>NC_140641.1:44385091-44890091 GCF_978046115.1 Saccoglossus kowalevskii | reverse complement strand
CATTATAATGTAATTTTTTTAGCACATTGTGTCTATTTCTGGCACATTATAAAGTAATTTTTTTAGCACATTGTGTCTATTTATGGCACATTATAATGTAATTTTTTTAGCACATTGTGTCTATTTATGGCACATTATAATGTAATTTTTTTAGCACATTGTGTCTATTTCTGGCACATTATAATGTAATTTTTTTAGCACATTGTGTCTATTTATGGCACATTATAATGTAATTTTTCTAGCACATTGTGTCTATTTCTGGCACATTATAATGTAATTTTTTTAGCACATTGTGTCTGTTTCTGGCACATTATAATGTAATTTTTTTAGCACATTGTGTCTATTTCTGGCACATTATAATGTAATTTTTTGACACATAATGTAATTTTTTAGCACATTATGATTTAATTTTTTGACACATGATGTAATTTTTTAGCATATTAAAAATGTCATTTTTTAGCACATTATGATGTCAGTTTTATGCATATTACTGTTGTCTTTTTTTGGGACAATATGATATCATTTTGTCAATGATTTTGGTTGGTTGTAGTAAAGTTCAGAGAAGTTTAATAATATAACATTTTTCGCAGAGGTTATTATTTTGTTATATATATATATATATATATATATATACATAAATTAATCATCTGGAATAGAATAATCAAAATACAAATTTTGTGTTTATAGAATGTTTTAAAATAACTGTGAAACAGTTTGTCAGCTATTCTTCTAGAGAATATGTAATGCATCTTAGTTGAAGACTGTTGAGTTCTAGTCTACAACTCTGGCAGTAATTAATGTGGTTTGCTGATGAAAAACTAAGACATTATTGTGGACTTGAAAATAAGGTTATCTGAATTAAATTATTATTTATTTAAGACTTTATTTTAGGTCAACACTATACTTTAGAAAAAAAAATCAAGCAACTTTTTGGTTGAGATTGCTCTCAGCAATGCACATCATCACAAATTGAACAAATCTTAGAAAGGTCCACCTGTAATACATATATATATATATATACATTTTGTAATATCAAATCAGTCAGAAAAATCAGTTTTTAACAAGAAATCAAAAATAAAAGATTTTACCAAAAATTACAAAAATATTCATCAAAATTAGAGAATTGAAGATCATCACAAAATAAAAAATCTGAGAGAGGTCCACCTGAGAGGTGAACAAGAAGTCGAAAATATCACTTTTTACCAAAAATGACAAAAATATTCACCAAAAGTTGAGAATTAAAGATATCATCATGAAATGATTAAATCTAAGAGGGATCCACCCAAGGTACATATACACCAAGTATCAAAGCAATCAGGCTTGTAGTTTTTAAGAAGAAATCAAAAAAGTAAAAAAATTACACAAACGATGAAGTCAACAACAGAGCTAAAAAATCAAAATCAAAAATACTATTCAGGATGGGAAAAAGGTTTACTGTAGATGTGTACAGAGTGAATGAGTAGAATGAATGATGTGCAGCAATGTCTTATATCGTTCAATATATGTACCAACTTTAAACAAAAACCATCCATACATTACGCATGAATGCTTCATTTGGAAGAGTTTTTAACATTAAAATGGCAGCCATTTGACCATCTTCAATCAGATCATGAAACGAATGGGAGTGTATATGTATCTCAAGATATAAGATGTGTGTGTGTGAATACGATTAGCCTAGGCATGAAATACAGGTGCATGCGATTGGATGGACACATGCATGAAGGTCAATCCATAGGTCTCTATAGGAATCTGAACAAAGACCAACATAATTAAGCAACTATTTGTGATTATATGGAACCAGCATATTTCAAACAAAATGGAGACCAGACGGTCATTTTGTTTCTTGAAGCAACATAATGTGTATGCCCTAACATGACTCGTCTTTGTATCAAGTTGAATCACCTTTGGCAACACATGTCTGAAATATAAGATGATACAAAGGAATGAATGAATGAATGTAACAAATAACAAACAAAAGAATGATCACAGGATGCACAGAGACAAATATAATCTCTATTTTTGGACTCAATCTGGTATAAAAATTTAGCAATATTAGGCAAAACATCAAAATATCAATACTATAAAAACAAAATATTTTAAATTACAAACAGTAACAAATAAAAGCTATGGAGACAGTTGCCAGAGGTGAATTTTGAAACCAGTTTGCATGCTATAGTTATAGAGTGATAGGGATTATCAAGTATAATTTGGTTATGACAGGTGACCTGACAATTTGGTTATTAATATGTCATGTTACATTATGTGCTTATTGCATATGATGTGTCATGTTACATTATGTGCTTATTGCATATGATGTGTCATTTTACATAATTTGGTTATTGCATATGATGTGTCATCTTACATAATTTGGTTATTGCATATGATGTAACACTTGCTTTATCTTTTTTTTTTTTAACAACTAACTTTCTTTTTGTAGTAGTAGTTATCACAACTAATCTTTATTGCTATTAACTGATAGAAACATTGTATTTCTAAGGATGCAATAAAGTTATTATTATTATTATGATGTGTCATTTTACATAATTTGGTTATTGCATATGATGTGTCATTTTACATAATTTGGTTATTGCATATGATGTGTCATCTTACATAATTTGGTTATTGCATATGATGTGTCATTTTACATAATTTGGTTATTGCATATGATGTGTCATTTTACATAATTTGGTTATTGCATATGATGTGTCATCTTACATAATTTGGTTATTGCATATGATGTGTCATCTTACATAATTTGGTTATTGCATATGATGTGTCATTTTACATAATTTGGTTATTGCATATGATGTGTCATTTTACATAATTTGGTTATTGCATATGATGTGTCATTTTACATAATTTGGTTATTGCATATGATGTGTCATTTTACATAATTTGGTTATTGCATATGATGTGTCATTTTACATAATTTGGTTATTGCATATGATGTGTCATTTTACATAATTTGGTTATTGCATATGATGTGTCATATTACATAATTTGGTTATTGCATATGATGTGTCATTTTACATAATTTGGTTATTGCATATGATGTGTCATCTTACATAATTTGGTTATTGCATATGATGTGTCATTTTACATAATTTGGTTATTGCATATGATGTGTCATTTTACATAATTTGGTTATTGCATATGATGTGTCATCTTACATAATTTGGTTATTGCATATGATGTGTCATTTTACATAATTTGGTTATTGCATATGATGTGTCATTTTACATAATTTGGTTATTGCATATGATGTGTCATCTTACATAATTTGGTTATTGCATATGATGTGTCATTTTACATAATTTGGTTATTGCATATGATGTGTCATTTTACATAATTTGGTTATTGCATATGATGTGTCATTTTACATAATTTGGTTATTGCATATGATGTGTCATTTTGCATAATTTGGTTATTGCATATGATGTGTCATTTTACATAATTTGGTTATTGCATATGATGTCATTTTTACATAATTTGGTTATTGCATATGATGTGTCATCTTACATAATTTGGTTATTGCATATGATGTGTCATCTTACATAATTTGGTTATTGCATATGATGTGTCATCTTACATAATTTGGTTATTGCATATGATGTGTCATCTTACATAATTTGGTTATTGCATATGATGTGTCATTTTACATAATTTGGTTATTGCATATGATGTGTCATTTTACATAATTTGGTTATTGCATATGATGTGCCATTTTACATAATTTGGTTATTGCATATGATGTGTCATCTTACATAATTTGGTTATTGCATATGATGTGTCATCTTACATAATTTGGTTATTGCATATGATGTGTCATCTTACATAATTTGGTTATTGCATATGATGTGTCATTTTACATAATTTTGTTATTGCATATGATGTGTCATTTTACATAATTTGGTTATTGCATATGATGTGTCATCTTACATAATTTGGTTATTGCATATGATGTGTCATTTTACATAATTTGGTTATTGCATATGATGTGTCATTTTACATAATTTGGTTATTGCATATGATGTGTCATTTTACATAATTTGGTTATTGCATATGATGTGTCATTTTACATAATTTGGTTATTGCATATGATGTGTCATTTTACATAATTTGGTTATTGCATATGATGTGTCATCTTACATAATTTGGTTATTGCATATGATGTGTCATTTTACATAATTTGGTTATTGCATATGATATGTCATTTTACATAATTTGGTTATTGCATATGATGTGTCATTTTACATAATTTGGTTATTGCATATGATGTGTCATCTTACATAATTTGGTTATTGCATATGATGTGTCATCTTACATAATTTGGTTATTGCATATGATGTGTCATTTTACATAATTTGGTTATTGCATATGATGTGTCATTTTACATAATTTGGTTATTGCATATGATGTGTCATCTTACATAATTTGGTTATTGCATATGATGTGTCATCTTACATAATTTGGTTATTGCATATGATGTGTCATTTTACATAATTTGGTTATTGCATATGATGTGTCATTTTATATAATTTGGTTATTGCATATGATGTGTCATTTTACATAATTTGGTTATTGCATATGATGTGTCATCTTACATAATTTGGTTATTGCATATGATGTGTCATCTTACATAATTTGGTTATTGCATATGATGTGTCATTTTACATAATTTGGTTATTGCATATGATGTGTCATTTTACATAATTTGGTTATTGCATATGATGTGTCATCTTACATAATTTGGTTATTGCATATGATGTATCATTTTACATAATTTGGTTATTGCATATGATGTGTCATTTTACATAATTTGGTTATTGCATATGATGTGTCATCTTACATAATTTGGTTATTGCATATGATGTGTCATTTTACATAATTTGGTTATTGCATATGATGTGTCATTTTACATAATTTGGTTATTGCATATGATGTGTCATTTTACATAATTTGCTTATTGCATATGATGTGTCATTTTACATAATTTGGTTATTGCATATGATGTGTCATCTTACATAATTTGGTTATTGCATATGATGTGTCATTTTACATAATTTGGTTATTGCATATGATGTGTCATTTTACATAATTTGGTTATTGCATATGATGTGTCATTTTACATAATTTGCTTATTGCATATGATGTGTCATCTTACATAATTTGGTTATTGCATATGATGTGTCATCTTACATAATTTGGTTATTGCATATGATGTGTCATTTTACATAATTTGGTTATTGCATATGATGTGTCATTTTACATAATTTGGTTATTGCATATGATGTGTCATTTTACATAATTTGGTTATTGCATATGATGTGTCATTTTACATAATTTGGTTATTGCATATGATGTGTCATTTTACATAATTTGGTTATTGCATATGATGTGTCATCTTACATAATTTGGTTATTGCATATGATGTGTCATTTTACATAATTTGGTTATTGCATATGATGTGTCATTTTACATAATTTGGTTATTGCATATGATGTGTCATTTTACATAATTTGGTTATTGCATATGATGTATCATTTTACATAATTTGGTTATTGCATATGATGTGTCATTTTACATAATTTGGTTATTGCATATGATGTGTCATTTTACATAATTTGGTTATTGCATATGATGTGTCATCTTACATAATTTGGTTATTGCATATGATGTGTCATCTTACATAATTTGGTTATTGCATATGATGTGTCATTTTACATAATTTGGTTATTGCATATGATGTGTCATTTTACATAATTTGGTTATTGCATATGATGTGTCATTTTACATAATTTGCTTATTGCATATGATGTGTCATTTTACATAATTTGGTTATTGCATATGATGTGTCATCTTACATAATTTGGTTATTGCATATGATGTGTCATTTTACATAATTTGGTTATTGCATATGATGTGTCATTTTACATAATTTGGTTATTGCATATGATGTGTCATTTTACATAATTTGGTTATTGCATATGATGTGTCATTTTACATAATTTGGTTATTGCATATGATGTGTCATCTTACATAATTTGGTTATTGCATATGATGTGTCATTTTACATAATTTGGTTATTGCATATGATGTGTCATTTTACATAATTTGGTTATTGCATATGATGTGTCATTTTACATAATTTGGTTATTGCATATGATGTATCATTTTACATAATTTGGTTATTGCATATGATGTGTCATTTTACATAATTTGGTTATTGCATATGATGTGTCATTTTACATAATTTGGTTATTGCATATGATGTGTCATCTTACATAATTTGGTTATTGCATATGATGTGTCATCTTACATAATTTGGTTATTGCATATGATGTGTCATTTTACATAATTTGGTTATTGCATATGATGTGTCATTTTACATAATTTGGTTATTGCATATGATGTGTCATTTTACATAATTTGCTTATTGCATATGATGTGTCATTTTACATAATTTGGTTATTGCATATGATGTGTCATCTTACATAATTTGGTTATTGCATATGATGTGTCATTTTACATAATTTGGTTATTGCATATGATGTGTCATTTTACATAATTTGGTTATTGCATATGATGTGTCATTTTACATAATTTGCTTATTGCATATGATGTGTCATCTTACATAATTTGGTTATTGCATATGATGTGTCATCTTACATAATTTGGTTATTGCATATGATGTGTCATTTTACATAATTTGGTTATTGCATATGATGTGTCATTTTACATAATTTGGTTATTGCATATGATGTCATTTTACATAATTTGGTTATTGCATATGATGTGTCATTTTACATAATTTGGTTATTGCATATGATGTGTCATTTTACATAATTTGGTTATTGCATATGATGTGTCATCTTACATAATTTGGTTATTGCATATGATGTGTCATCTTACATAATTTGGTTATTGCATATGACATTATCAAGAGTCCTGTAACATGTTAATAGATTGTTAATGGTGTTACTGTGATTTCACTCACACTATAATAGTCACATATCATTCAAAATACAAATGACAATCTATACATGTATTATAATATCACTCACTACTACCGTTCTCTTTTTAGTCAATACAAAACTATTACAACCATGCTTATGAACAAGACTGTTAATTAGTTGTGTTTATCACACTGTTGATTATTAGACTATATGTTATACAAGTCATTGAAATGACTTGCCATTAGGCAATAGTAAACAAGTCATAACATAACAGAGTCCTCATCAATATGTCGATAGCAAACAAAACTAAATTGAGTCAACCAGAACATAAGAACAAAATGACAATTATGTATAATGTAGTTGTAAAGTTTGATTGAGATTAGTCAATGTATGTCAGAAACATGCGGCTCAAGAACAGTATTTGCATTCAGTCATTTTGAATCAGATCTGAAAAACATTATGGTTTCATTATACATGTTCCATGTTTGTAAAAAGATAGGTCTAGAATGGCAGAGCTGCTTGATTTTGATGCATTTGGCCATCTTAAATCTGATTGTCAAACAAATACACTTGCATATATAAAATTTGGACATGATCAGTCAAGGAATGTCAGAGATACATTTCCAGAACCAAAATCATTAAAAGAAAATGGTCATCAATCAACCATTTTGAATCTGATCCGAAAAACAAATCGACATGCATTAATGTCCCATTAATGTTCAATGTATGTAGAGGTCAAAACAAAAGTCAGACCTGTCAGCTAATTTTACGCCATTTTGTGATCTTAAATTGGGTTGTGAAAAAAAAGTACACAATGTACCATGATGGCAAAGCAGGTCAGAGATATATCTCTGGAGCAACCAGTTGTTCATTTGAAACCGATCTAAAACAACAAATAACATGTACCAAAATATCATTATGTTCAATGTGTTAACCAAGTTTTAACACAATTTTTCAATGCCTTGTCGAGATCTAATTCCAGAATGGCATAAATGCTTGATTTTTAGCTGTAAAATGGACTCCACCAATTGGCAATCTTAGTTAGATTGTGAGATGAATGCATATGTATGACATGATCCATGATTCAAGTGTTAAATTGATCCATGGTGCCATGTCAGGTATATGGTTCAAAAACAACATTCATAACAACAAGATGGCTACCAGTCAAACACATAAATATGAAATTATAAGTCCGTATTTTCAGACTTAATCAAAACAGAGACCAACAAATGCTGGGGTACGTATTAATTCCAAGGTTTCCAATTAGTACAGCTATATATCAAGGCAAAATTTTGGCAAGAGAAAAGCACATAATGAAACCAAGATTGAACAACAGATCATGAAGAGCATACAAAAAATGTATTACGAACATCTGGTTCTTGTGATCAGCAGTGTAAATGTCTTCATTCTGTACATGTCATCTTAAAAATTATACATCCTAGTCACTCAAAATTGAACTTGGTTGATAGTTTATAGTGATTTGTAATATTTTCAAGATTGAAGATGATCAGTTAAAGTTGTTTGACTTATAGGACAATGACAATTTAATGTTCTATTTTGACCAATATCTTTTAAAATGTATACAAGACCTGTCAAAATATACAATATATCCATTATATTGTTACCACAAGAAAAAAGTACACACCAGAGTCAACAACAAAAACAAATATTTTCTCTATTGACCTTTTCCTCCCTTTATGATACTGGGCAAGATATTAAAATAAAATATCATATGTGATAACTCATTTTTCTGACACCATTAATTACTCACATGCCTGCTCATTCACTTTGTTCACCCACACAGTCATTCATTTAAACAAAGTTTCATATGATTGTGAGTAGTGAGATATTTAGCAAGGAGGTCACATTTGAGTTGATATTACTGTTGTGAATCAGTGATAAATGTTACAAGTGTATAGAGTATAGTAAGGATAGCAGTATAACAGACAGCATGCTACTTACTGGTATTCTAGGTGTAGGGGAACCATCACTTTGGTCTCTACCCTGTTGTCGATGAACAGACCCACTCAAGTCAACCCCACCCACAGGTTTCTGCCCACCCCTCCCTGACAACTGCCTCTCAATGCTTTTAGTCATGTCTTTTACCAAAGCACCCTAGTAAAATAAGAGCACAAAATCAAAGTTATTTGATAAAAAAGCTATTAGAAAGGTACTTAAACAAAGGTACATGTACTTTTAACAAAATAGTCAAAGCAATGTTCAGGAAATGGTGAAAAACACATGAAAATAAAACTAACATGGATGCCAGTTGGCCATTTTGTATCAAATCACAAAACAAAAATCACTGTCAGTTGGTTAAATTTGATTGAAATCACAAAATAACTGAAGCAAACATGCAACCCATGTCTTGCCTTTGTACCAAATTCAAACAAAATCTGTAAAAGAGTGCTAAGAAATGGGAAGATCAGTTGTAGAAAAACAATATGACCGCAAGACCATTTTGATCAAATTGAAAAATTGACGTTCATCAGTAACACATTATGAGTGATGACAACAGCATACATGTTCAACAGATGATGAACTTTGTGTGATGGGGGCTATTAAAACAGTGCTGTGAACTGCTGTAGTAAGCAGTGATATCAAATATGCATTACATGCATAAATATATGCAATCTAAGAAACTAACAAGTGACTTTGCTCTGCTTGACTTTGTTGGGTTACAGACAATACTGACATGGATACTGATAACTTCTAAACTGAGAACAAACCATAATAAAGAATACAAACAGAACATCCTACAACTAACCAACTATACCCAAATTATAATATACCGGTACCATATTTGTACGATACAAGACATGGCTGATCTTTTGGTAGTAAAAATTATGTCAATTATTCATAAGACGCAGAAAATATCTATTACAGATCCAAGTTTCAGAATTGTGTCATAAGTGTCTTAATTTAGGAGAACATTTCAATCTATACACCAAGTAAAGAGGAAATGCAGACAATTTGGTGGATGGTAGGGGCTGTGAAATTTCAACTGTTTGTGAAGCATATTTTCGAGCCAATCAAAGGCCTTTTATTCTCTAAATTAGAATATTGATAGCAATATTCTTGATATCTTACAACTCTCAATGCTATTGTATTTTAGGATATAACGTATTGAAAAAGTGATAAAAAAAGCACCAAAAGATTAACCAAGGCGATGATTTGACCCAGGGCGGGATATCGGACAAATACATTGTACAGTTAATAATATCAGTATTGCTTCCTTGGATATATTATTTTCTATCGGTTAATAGCAATAAATATATAAATGAATGGAAAAGTAAAAAAAAAAAGAAGTCAATATTACAATTATGAATCCATACATTTGATTGGTCAAGTGCTCGGCTAAATTTATTACCAAGCAATTATCCCTGAATTACTGTAAAATACTTTATATTCGCTTGGAATTAATATTTCGCTGAAGGAATGATTCAATGAAAATAAAATCCAGAGAACATACCTTTTTTCCTATATTTTCCATTCAACTTGTCAAAAATCAGAGAAAATAAATTCCATACAAAAGTGAAAGTTAATTCCAGCTAAAATAAAGTATTTTACAGTACCTCCATTTAAAGTATACCAATAATAGAGTATGAAGCCTGAATGCTGGAGTATTTTATACTATGATCCCAAATGATGTATGTGCTTATAGTAGTGAGAATACAAAGAATATTGAAGCTAGCAAATGTTATTGAGTGGTTTACACAATAGAAAGAAAAAAATAGCAAGACAACATAGATACTCTCAAGCATTATTTACAGCATACTAGATGTGATAACAATACTATAAGGAGACAATCATTCAGAAAAAAACAACACTTATTGGAACCTAGATAGCACATGAAAATAAAAGAAATAATAAATTCCAACAGGTGAGATTAAAAAAAGCCTACAGTGCCATTGAGTCCATTATCATCTGGCTCGAGTGAATCAAATTCTTCTTCAACATCGCTAAGTGATTTCAGTTCTGTTATTGGTTCTAGTCCACTGTTGAAATGCTAGTGAAATGCAGTGGTGAAAAGCAGTTAACAAATGTTAGCAACAATAGTGCAGAGGCTATAAAGCAGCAGGGAAGATTTGATTGACTGGTTAACTAATAAGCTGATTGTTAGATTATATGTATATTACGCAATTTAAATAACATTAACAATTATTATTTTGTCATTATACTGAATACTGTAAACTCATTAATTACTCACTGTTTTTTAAATTTGCTATTTTTGCAGATAAGTAAAATTAGCTGAATTAATTTTGTGTGAAGATGTAAAATGATAGCACTCATTACAGTAAAATTGCTCAAAACATCAAAATAATGAAACTAAATACCAGTGAAAATAAATGGTTTTACAGAATGTCAGAAATACCAGCCTTAGACCAGGACTAGAAGACAGATGCAGCTTCACCACAGGCCCAGAGGTGGGTTAGTAGCTTTAACAATGGGACTAGAGGTGGTATGGTACCTGCAGCTTTAACAATGGGACTAGAGGTGATATGGTAGCTTTAACAATGGGATTAGAGGCACAGCACAACACAAACACACATGGATTGAGAGGAATGTATACATCAGTTGCCCCATGGAAACAGCTACTCTTTGCAACAAGTACAACTATATCTTTTACATGCACTGGGAATAAGAACAATACACTCGACTGACAGCATTACATCACCTACAAAAGGATGCCATTCTCACAAATATAATAGATGCAAGCCTTGCAAAAGGAAAAGAACTCCACAGCTAAGTGTACATCTCACCATGGGAGTTAAACCCACAATAATTCTGATTATGGGAGGACATGCTAACCATTATACCAGTTTCTTGAATACTTACCCGGGGTTGTCTGACTGCAGATGTTTGTTTAGTTGAAACTTCAGTGGAGCTTTTAAGATGTTTTAATTCACTTTCTTCTTCAGAATCCCAATTACTTTCTGATTCTGCATCTTCTTCAGTCTCTTCTTCCTCCACCTCCTCCTCTTCTTCCTCCTCTTCTTCTTCTTCCTCAGATTCCTCTTCACTATCTGTATCATCTCCGTATGTACCTCTGGTGTAAGTGGTTGTGTCCCAGGATCTGATTACACAATCATGATCACAATCAAGCATATAATTACTAAAACAAGTCTTTAGTTTTACAGTGAAATATGTTATATATTAATGTCAGTATATCAATATGTAAATAAATAATCAAGATGACACAAATACATTCATGGACATGTTTCAATATCTTAGCACTTACCCTGTTGTTGACATTGTGGACATAGCTCCTATTTTATCAGGACTCCTTGGGGCCACAGGTGGTGGTGAAGTTGATGCAATTGCACGTGGTGGTTGTTTCTTTCTTCTTGGTGACCTGTCGGGGGTTTTAGAATTTCGTCCAACGCTCAGTAAATTGCTAGCTTTTTCCTTTTTAGCAACATTCTTTTTAGCTGTTAGTAAAACAAAATGTGAAAACAGTAAATTAAATTAAGTCAAACATAAATACTGTAAAATCTGTATTAAAAGCCGCGGCTTCTATTAAAATGTTACAATGCAACAGAGGGGATGCGGCTTCTATTAGAGCATCTACACATAGGAGAAATGGTGAATGTTTGGTTCTCAATTATTCAAAAAGAATAGGTGCGGCTTCTATTAGGAATGCGACTTCTAATACAGATTTTACGGTAATAAATAAAATGCAAAATTATATTACTTATATAAATATAATAACAATTTGGGGTTAATACACAAGACTTAATTGACAAAGTAAAATGTTGCATATGCAAATTTATCCCAATACTGGATAACAATGAAGTCTGTCTTCATAATGGTGTATAACCAACCCAGCTCTGCACTAGATCTGCACTGGATCGACACTGGGCTGGTCGTGAACCAGAATGAGTACCTTCATGATGGACGTCATGTATTTAGTATTTTTAACAATGTTACAAATTACCCCACAATAATGAGAAACAATTTATATTTTCATTTCAGTAACCACAAAAGGTCATCTGAGAGTTTGTTTTCAAACAATAAATCTGTGATTCAGTTTGGTACAATGTAAACATGCAGTGATTGTGCTCCAGGAACAGTAATTTAATTTAAGACTGAATTGTTCCTAAATCTGAATCAAGTGTACATTATATTTGAGTAAACCAAGCTCACACTCCATAGAGTCAGATACTGGAATTAAGTATACCAAACTGACACTGATCCATAGTCACATTAGGGAGTTAAGTAAACCAAACTGACACTGATCCATTTAGTCGCATTTGGGAGTTAAGGTAGCGAGACTATTATTTGTGTTGAAAATAATGATTTTCACATTTATTTATTAATTGATGAAATGCACTATAAACTTTCATATGATAAAGTCAACATAACATAGAATGTCATGTAAGTTGGTTAAAATGTATATTTTCTGAAGGGAAGCAAGGCAGCCTCAGTAGTGTTTTCCAAAATCAACAATACAGGTTTAATCTGTGTGCCAATAAGTTTCAAAGATAAACTCAAGACAAAGCAATGTTAGGATGTGTTATCAGTAGCTATCTGACACACAATGAGTGTTTCCAAACATTCGAGTGGTTTGTCTCCGCCCCTGTTTGTTTCACAGATTAGTCATTTGCATATGAATGTGTCAGACACAAGGTCACACAGCCACTGAAAAAAATCATTGATTTTGGTGTTTTCATATGCCGAATTTATCCAATTATAGCTATCCCATTCCTTTATTTTTTTGGTTTCTAATAGCCTTACACATTTGGATGCCCCTACACATGGTAAAACAGACCTTGATGGGAAAACAAATTGATTGTGCCGATAAACAAGCTTGAAAATCTTTGCTGTTACTTCATGGACGTTTTCTAGGAGTTTATGTTTTTCAAAATACAAGGTCTTTAACAAAAAATAACGTATACTTATTGTCGTCGGATTAACACCAAATTTTCACAGCTTTAAGGTGACAATGAGAGGAACTTGAATGTGTCCAGACAAACTATTTCATCGATTATTTACCAACGAGTTGTGGTTTGAGTTGGGGGCAATGTGACTAAAACAGTAATTGAAATTCAGCACACTATTTTTTAAAACGCGTTGCTTGAATGAAACTGACCAGACACATTCAATTTACCAGACTATTGAACAACTAGGAAAAGTGAAAAAAATACTTCTTATCGCCAGTGTAAATGCGTAATTATTTTTTTTTACAGAAAAAGTAATTTTTCACCTTTGAGTAACGCGTCGTAGAATGCAGATACGGGCATGCAAAATACACTTGTGAAAAGCTTGAAGTCTGGCGATTCTAAAAATATATACTTTCCCGGGTCTATTTGTAGTCATTTAGTCACAATTAGAAGATGAAAACAAGTATGCAAATAATAGTCTCGCTACCTTAAGTAAACCGAACTGACACTGTTCCATAGAGTTGCATATGGGAGTTGAGTAAACCAAACTGACACTGATCCTTAGATTCGCATTTGGGAGTTAAGTAAACCAAACTGACACTGATCCATAGTTGCATATGGGAGTTGAGTAAACCAAACTGACACTGATCCATAGTTGCATATGGGAGTTAAGTAAACCAAACTGACACTGATCCATAGTTGCATATGGGAGTTGAGTAAACCAAACTGACACTGATCCTTAGATTCGCATTTGGGAGTTAAGTAAACCAAACTGACACTGATCCATAGTTGCATATGGGAGTTGAGTAAACCAAACTGACACTGATCCATAGATTTGCATATGAGAGTTAAGTAAACCAAACTGACACTGATCCATAGTTGCATATGGGAGTTGAGTAAACCAAACTGACACTGATCCATAGATTCGCATTTGGGAGTTGAGTAAACCAAACTGACACTGATCCATAGTTGCATATGGGAGTTGAGTAAACCAAACTGACACTGATCCTTAGATTCGCATTTGGGAGTTAAGTAAACCAAACTGACACTGATCCATAGAGTCGCATTTGGGAGTTGAGTAAACCAAACTGACACTGATCCATAGAGTCGCATATGGGAGTTGAGTAAACCAAACTGACACTGATCCTTAGTTGTATATGGGAGTTGAGTAAACCAAACTGACACTGATCCATAGAGTCGCATTTGTGAGTTAAGTAAACCAAACTGACACTGATCCATAGATTCGCATTTGGGAGTTGAGTAAACCAAACTGACACTGATCCATAGTTGCATATGGGAGTTGAGTAAACCAAACTGACACTGATCCATAGATTCGCATTTGGGAGTTGAGTAAACCAAACTGACACTGATCCATAGAGTCGCATATGGGAATTGAGTAAACCAAACTGACACTGATCCATAGAGTCGCATATGGGAGTTGAGTAAACCAAACTGACACTGATCCTTAGTTGTATATGGGAGTTGAGTAAACCAAACTGACACTGATCCTTAGTTGTATATGGGAGTTGAGTAAACCAAACTGACACTGATCCATAGAGTTGCATATGGGAATAAAGTAAACCAAACTGACACTGATCCATAGATTCGCATTTGGGAGTTAAGTAAACCAAACTGACACTGATCCATAGTTGCATATGGGAGTTGAGTAAACCAAACTGACACTGATCCATAGTTGCATATGGGAGTTAAGTAAACCAAACTGATACTGATCCATAGAGTTGTATATGGGAGTTGAGTAAACCAAACTGACACTGATCCATAGTTGCATATGGGAGTTGAGTAAACCAAACTGACACTGATCCATAGATTCGCATTTGGGATTTGAGTAAACCAAACTGACACTGATCCATAGTTGCATATGGGAGTTGAGTAAACCAAACTGACACTGATCCATAGATTCGCATTTGGGAGTTGAGTAAACCAAACTGACACTGTGATGCATAGATTCGCATTTGGGAGTTGAGTAAACCAAACTGACACTGATCCATAGATTCGCATTTGGGAATTAAGTAAACCAAACTGACACTGATCCATAGATTCGCATTTGGGAGTTGAGTAAACCAAACTGACACTGATCCATAGATTCGCATTTGGGAATTAAGTAAACCAAACTGACACTGATCCATAGTTGCATATGGGAGTTGAGTAAACCAAGCTGACACTGATCCATAGATTCGCATTTGGGAGTTGAGTAAACCAAACTGACAGTGATCCATAGTTGCATATGGGAGTTGAGTAAACCAAACTGACACTGATCCATAGATTCGTATTTGGGAGTTGAGTAAACCAAACTGACACTGATCCATAGATTCGCATTTGGGAGTTGAGTAAACCAAACTGACACTGATCCTTAGTTGTATATGGGAGTTAAGTAAACCAAACTGACACTGATCCATAGATTCGCATTTGGGAATTAAGTAAACCAAACTGACACTGATCCATAGTTGCATATGGGAGTTGAGTAAACCAAACTGACACTGATCCATAGATTCGCATTTGGGAGTTGAGTAAACCAAACTGACACTGATCCATAGTTGCATATGGGAGTTGAGTAAACCAAACTGACACTGATCCATAGATTCGCATTTGGGAATTAAGTAAACCGAACTGACACTGATCCATAGAATCGCATTTGGGAATTAAGTAAACCGAACTGACACTGATCCATAGTTGCATATGGGAGTTGAGTAAACCAAACTGACACTGATCCATAGATTCGCATTTGGGAATTAAGTAAACCAAACTGACACTGATCCATAGTCGCATATGGGAATTAAGTAAACCAAACTCGCAGTGATCCATAGAGTTGCAGAACAGGAGTTATGACATTTATGAATAAAGAATACATGTACTTTTGTATGTTATCTCATTCAAAACCTCCATTTACCATATATTGTTTGAAGGCCTGGACAGAGTAAGACCAAAATAAAAATAAAGAAGCAAAATAACATCAACAACATGCCCCTCCCCCAATTTTAAACATACCTGTAGAAGCAGAAGGTGACTTCTGAGCTTCTCTTAGTTTTTCTTTAGTTCTATGATTTAACTCTTTTCTACACTGCTCTCTTACTTCCTGAAATGTCTTGTGTTTCAGGGCAAGTTGCTGTCTCTCCTGTTCCAATTCAGTTGCCTTGTTGTGAAAAGTAGTGGTAGAGATGCCTTTACAAGCCTGATGAATGAAGACACATGAAATAAACAGGTTTAGACATGACCATCACATTTAGGCAAATGTCACAATTAGTCTCTTTGAAGCACATCTCCATCTTCGATTTGTTCAAGACACCGACCTTCCTAGCCCTTGCGCATGGGTGATGTTTCAGCAGGTGGGCAATCTTTTGGTAGCAAAAAAGTTTTCAATTTATTAATGAAAATATATATAAAAACTTCTTCTATGATCAGTTTATCTCTTGAAAATCCTAATTTTTCTTATTAAAACAATCATGTTGTTTTTTCAGCAAAATCAATGCCAAACGATGTGTCACATTCACCATTCAAAGCTATTATATTCAGAAATTAGTTTGGCTGGCACCACCCAGCATTATGACTGATTAACAGCCGCCATGACCTATTAGGTCACATGAGAACTGATTAATTGTAGCCTATTATAACCACCACTGAGGAAAAATCAACATATGTAACAACTCAAATAAATTATTTCCCTGTGAAATAGTGAAACTGGTTTACATTCATATGATCATTTGCTACTAATGTGTTTATGTTTATTTTTATTTGAAACTTCTATATTTTCATTTACCAACAAAATTAACCAATGCATATAATGACATTAAAATTACTGAGTATTTTTTTTATTTCATTCTTAATTTATACCTAAATTAGAATATTGATGGCAATATTCTTTGAGTCATACATCATTCTGGGCAATTGAAATTGAGGTCATGTTTGAGGATACGCCCAGGGGGTCTTTCTCTACACTTGTAATAACAATTTTTTTTTGTTAATGTATATTAAAGCAGAAACGGTAGTTCTCTTTTTTAAATATGTTGTGGCCCAGAAAAGGGCCAGCTGTTTGGTTAGTGCTTCCTTAGAAACGATTCAAACAAATAAGTATCGCACTTGTTCGGCTTTAGTGTTGTCGGCAATAAAACCAATGTTGCAATATTGTAGCAACCCGTACCAGAGAGAGTGGTTGAATCAAGTTGTGAATAATACAACATCTGGATGTCAAACAGTAAAATGCAATAATATAACTAAATATTAGCATGTCAATATCTAAAACTGATACAATGATCAAGTGATCTAAAGTCAAAACTTCAGCTCAGTTCAACTTACTCTTGCTATACCCCTTCTCTCTAAATACTGTTCCAAAGTATGCTTGAGTTCTTCTCTTAGTTTAGCAATACGCCGTGGATCTAAAATACATTTGTATAAATCCCAGTGTTAGTACAGGCAGTTCACCACAATACATTATGGTATGAAAGCAATAAATACTGTAAACCGTGTAATTTTCACTGCTGGAAATTTTCTCAATTTCATGGCATTCATTTAGGAAACATTTTGTGAAAGTCACTTACACTGTGTTCTAGGAAAAAAATTTTAAGATTTCAAAATTGGTCTCACACAGAATTAAAGCGGTTTACAGCAGACTTCACACATGCATTATTTACAAAGCATGCGAACAAATTACATATCAACATGTACAACAGGTAAATCAGATAATGAATTTCATTACAAACCAATATATGGCAATAATAACAATAATAATAATAATAATAGAGGCATGCATGATTCAAACACCCAATAAACCAACAACATATATAAGTAGGTGAATGAATGTGATTTTGTTGATGTATTTAGCAATGAACTGAAATCAAAAAAAGGAAGATTAAGATGTCAAGACAGATCAAGAATTATCAAAAAAAAATATAAACCTGAAAATTCAAAGAGACAGAAGTAAATAGAAACTGAGATGGAATGAATGAATGGATCAGTATTGCTAAGAGAATCATACTATTGATGGTCAATACACTAGCTTTGGTTTCTCTGGTCGCTATGTTGATAAATAGATACTGGTGTCAAAACAATGACAGGAATGCATTGATTTCATAACCATGATAGGAATGCATTGATTTCATAACCATGATAGGAATGCATTGATTTCATAACCATGATAGGAATGCATTGATTTCATAACCATGATAGGCATGGGTTGATTTCATAACCATGATAGGAATGGGTTGATTTCATAACCATGATAGGAATGGGTTGATTTCATAACCATGATAGGAATGGGTTGATTTCATAACCATGATAGGAATGAGTTGATTTCATAACCATGATAGGAAGGGGTTGATTTCATAACCATGATATGAACGGGTTAATTTCATAGCCATGATAGGAAGGGGTCAATTTCATAACCATGATAGAAAGGGGTTGATTTCATAACCATGATAAGAAGGGTTTGATTTCATAACCATGATAAGAAGGGTTTGATTTCATAACCATGATAGGCATGGGTTGATTTCATAACCATGATAGGCATGGGTTAATTTCAGAACCATGATACATCTCATAACCATGATAGAAATGGGTTGATTTCATAACCATGATAGAAAGGGGTTGATTTCATAACCATGATATGAACGGGTTGATTTCATAAGCATGGTAGGAATGGGTTGATTTCATAACCATGATAGGCATGGGTTGATTTCATAACCATGATAGGAATGGGTTGATTTCATAAACATGATAGGAATGGGTTGATTTCATAACCATGATAGGAATGGGTTGATTTCATAACCATGATAGGAATGGGTTGATTTCATAATCATGATATGCATGGGTTGATTTCACAACCATGACAGGCATGGGTTGATTTCATAACCATGATAGGCATGGGTTGATTTCATAACCATGATAGGCATGGGTTGATTTCATAACCATGATAGGCATGGGTTGATTTCATAACCATGATAGGCATGGGTTGATTTCATAACCATGATAGGCATGGGTTGATTTCATAACCATGATAGGCATGGGTTGATTTCATAACCATGATAGGAAGGGGTTGATTTCATAATCATGATAGGCATGGGTTGATTTTATAACCATGATAGGCATGGGTTGATTTCATAACCATGATAGGAAGGGGTTGATTTCATAACCATGATAGAAAGGGGTTGATTTCATAACCATGATATGAATGGGTTAATTTCATAGCCATGGGAGGAAGGGGTTGATTTCATAACAATGATAGAAATAGGTCGATTTCATAACCATGATAGAAAGGGGTTGATTTCATAACCATGATAAGAAGGGGTTGATTTCATAACCATGATAAGAAGGGTTTGATTTCATAGCCATGATACATGTAGGCATGGGTTGATTTCATAACCATGATAGGAATGGGTTGATTTCAGAACCATGATACATCTCATAACCATGATAAAAATGGGTTGATTTCATAACCATGATAGGAATGAGTTGATTTCAGAACCATGATAGGAATGGGTTGATTTCATAACCATGATACATCTCATAACAATGATAGAAATGGGTTGATTTCATAACCATGATAGGAATGGGTTGATTTCATAACCATGATACATCTCATAACCATGATAGAAATGGGTTGATTTCATAACCATGATAGAAAGGGGTTGATTTCATAACCATGATATGAACGGATTGATTTCATAACCATGATAGAAAGGGGTTGATTTCATAACCATGATATGAACGGGTTGATTTCATAACCATGATAGGAAGGGGTTGATTTCATAACCAGATAGGAAGGGGTTGATTTCATAACCAGATAGAAATAGGTCGATTTCATAACCATGATAGAAATAGGTCGATTTCATAACCATGATAGAAATAGGTCGATTTCATAACCATGATACATTTCATAACCATGATAGGAATGGGTTGATTTCATAACCATAAGAAGAGTTTGATTTCATAACCATGATAGAAAGGGGTTGATTTCATAACCATGATACCTTCAAAGTACCTTCATCATTGTTAATATTGTCATCTCTGGCAGAATTATCCACATTATGTAATATACCAGTAGTTTCATCTGATAGGCATGAATAATTAAATTAATATAAAAACAAACAATAGAAATAGACATGTTAAAATTGATTTGTGGGTATTGTGTCAAGCTGTGGAACCCTTTCATGTGTTGGTAGATGTGGAACAATCTCATGTGTTGGCAGATGTGAGACAATCTCATGTGATGGCAGATGTGGAACAATCTCATGTGATGGCAGATGTGGAACAATCTCATGGGATGGTAGATGTGGAACAATCTCATGGGATGGCAGATGTGAAACAATCTCATGGGATGGCAGATGTGAGACAATCTCATGTGTTGGCAGATGTGGAACAATCTCATGTGTTGGCAGATGTGGAACAATCTCATGTGATGGCAGATGTGGAACAATCTCATGTGTTGGCAGATGTGGAACAATCTCATGGGATGGCAGATGTGGAACAATCTCATGTGATGGCAGATGTGGAACAATCTCATGTGTTGGCAGATGTGAGACAATCTCATGTGATGGCAGATGTGGAACAATCTCATGTGTTGGCAGATGTGGAACAATCTCATGGGATGGTAGATGTGGAACAATCTCATGGGATGGCAGATGTGAAACAATCTCATGTGATGGCAGATGTGGAACAATCTCATGTGATGGCAGATGTGGAACAATCTCATGAGATGGCAGATGTGGAACAATCTCATGTGTTGGTAGATGTGGAACAATCTCATGTGATGGCAGATGTGGAACAATCTCATGAGATGGCAGATGTGGAACAATCTCATGTGATGGCAGATGTGGAACAATCTCATGTGATGGCAGATGTGGAACAATCTCATGTGTTGGTAGATGTGGAACAATCTCATGGGATGGCAGATGTGGGACAATCTCATGTGTTGGTAGATGTGGAACAATCTCATGTGTTGGCAGATGTGGAACAATCTCATGGGATGGCAGATGTGGAACAATCTCATGTGTTGGTAGATGTGGAACAATCTCATGTGATGGCAGATGTGAGACAATCTCATGTGTTGGTAGATGTGGAACAATCTTGTGTGTTGGTAGATGTGAGACAATCTCATGTGTTGGTAGATGTGGAACAATCTCATGTGTTGGCAGATGTGGAACAATCTCATGTGATGGCAGATGTGGAACAATCTCATGTGATGGCAGATGTGGAACAATCTCATGTGTTGGCAGATGTGGAACAATCTCATGTGATGGCAGATGTGGAACAATCTCATGGGATGGCAGATGTGGAACAATCTCATGGGATGGCAGATGTGGAACAATCTCATGTGTTGGCAGATGTGGAACAATCTCATGTGATGGCAGATGTGGAACAATCTCATGTGTTGGTAGATGTGAGACAATCTCATGTGTTGGCAGATGTGGAACAATCTCATGGGATGGCAGATGTGGAACAATCTCATGTGTTGGTAGATGTGGAACAATCTCATGGGATGGCAGATGTGGAACAATCTCATGAGATGGCAGATGTGGAACAATCTCATGTGATGGCAGATGTGGAACAATCTCATGTGTTGGTAGATGTGGAACAATCTCATGGGATGGCAGATGTGGAACAATCTCATGGGATGGCAGATGTGGAACAATCTCATGTGATGGCAGATGTGGAACAATCTCATGTGATGGCAGATGTGGAACAATCTAATGAGATGGCAGATGTGGAACAATCTCATGTGTTGGTAGATGTGGAACAATCTCATGTGTTGGTAGATGTGGAACAATCTCATGGGATGGCAGATGTGGAACAATCTCATGGGATGGCAGATGTGGAACAATCTCATGTGTTGGCAGATGTGGAACAATCTCATGTGTTGGTAGATGTGGAACAATCTCATGTGTTGGCAGATGTGAGACAATCTCATGGGATGGCAGATGTGGAACAATCTCATGTGATGGCAGATGTGGAACAATCTCATGTGATGGCAGATGTGGAACAATCTCATGGGATGGCAGATGTGGAACAATCTCATGGGATGGCAGATGTGGAACAATCTCATGGGATGGCAGATGTGGAACAATCTCATGGGATGGCAGATGTGGAACAATCTCATGTGTTGGCAGATGTGGAACAATCTCATGAGATGGCAGATGTGGAACAATCTCATGGGATGGCAGATGTGGAACAATCTCATGTGTTGGCAGATGTGGAACAATCTCATGAGATGGCAGATGTGGAACAATCTAATGAGATGGCAGATGTGGAACAATCTCATGTGATGGCAGATGTGGAACAATCTCATGGGATGGCAGATGTGGAACAATCTCATGGGATGGCAGATGTGGAACAATCTCATGGGATGGCAGATGTGGAACAATCTCATGTGATGGCAGATGTGGAACAATCTCATGTGATGGCAGATGTGGAACAATCTCATGAGATGGCAGATGTGGAACAATCTCATGTGTTGGTAGATGTGGAACAATCTCATGTGATGGCAGATGTGGAACAATCTCATGAGATGGCAGATGTGGAACAATCTCATGTGATGGCAGATGTGGAACAATCTCATGTGATGGCAGATGTGGAACAATCTCATGGGATGGCAGATGTGGAACAATCTCATGGGATGGCAGATGTGGAACAATCTCATGTGATGGCAGATGTGGAACAATCTCATGTGTTGGTAGATGTGGAACAATCTCATGTGATGGCAGATGTGGAACAATCTCATGAGATGGCAGATGTGGAACAATCTCATGTGTTGGTAGATGTGGAACAATCTCATGTGATGGCAGATGTGGAACAATCTCATGAGATGGCAGATGTGGAACAATCTCATGTGATGGCAGATGTGGAACAATCTCATGTGATGGCAGATGTGGAACAATCTCATGTGTTGGCAGATGTGGAACAATCTCATGGGATGGCAGATGTGGAACAATCTCATGGGATGGCAGATGTGGAACAATCTCATGAGATGGCAGATGTGGAACAATCTCATGAGATGGCAGATGTGGAACAATCTCATGTGTTGGTAGATGTGGAACAATCTCATGTGATGGCAGATGTGGAACAATCTCATGAGATGGCAGATGTGGAACAATCTCATGGGATGGCAGATGTGGGACAATCTCATGGGATGGCAGATGTGGAACAATCTCATGAGATGGCAGATGTGGAACAATCTCATGTGTTGGTAGATGTGGAACAATCTCATGTGATGGCAGATGTGGAACAATCTCATGTGTTGGTAGATGTGGAACAATCTCATGGGATGGCAGATGTGGGACAATCTCATGGGATGGCAGATGTGGAACAATCTCATGTGTTGGTAGATGTGGAACAATCTCATGTGATGGCAGATGTGAGACAATCTCATGTGATGGCAGATGTGGAACAATCTCATGTGTTGGTAGATGTGGAACAATCTCATGTGATGGCAGATGTGAGACAATCTCATGGGATGGCAGATGTGGGACAATCTCATGTGTTGGCAGATGTGGAACAATCTCATGTGATGGCAGATGTGGAACAATCTCATGTGTTGGTAGATGTGGAACAATCTCATGTGATGGCAGATGTGGAACAATCTCATGTGTTGGTAGATGTGGAACAATCTCATGTGATGGCAGATGTGGAACAATCTCATGGGATGGCAGATGTGGAACAATCTCATGTGTTGGTAGATGTGGAACAATCTCATGTGATGGCAGATGTGAGACAATCTCATGTGTTGGTAGATGTGGAACAATCTTGTGTGTTGGTAGATGTGAGACAATCTCATGTGTTGGTAGATGTGGAACAATCTCATGTGTTGGCAGATGTGGAACAATCTCATGTGATGGCAGATGTGGAACAATCTCATGTGATGGCAGATGTGGAACAATCTCATGTGTTGGCAGATGTGGAACAATCTCATGTGATGGCAGATGTGGAACAATCTCATGTGATGGCAGATGTGGAACAATCTCATGGGATGGCAGATGTGGAACAATCTCATGGGATGGCAGATGTGGAACAATCTCATGTGATGGCAGATGTGGAACAATCTCATGGGATGGCAGATGTGGAACAATCTCATGGGATGGCAGATGTGGAACAATCTCATGGGATGGCAGATGTGGAACAATCTCATGGGATGGCAGATGTGGAACAATCTCATGGGATGGCAGATGTGGAACAATCTCATGTGATGGCAGATGTGGAACAATCTCATGGGATGGCAGATGTGGAACAATCTCATGTGTTGGCAGATGTGGAACAATCTCATGTGTTGGTAGATGTGGAACAATCTCATGTGTTGGTAGATGTGGAACAATCTCATGTGTTGGCAGATGTGGAACAATCTCATGTGATGGCAGATGTGGAACAATCTCATGAGATGGCAGATGTGGAACAATCTCATGGGATGGCAGATGTGGAACAATCTCATGGGATGGCAGATGTGGAACAATCTCATGGGATGGCAGATGTGGAACAATCTCATGTGTTGGTAGATGTGGAACAATCTCATGTGATGGCAGATGTGGAACAATCTCATGTGATGGCAGATGTGGAACAATCTCATGAGATGGCAGATGTGGAACAATCTCATGGGATGGCAGATGTGGAACAATCTCATGAGATGGCAGATGTGGAACAATCTCATGTGATGGCAGATGTGGAACAATCTCATGAGATGGCAGATGTGGAACAATCTCATGGGATGGCAGATGTGGAACAATCTCATGTGATGGTAGATGTGGAACAATCTCATGTGATGGCAGATGTGGAACAATCTCATGAGATGGCAGATGTGGAACAATCTCATGGGATGGCAGATGTGGAACAATCTCATGTGATGGTAGATGTGGAACAATCTCATGTGATGGCAGATGTGGAACAATCTCATGTGATGGCAGATGTGGAACAATCTCATGAGATGGCAGATGTGGAACAATCTCATGTGATGGCAGATGTGGAACAATCTCATGGGATGGCAGATGTGGAACAATCTCATGTGATGGCAGATGTGGAACAATCTCATGTGATGGCAGATGTGGAACAATCTCATGTGTTGGCAGATGTGGAACAATCTCATGTGATGGCAGATGTGGAACAATCTCATGTGATGGCAGATGTGGAACAATCTCATGAGATGGCAGATGTGGAACAATCTCATGTGTTGGTAGATGTGGAACAATCTCATGTGTTGGTAGATGTGGAACAATCTCATGTGATGGCAGATGTGGAACAATCTCATGGGATGGCAGATGTGGAACAATCTCATGGGATGGCAGATGTGGAACAATCTCATGTGTTGGCAGATGTGGAACAATCTCATGTGTTGGCAGATGTGGAACAATCTCATGTGATGGCAGATGTGGAACAATCTCATGGGATGGCAGATGTGGAACAATCTCATGTGTTGGCAGATGTGGAACAATCTCATGTGTTGGCAGATGTGGAACAATCTCATGTGATGGCAGATGTGGAACAATCTCATGTGATGGCAGATGTGGAACAATCTCATGGGATGGCAGATGTGGAACAATCTCATGGGATGGCAGATGTGGAACAATCTCATGAGATGGCAGATGTGGAACAATCTCATGTGTTGGCAGATGTGGAACAATCTCATGTGATGGCAGATGTGGAACAATCTCATGGGATGGCAGATGTGGAACAATCTCATGTGATGGCAGATGTGGAACAATCTCATGTGATGGCAGATGTGGAACAATCTCATGTGTTGGCAGATGTGGAACAATCTCATGTGTTGGTAGATGTGGAACAATCTCATGGGATGGCAGATGTGGAACAATCTCATGTGATGGCAGATGTGGAACAATCTCATGTGATGGCAGATGTGGAACAATCTCATGTGTTGGCAGATGTGGAACAATCTCATGTGTTGGTAGATGTGGAACAATCTCATGGGATGGCAGATGTGGAACAATCTCATGTGATGGCAGATGTGGAACAATCTCATGTGTTGGCAGATGTGGAACAATCTCATGTGTTGGTAGATGTGAGACAATCTCATGTGATGGCAGATGTGGAACAATCTCATGTGTTGGCAGATGTGGAACAATCTCATGTGTTGGTAGATGTGGAACAATCTCATGGGATGGCAGATGTGGAACAATCTCATGTGATGGCAGATGTGGAACAATCTCATGTGATGGCAGATGTGGAACAATCTCATGTGATGGCAGATGTGGAACAATCTCATGTGATGGCAGATGTGGAACAATCTCATGTGATGGCAGATGTGGAACAATCTCATGAGATGGCAGATGTGGAACAATCTCATGTGATGGCAGATGTGGAACAATCTCATGGGATGGCAGATGTGGAACAATCTCATGTGATGGCAGATGTGGAACAATCTCATGTGATGGCAGATGTGGAACAATCTCATGTGATGGCAGATGTGGAACAATCTCATGTGATGGCAGATGTGGAACAATCTCATGAGATGGCAGATGTGGAACAATCTCATGTGATGGCAGATGTGGAACAATCTCATGGGATGGCAGATGTGGAACAATCTCATGGGATGGCAGATGTGGAACAATCTCATGTGATGGCAGATGTGGAACAATCTCATGTGTTGGCAGATGTGGAACAATCTCATGTGTTGGTAGATGTGGAACAATCTCATGGGATGGCAGATGTGGAACAATCTCATGTGATGGCAGATGTGGAACAATCTCATGTGATGGCAGATGTGGAACAATCTCATGTGATGGCAGATGTGGGACAATCTCATGAGATGGCAGATGTGGAACAATCTCATGGGATGGCAGATGTGGAACAATCTCATGTGATGGCAGATGTGGAACAATCTCATGTGATGGCAGATGTGAAACAATCTCATGTGTTGGTAGATGTGGAACAATCTCATGGGATGGCAGATGTGGAACAATCTCATGTGATGGCAGATGTGGAACAATCTCATGGGATGGCAGATGTGGAACAATCTCATGGGATGGCAGATGTGGAACAATCTCATGGGATGGCAGATGTGGAACAATCTAATGAGATGGCAGATGTGGAACAATCTCATGTGATGGCAGATGTGGAACAATCTCATGGGATGGCAGATGTGGAACAATCTCATGAGATGGCAGATGTGGAACAATCTCATGTGATGGCAGATGTGGAACAATCTCATGTGTTGGCAGATGTGGAACAATCTCATGTGTTGGTAGATGTGGAACAATCTCATGTGTTGGTAGATGTGGAACAATCTCATGTGTTGGTAGATGTGGAACAATCTCATGTGTTGGCAGATGTGGAACAATCTCATGGGATGGCAGATGTGGAACAATCTCATGAGATGGCAGATGTGGAACAATCTCATGTGATGGCAGATGTGGAACAATCTCATGTGTTGGCAGATGTGGAACAATCTCATGTGTTGGTAGATGTGGAACAATCTCATGGGATGGCAGATGTGGAACAATCTCATGGGATGGCAGATGTGGAACAATCTCATGGGATGGCAGATGTGGAACAATCTCATGTGATGGCAGATGTGGAACAATCTCATGGGATGGCAGATGTGGAACAATCTCATGTGATGGCAGATGTGGAACAATCTCATGGGATGGCAGATGTGGAACAATCTCATGGGATGGCAGATGTGGAACAATCTCATGTGATGGCAGATGTGGAACAATCTCATGTGATGGCAGATGTGAGACAATCTCATGGGATGGCAGATGTGGAACAATCTCATGTGATGGTAGATGTGGAACAATCTCATGTGTTGGTAGATGTGGAACAATCTCATGTGTTGGCAGATGTGGAACAATCTCATGGGATGGCAGATGTGGAACAATCTCATGTGATGGCAGATGTGGAACAATCTCATGGGATGGCAGATGTGGAACAATCTCATGGGATGGCAGATGTGGAACAATCTCATGGGATGGCAGATGTGGAACAATCTCATGGGATGGCAGATGTGGAACAATCTCATGAGATGGCAGATGTGGAACAATCTCATGTGTTGGTAGATGTGGAACAATCTCATGAGATGGTAGATGTGGAACAATCTCATGAGATGGTAGATGTGGAACAATCTCATGAGATGGCAGATGTGGAACAATCTCATGTGATGGCAGATGTGGAACAATCTCATGAGATGGCAGATGTGGAACAATCTCATGAGATGGCAGATGTGGAACAATCTCATGTGATGGCAGATGTGGAACAATCTCATGTGATGGCAGATGTGGGACAATCTCATGGGATGGCAGATGTGGAACAATCTCATGGGATGGCAGATGTGGAACAATCTCATGTGTTGGCAGATGTGGAACAATCTCATGAGATGGCAGATGTGGAACAATCTCATGTGTTGGTAGATGTGGAACAATCTCATGAGATGGCAGATGTGGAACAATCTCATGTGATGGCAGATGTGGAACAATCTCATGGGATGGCAGATGTGGAACAATCTCATGAGATGGCAGATGTGGAACAATCTCATGTGTTGGTAGATGTGGAACAATCTCATGGGATGGCAGATGTGGAACAATCTCATGGGATGGCAGATGTGGAACAATCTCATGTGATGGCAGATGTGGAACAATCTCATGGGATGGCAGATGTGGAACAATCTCATGGGATGGCAGATGTGGAACAATCTCATGGGATGGCAGATGTGGAACAATCTCATGGGATGGCAGATGTGGAACAATCTCATGTGTTGGCAGATGTGGAACAATCTCATGTGTTGGCAGATGTGGAACAATCTCATGTGATGGCAGATGTGGAACAATCTCATGTGTTGGCAGATGTGGAACAATCTCATGGGATGGCAGATGTGGAACAATCTCATGGGATGGCAGATGTGGAACAATCTCATGTGTTGGCAGATGTGGAACAATCTCATGTGATGGCAGATGTGGAACAATCTCATGTGATGGCAGATGTGGAACAATCTCATGAGATGGCAGATGTGAGACAATCTCATGTGTTGGCAGATGTGGAACAATCTCATGTGATGGCAGATGTGAGACAATCTCATGGGATGGCAGATGTGGAACAATCTCATGTGATGGCAGATGTGGAACAATCTCATGTGTTGGCAGATGTGAGACAATCTCATGTGTTGGCAGATGTGGAACAATCTCATGTGATGGCAGATGTGGAACAATCTCATGTGATGGCAGATGTGGAACAATCTCATGGGATGGCAGATGTGGAACAATCTCATGGGATGGCAGATGTGGAACAATCTCATGGGATGGCAGATGTGGAACAATCTCATGGGATGGCAGATGTGGAACAATCTCATGTGATGGCAGATGTGGGACAATCTCATGTGATGGCAGATGTGGAACAATCTCATGTGTTGGCAGATGTGGAACAATCTCATGGGATGGCAGATGTGGAACAATCTCATGGGATGGCAGATGTGGAACAATCTCATGTGTTGGCAGATGTGGAACAATCTCATGTGATGGCAGATGTGGAACAATCTCATGTGATGGCAGATGTGGAACAATCTCATGAGATGGCAGATGTGAGACAATCTCATGTGTTGGCAGATGTGGAACAATCTCATGTGATGGCAGATGTGAGACAATCTCATGGGATGGCAGATGTGGAACAATCTCATGTGTTGGTAGATGTGAAACAATCTCATGTGTTGGCAGATGTGAGACAATCTCATGTGTTGGCAGATGTGGAACAATCTCATGTGATGGCAGATGTGGAACAATCTCATGGGATGGCAGATGTGGAACAATCTCATGGGATGGCAGATGTGGAACAATCTCATGGGATGGCAGATGTGGAACAATCTCATGGGATGGCAGATGTGGAACAATCTCATGTGATGGCAGATGTGGGACAATCTCATGTGATGGCAGATGTGGAACAATCTCATGGGATGGCAGATGTGGAACAATCTCATGTGATGGCAGATGTGGAACAATCTCATGGGATGGCAGATGTGGAACAATCTCATGTGATGGCAGATGTGGAACAATCTCATGGGATGGCAGATGTGGAACAATCTCATGTGATGGCAGATGTGGGACAATCTCATGTGATGGCAGATGTGGAACAATCTCATGTGATGGCAGATGTGGAACAATCTCATGTGATGGCAGATGTGGAACAATCTCATGGGATGGCAGATGTGGAACAATCTCATGGGATGGCAGATGTGGAACAATCTCATGTGATGGCAGATGTGGGACAATCTCATGTGATGGCAGATGTGGAACAATCTCATGTGATGGCAGATGTGGAACAATCTCATGTGATGGCAGATGTGGAACAATCTCATGGGATGGCAGATGTGGAACAATCTCATGGGATGGCAGATGTGGAACAATCTCATGTGATGGCAGATGTGGAACAATCTCATGAGATGGCAGATGTGGAACAATCTCATGTGTTGGTAGATGTGGAACAATCTCATGTGATGGCAGATGTGGAACAATCTCATGAGATGGTAGATGTGGAACAATCTCATGTGATGGCAGATGTGGAACAATCTCATGTGTTGGCAGATGTGAGACAATCTCATGTGTTGGTAGATGTGGAACAATCTCATGGGATGGCAGATGTGGAACAATCTCATGGGATGGCAGATGTGGAACAATCTCATGGGATGGCAGATGTGGAACAATCTCATGTGATGGCAGATGTGGAACAATCTCATGGGATGGCAGATGTGGAACAATCTCATGGGATGGCAGATGTGGAACAATCTCATGTGATGGCAGATGTGGAACAATCTCATGTGTTGGCAGATGTGGAACAATCTCATGTGATGGCAGATGTGGAACAATCTCATGTGTTGGCAGATGTGGAACAATCTCATGGGATGGCAGATGTGGAACAATCTCATGTGTTGGCAGATGTGGAACAATCTCATGTGATGGCAGATGTGGAACAATCTCATGTGTTGGAAGATGTGGAACAATCTCATGAGATGGCAGATGTGGAACAATCTCATGTGTTGGCAGATGTGGAACAATCTCATGGGATGGCAGATGTGGAACAATCTCATGTGATGGCAGATGTGGAACAATCTCATGTGATGGCAGATGTGGAACAATCTCATGAGATGGCAGATGTGGAACAATCTCATGGGATGGCAGATGTGGAACAATCTCATGTGTTGGCAGATGTGGAACAATCTCATGAGATGGCAGATGTGGAACAATCTCATGAGATGGCAGATGTGGAACAATCTCATGTGATGGCAGATGTGGAACAATCTCATGAGATGGCAGATGTGGAACAATCTCATGAGATGGCAGATGTGGAACAATCTCATGAGATGGCAGATGTGGAACAATCTCATGTGATGGCAGATGTGGAACAATCTCATGGGATGGCAGATGTGGAACAATCTCATGTGATGGCAGATGTGGAACAATCTCATGGGATGGCAGATGTGGAACAATCTCATGAGATGGCAGATGTGGAACAATCTCATGTGTTGGTAGATGTGGAACAATCTCATGGGATGGCAGATGTGGAACAATCTCATGGGATGGCAGATGTGGAACAATCTCATGAGATGGCAGATGTGAGACAATCTCATGTGTTGGTAGATGTGGAACAATCTCATGTGTTGGCAGATGTGGAACAATCTCATGTGTTGGTAGATGTGGAACAATCTCATGTGTTGGCAGATGTGGAACAATCTCATGGGATGGCAGATGTGGAACAATCTCATGGGATGGCAGATGTGGAACAATCTCATGGGATGGCAGATGTGGAACAATCTCATGGGATGGCAGATGTGGAACAATCTCATGGGATGGCAGATGTGGAACAATCTCATGGGATGGCAGATGTGGAACAATCTCATGAGATGGCAGATGTGGAACAATCTCATGGGATGGCAGATGTGGAACAATCTCATGGGATGGCAGATGTGGAACAATCTCATGAGATGGCAGATGTGGAACAATCTCATGGGATGGCAGATGTGGAACAATCTCATGGGATGGCAGATGTGGAACAATCTCATGAGATGGCAGATGTGGAACAATCTCATGTGATGGCAGATGTGGAACAATCTCATGTGATGGCAGATGTGGAACAATCTCATGTGATGGCAGATGTGGAACAATCTCATGGGATGGTAGATGTGGAACAATCTCATGGGATGGCAGATGTGGAACAATCTCATGAGATGGCAGATGTGGAACAATCTCATGTGTTGGCAGATGTGAGACAATCTCATGGGATGGCAGATGTGGAACAATCTCATGTGTTGGTAGATGTGAAACAATCTCATGTGTTGGCAGATGTGAGACAATCTCATGTGTTGGCAGATGTGGAACAATCTCATGTGATGGCAGATGTGGAACAATCTCATGGGATGGCAGATGTGGAACAATCTCATGAGATGGTAGATGTGAAACAATCTCATGTGTTGGCAGATGTGGAACAATCTCATGTGTTGGCAGATGTGGAACAATCTCATGTGTTGGCAGATGTGGAACAATCTCATGGGATGGCAGATGTGGAACAATCTCATGGGATGGCAGATGTGGAACAATCTCATGTGTTGGCAGATGTGGAACAATCTCATGTGTTGGCAGATGTGGAACAATCTCATGGGATGGCAGATGTGGAACAATCTCATGTGATGGCAGATGTGGAACAATCTCATGTGATGGCAGATGTGGAACAATCTCATGTGATGGCAGATGTGGAACAATCTCATGTGATGGCAGATGTGGAACAATCTCATGGGATGGCAGATGTGGAACAATCTCATGTGATGGCAGATGTGGAACAATCTCATGGGATGGCAGATGTGGAACAATCTCATGTGTTGGCAGATGTGGAACAATCTCATGTGATGGCAGATGTGAGACAATCTCATGTGTTGGCAGATGTGGAACAATCTCATGGGATGGCAGATGTGGAACAATCTCATGAGATGGCAGATGTGGAACAATCTCATGTGTTGGCAGATGTGAGACAATCTCATGGGATGGCAGATGTGGAACAATCTCATGTGTTGGTAGATGTGAAACAATCTCATGTGTTGGCAGATGTGAGACAATCTCATGTGTTGGCAGATGTGGAACAATCTCATGTGATGGCAGATGTGGAACAATCTCATGGGATGGCAGATGTGGAACAATCTCATGGGATGGCAGATGTGGAACAATCTCATGGGATGGCAGATGTGGAACAATCTCATGGGATGGCAGATGTGGAACAATCTCATGGGATGGCAGATGTGGAACAATCTCATGGGATGGCAGATGTGGAACAATCTCATGTGATGGCAGATGTGGAACAATCTCATGTGATGGCAGATGTGGAACAATCTCATGGGATGGCAGATGTGGAACAATCTCATGTGTTGGTAGATGTGAAACAATCTCATGTGTTGGCAGATGTGAGACAATCTCATGTGTTGGCAGATGTGGAACAATCTCATGTGATGGCAGATGTGGAACAATCTCATGGGATGGCAGATGTGAAACAATCTCATGTGTTGGCAGATGTGGAACAATCTCATGGGATGGCAGATGTGGAACAATCTCATGGGATGGCAGATGTGGAACAATCTCATGTGTTGGCAGATGTGAAACAATCTCATGTGTTGGTAGATGTGGAACAATCTCATGTGTTGGTAGATGTGGAATAATCTCATGTGTTGGTAGATGTGGAACAATTTCGAATGTTGGTAGATTTGATACAATCTCATGTGATGGCAGATGTGGAACAATCTCATGTGATGGCAGATGTGGGACAATCATGTGATGGCAGATGTGGGACAATCTCATGTGTTGGTAGATGTGGAACAATCTCATGTGTTGTAGGTGTGGAACAATCTTGTGTGTTGGTAGATGTGGAACAATCTCATGTGATGGCAGATGTGGAACAATCTCATGTGTTGTAGGTGTGGAACAATCTTGTGTGTTGGTAGATGTGGAACAATCTTGTGTGTTGGTAGATGTGGAACAATCTTGTGTTAGCATATGTGGAACAATCTCATGGGATGGCAGATGTGGAACCCTTTCATGTGTTGGTAGATGTGGAACAATCTCATGTGATGGCAGATGTGGAACAATCTCATGTGATGGCAGATGTGGAACAATCTCATGAGATGGCAGATGTGAGACAATCTCATGTGTTGGCAGATGTGGAACAATCTCATGGGATGGCAGATGTGGAACAATCTCATGAGATGGTAGATGTGGAACAATCTCATGTGATGGCAGATGTGAGACAATCTCATGTGTTGGTAGATGTGGGACAATCTCATGTGATGGCAGATGTGGAACAATCTCATGTGATGGCAGATGTGGAACAATCTCATGTGTTGGTAGATGTGGAACAATCTCATGAGATGGCAGATGTGGAACAATCTCATGGGATGGCAGATGTGGAACAATCTCATGTGTTGGTAGATGTGGAACAATCTCATGAGATGGCAGATGTGGAACAATCTCATGTGTTGGTAGATGTGGAACAATCTCATGAGATGGCAGATGTGGAACAATCTCATGTGTTGGTAGATGTGGAACAATCTCATGAGATGGCAGATGTGGAACAATCTCATGTGATGGCAGATGTGGGACAATCTCATGTGATGGCAGATGTGGAACAATCTCATGTGATGGCAGATGTGGAACAATCTCATGGGATGGCAGATGTGAAACAATCTCATGTGTTGGTAGATGTGGAACAATCTCATGTGTTGGCAGATGTGAAACAATCTCATGTGTTGGTAGATGTGGAACAATCTCATGTGTTGGTAGATGTGGAACAATTTCGAATGTTGGTAGATTTGATACAATCTCATGTGATGGCAGATGTGGAACAATCTCATGTGATGGCAGATGTGGGACAATCTCATGTGTTGGCAGATGTGAGACAATCTCATGTGTTGGCAGATGTGAGACAATCTCATGTGTTGGTAGATGTGGAACAATCTCATGTGTTGTAGGTGTGGAACAATCTTGTGTGTTGGTAGATGTGGAACAATCTCATGTGATGGCAGATGTGGAACAATCTCATGTGTTGTAGGTGTGGAACAATCTTGTGTGTTGGTAGATGTGGAACAATCTTGTGTGTTGGTAGATGTGGAACAATCTTGTGTTAGCATATGTGGAACAATCTCATGTGTTGGCAGATGTGGAACAATCTTATGTGTGGAAAAGTAGAACCCTCTTGTTTGATGTCACTAGATGTGGAACCATCCCATGTATAATGGGAATAAGTGGAACCCTCTTTTGTGTAATGACAGAAATGGTACCCTCCCATGTGTAATGGCAGAAGTGGTACCCTCCCATGTGTAATGGCAGAAATGGAACTCTCCAACAAGTTGGAAGAAGTGGAACCCTCCAACAAGTTGGAAGAAGTGGAACCCTCCCACGAGTTGAAAGAAGTGGAACCCTCCCACGAGTTGAAAGAAGTGGAACCCTCCAACGAGTTGGAAGAAGTGGAACCTTCCCATATGACAGCAGATGTGGAAACCTCCCATGTGTTGGCAGAAGTGGAACCCTCCCATGAGTTGGCCAAAATGGAACCCTGCCATGAGTTGGCAGAAGTGGAACCCTCCCATGTGTTGGCAAAAGTGGAACCCTCCCATGTGTTGGCAAAAGTGGAACCCTCCCATGTGTTGGCAAAAGTGGAACCCTCCCATGTGTTGGCAAAAGTGGAACCCTCCCATGTGTTGGCAAAAGTGGAACCCCCCCTCTATGTGTTGGCAGAAGTGGACCCCCCCTCTATGTGTTGGCAGAAGTGGACCCCCCTCTATGTGTTGGCAGAAGTGGACCCCCCCTCTATGTGTTGGCAGAAGTGGACCCCCCCTCTATGTGTTGGCATATGTGGAACCCACCATGAGTTGGTATAAGATTAATTTTAAGCTGAAATCAAATTATACTATATTACTAAAAAGCTAACCATTTTTATATCTCACATCATGCGTAAACAAAATTCTACTAGGAGAAAAAAAAAAGAGATAATTAACTGATGAGGAAAGACACATGCAACCCTGTATTCAATGTACCTTTGTCTGGTTCACATTCCGCAGAGTATATGCTGTGTTCCACAGTTGATTCCAACTCATCTAAATATTATTAAAGTGAAAATTTGAATATTTTACAGTATTATGGAATAAATAAATAATATTTATTCTTATAGCAGGTAACAACTGCAATCAAATCAAATCAGACCTGGGTTAGTTTGTTGTTGTTGCTTACCTAGTGGTTGTTTTTCTTCATCACTACTTGGCTCAGTAGTTGTTATCAACGGGGGTGGAGATATTGGTGGTTTGGTCTGAGTAGAACAAAATTTGACAGAATGAATAGACGTAACTATCTGAGATGAATGAAATATTAAACATTTACCAAAATGGAATTGTTTATTTACTTAACAGGAAAAAATAAAATAAATTATTTATAAGCAAGTAAGCAAGCAAGCACAAAGATGGAATTTTTAATAAGAACCCTTGTAGTAGAACAATTATTAGAGCAAACCTCAGTGCGTGAGCATTTCTTAGGATGAATTGGTGTTGAAGTGATGACTGCAGCAAACTGTATATGAAAAGCAAATTGTAGTAGAATTTTAAAAACCTTTAGAGAGGGGGAATAGACACAAAAATCAAAGAAAGCTTAGAAAGAATTCCCATGTGCTGAGAGTATTGGAGACACATTAAATATAATTCGAAATTACTTAGCTGAAAACTAATTATGCAAATCAGAAAATTAATATGAACAGATTTGAGTGTAAAGCTAATGAGGTCTGCGCAATGTAACAGAAAATCTATGTTTCCAAGTTTAATTGAAATGTGATTAGAACCAAAAAATTATGAATTATTATGCTTATTAGGGAATTAATATGAACAGATTTTTACCCCAAACTAATTAGGGTTGTACATTGTCCTAGAGCATCTTTGTACTAAGTTTCATTGAAGAAATGGAATAATTAGTACTTTAGAAATCAGTGTGAAAGCTTAAAATTGGTTAATTATGCAAATTAGGTAATTAATATGTACAGATTTTAACCCACAATTATCCAGGTCTGTCTATTGTTCTACAGTACCGGAGATATCAGTGTGAAAGTTGGTTAATTATGCAAATTAGGTGATTAATATGCACAAATATCATGTATGTAAATGTGTCGAAATGGGCGTAGTGCGAGTGGTTAGTGCTAGTAGCACTAATCCGAAAAAGTACTAGATCTAGTGCTAAAATGGCACTAGATCTAGTGCTAAAATGGCACTAGATCTAGTGCTAAAATGTGCACAGTGCGAGTGGCATTGTTATCGCATTGTCAACGACGTCGAATAATAGGAGGGGCATCAACAACCACTTTCATATTCAAACTACAAACAGTATAAAACATCGGCAATATACGCGTGATATCCATAATAATACTTTCTTTATATGCCGTCGTAAATTAGCAATCCGAAAATCTCCCTGGGGATTTCACGGCTGGTGGTCACTTATTTTGGGCTCAGAATTTCAAAAAATAATCATCAAATATTTTTTGGGGACTTCCATTTTCATCATTGAAGTATCTAACTACGCAGACTTTCAACACCGTCAGTTGGGCCACCTAAGACGAAAGAAACTATTGCAGAGTTAACAATAATAATTAATAATTCTTGTTGAATTAAAAAGTAGACCGCCTACAATTTCATAACAATATCGCCCAGTGTCATTTTTCAAATACATTTGTTTTTATTTTATTGGTAACGAAAGTATATTCTCAACGAAGTTTCAAATAAAAACGAACACAACTGCATTGCGTAGTAGCAAATGATTATGGTTGCGCAATCCGGTCATGCTGCGTCTCACAATTGTTGAATATTATTCAGTAGTGATTATAATAATGCACAAAAAATAAATTCGTTGAATTGTTATGAAATTCAAATAAAATTCACTTAGTTTCATCGTAAGCAAATGATTCCGATCGCATATAAACGTTCGATGCTGTATGGGTATCCGCCATGTTTCTTTTGCATGAGTTGAGCTAATAGGTCAAATCGCTAATGAACCAATCAAAATGCTGAAGGATGCCCATGTGTTCAAATCACCATAGCTCATTTAAATAGGTTGAACGCAACGCGGAAGAGATTTGCCGATGTTGTAGTACGATATTTTGGCTTGGATTTTGATGGGAAAATGGCATGATTTTTTTTTTCAAGTCAAAAAATAGTTGTTTTCAAAAGATGAACTGAGCATCAGAAGAATAATTTAATATTGTTTACAGTGATAGCAGCTCTTTGTCCAAACGAAGCTTACCCATTCACGCTTGTAACAATAAACACGCTCTTGAATAAAAATTTAAATCACCGTCCGTGTTGAGGGACGGTGCTTAAATAGACTATTTTAGGCGTCCGGAAAGATTGAAATGTCTAAAAAATTACGCCAAAATATTTAAAAACTGCCGAAAAATCGCCGCTATACAAAACTACGGTCATCACGTATGCGCACTGGGTTTGTTTAGCTGTGAAGGGTTAAAATACGCATTTCACAACCGGAAATTCAACAGACTAACTTGTAACTTCACAGATTTCGCATGTTTTAATTATTAGCAACTGTAACAAGAACAAAATTTCGAGAGTCTAGAACAAATAATAGGACTCCTAAAAAATACTATTGCTGAGAAAGTTTCTAGACATATATTATATGGTCATGTTAAAAAATCGGCGAGGTTATATCATATTCCGCTAACTGGTTACTTGTGTAAAGATGAGCTTGACAGTGTCCTTGTCAGGATTAACTTGGGTTGAAACAAAGGGGAATAAGTCAGTTAAGAGGCTTAAATGGCCACTTGAGAGGGGTTGTCGCTGCTTCCGTTAGTACCTCCTTGCATAGACATTCTAAGGTCTATGCTCCTTGGTACAATGTAACAACAGGATTGTGTGAATCCACTTTTATCATTGGTTGATTATGTCCGCAAAGGTCAATGTCATGACAACCAGACAACGGTTCATTTTCTGTCTGGTTCCCAGCGGTACTGAGCGACATGCCCATTCACAGGTCGCCGTACACACAAAATCCACCGAGTTTTACAGGGACCCGGGACTTAGACTAGGAGTATACAATTTTTTTATTTAGTTCATATATGGCATCATAATTTCATTGAAGATCTATTTTCATTAAATGTGGCGCCGACTAGAAATAAAACGGCACGTCAGCGATTTAAAAAAAATCAACGCTGAATTCCCCCATTTACATACAAGTTACAAGTTTATATCCACCGAAGCTGAAAACACAAACTTCCACACAATACGATTTCATACAGTGTATCTATTCACAATTTGTAAAAATTGCGAAGTTTGACCTGCAGTTTCACTGTCCGTGGAGCTAGTTTCCCGGCCGATCGCGTTGTTTCAAAGGTCTCTTTTAGTAACCGTGATTACGACAAACGTGGACAATGACATTCATGTACATTCTCAATTTTCCCACTGCAGCACATTTCCAATGAATGAAAGATACAACAATTTACATAAATATTAATTCATTTTCGGACAATTACGGGATGTATTGACGTCGTTGACAATGCGATATCAATGCCACTCGCACTATGTACATATTAGCACTAGATCTAGTGCCATTTTAGCGCTAGATCTAGTGCCATTTTAGCACTAGATCTAGTACTATTTCGGATTAGTGCTACTAGCACTAACCACTCGCACTACGCCCATTTCGACACATTTACATACCTCCAAATATTTACCAGAAACTCATTGGGTCTGCATAATTTTAGATTCATTGAAATGTGATGATTAGTACTTTAGATATCAGTAGAAAAGCTGAAAATTAATTATGCAAATTATTTATTAATATGCACAATTATTTGCCCTAAAACTAATCAGGTCTTTGCATAGTCCTAAAGGATCTATGTACCAAGTTTCATTGAAATGCGATGATTAATACTTGAGATACCCGTGAAAAAGCTGAAAATTAACTAATTATGCAAATTAGGTGATTAATAAGCACAAATATTTATCAGAAACAATCAATCTCTGCATAGTCCTCGAGTATGTAAGTACCAAGTTTCATTGAAATGTAATGCTCACTACTTATATCAAATGCTGAAAATTAATTAATTATGCAAATTAGGTAATTAATATGTACTGATATTACCATAAAAACTATCAGGTCTGTGCAGTGTCATATGACATCTATGTACCAAGTTTCATTGAAATGTGATGATTAGTACTTATATCAAATGCTGAAAATTAATTAATTATGCAAATTAGGTAATTAATATGTACTGATATTACCATCAAACTATCAGGTCTGTGCAGTGTCATATGACATCTATGTACCAAGTTTCATTGAAATTTAATGATTAGTACTTGAGATATCAGTGGAAAAACCGAAAATTGACTAATCATTATGCAAATTAGGTGATTAATATGCACAAATATTTATCGGAAACAATCAATCTCTGCATAGTCCTTGAGTATGTAAGTACCAAGTTTCATTGAAATGTAATGCTCACTACTTATATCAAATGCTGAAAATTAATTAATTATGCAAATTAGGTAATTAATATGTACTGATATTACCATAAAAACTATCAGGTCTGTGCAGTGTCATATGACATCTATGTACCAAGTTCCATTGAAATGTGATGATTAGTACTTGAGATATCAGTGGAAAAAACGAAAATTGACTAATCATTATGCAAATTAGGTAATTAGTATCCACGGATTATTACCAAAAACTAATCAAAACCTAGCATTAGTTCAGAGCATGTATGTACAAAGTTTCATCAAAATCCAATGAGTGGTTGTTTAGATATCAGTGGAACAATCATGGAACATCTAAAAATCAGCTAATTATCATGCAAATTAGGTAATTAATATGTACGGATTTTTACCAAAAACTAATCAAATCTGCGCACATGTTCAGAGCATCTATGTACCAAGTTTCATCAAAATCCAATGAGTGGTTGTTTAGATATCAGTGGAACAGTCATAGAACAGCTAAAAATTAGCTAATTATCATGCAAATTAGGTAATTAACGAGCATGGATTTTTACCAAAACCTAATCAAATCTGCGCATTGGCCCAGAGCATCTATGCACCAAGTTTCATCAAAAACCGATGTATGGTTCTTGAGATAGCAGTGGAACAGTCGGACACACATACAAACATACACACACACACACACACACACACACACACACACACACACACACACACACACACATACAGACAGACACACTAACTGCAAAGACTCCCATTTTGTGCTTCGCACATGGGAGTCAAAAATTGATATGACTGTAAGGATAGTTGATAGATACATGGAGTATGGCACCAATAATAAACCTTTAGAGAGGGGGATTAGACACACAGTAGATTGATATGAATGTAAGGATAGTTGATAGATACATGGAGTATGGCACCAATAATAAACCTTTAGAGAGGGGGATTAGACACAAGTAGATTGATATGACTGTAAGAATAGTTGATAGATACATGGAATATGGCACCAATAATAAACCTTTAGAGAGGGGGAATAGACACAAAGTAGATTGATATGACTGTAAGGATAGTTGATAGATACATGGAGTATGGCACCAATTATAAACCTTTAGAGAGGGGGAATAGACACAAAGCAGATTGATATGACTGTAAGGATAGTTGATAGATACATGGAGTATGGCACCAATAATAAACCTTTAGAGAGGGGGAATAGACACAAAGCAGATTGATATGACTGTAAGGATAGTTGATAGATACATGGAGTATGGCACCAATAATAAACCTTTAGAGAGGGGGAATAGACACAAAGCAGATTGATATGACTGTAAGGATAGTTGATAGATTTGTATAAAACAATTAAACTTACTGCTGCTTTGGAGTGAAGATCTCTAAGCTGCTTTTCTTGGGCTTTGATCACCTTGTCCTGTTCTTTAGACCTCTAATGAACAGGAATAAAAACATGAAACATTTAATTGTCTTTAAGTAATTCAGTAAACATCAACACAGAAATGAACCACTCAGTAATAAGGCTAGATTATACCTAATTAAATGCCTTCCCTGGTTATAACTTGACAGATTCCAACTTTCTCATGAGTCAGTTTTTACATACATTGGTGATAAAAACCAGTATTTATTGTACTCTTACCCTCATCAATTCCTTCAGTTGTTTTTCATAACTTTTACCAACATTACTGCCACCTTCTTTCTCGATACCAAGCTGCATCTTAGTCTGTTCCAGATTCTCATTCAGAATTTCTAACTCATTCTCATGATTCATCTTCAATTCTTTCATTCTATCTTTCCATCGTTTCTCCTGATCTTTCAGTTGTCCATGCATGTCTTTACGCATAGATTCCTTCAATGATCGCATCTATAATCAACCATAGTCAGTTACAATATCCATTCAGTCATAAGTGACATCAACAAAAGTGATTGATGTGTAGGAGTTGCTTCAGTTTTTCATTTATATTAGGCAAAGAAAATCACAAAGCCAACCAGTAAAAATAAATTAAATGAAGATGCTATATTCAAATTATGAGATTTTAGTTACTTTTTATGCATATCTGCACAGGATACTCCTGCATCACTATCACCAGCACAATATACAATTCAGTGGGCTCTTACTAAGGAACATTGGTATGGAGAAACTTAAGAAGGGGACAATTGTGAAGTGCTGGAAAAGTAACTATTTTTTGTTAGAGAATACTGTTCAGCAAATCAGAGTTTGCTACTGTAAAAACAACTTTGGTTCACTTTACCTGTTCTGACATATCTTTAATTGTTTTATCATATTCTTCCCTTTGTTTTTGTAGATCTACATCATCCACAAGGTTACCAAGATTAGATTTTTGACCTGCAAAGCAATATGCTGTTATTGTAAAACTGAAATTATGCTTCTTGGCAAACCTCAAAAACTAATTAAATTATAAATTGCTAGAAGTTGATAACAATGTAATGTAGATCTAATGTTCTTAAGCTTTGTGTTCTTTGAATATGGCTAATATGTTAGCAAGCTTTGCAGATTGTCCATTTTATAACTTGCATAGGAAATCTCAGATCAGAAAATATTTGTTTAAAAAAAGTATTGAAATTATTGTTCATGGCCTTGTTGGAGTCCAGTTAGATTACTGTAACATGGTATAACACATTCACAAATGTCAAAATTTCAAAGAGTACAGAATCCTGCAATAAGTGTGACCAAATTAGGTACACCACATTTGATAAATAATCAGAAACGTGAATGTATAACATCTATAGAATCTATGCTATGTCATATGTTCCATCATTTTCAGGTCATCTTCAGACTGTTTCCTGGTTGTTCCTAGATCATGATTACCGGTAACTACCTGTGGGACAGGGCATTTTCTGTGTACCATGTTTATGGAATGTGCTGTCAAACTAATTTAGAAACAGTTCTAACATTTTTCTATTCAAGGCTAATTTGAAATTGTCTTTATTCAAAAAGTCATATAGTTTGTTATTTGTAGATATTTGTTACATATAGCATGAATATTTATATTTATAGTGATATATTTATGCAAAATAAAATACTATCCACATTTGAAAACACTTGCACTTGCTATATTTTGATATATAACATATACATGTAGGCTTAGTACAATTATCTAATTAACATATCTTGGAGAGCATACTACTGGCATCTAGTTGTCATTATCAGCAGTACATTTTTTTCTCAATATTTTGAAATTTGTACTAGTTAGATCAAAAATTTAATTTGGTTGACATTTCATAGGGTATAATAACAAGCAGTCTCTTGGCTGAGATAGGCAATTGGATTTGCGTTTTTTAACAAGACGTCGAAAATATCCCTTTTTACCAAAAATAACAAAAATTTCCATCAAAATTAGAGAATTGAAAATATCATCACAAAATTAACAAATCTGAGAGAGGTCTATCTGTAGTACCTATATATATATATATATATATATATATATATATATATATATATATATATATATATATATATATATATATATATATATATATATATATATATATATATATATAATGTCAGAGGAATCAAACTTGCGGTTTTTAACAAGAATTAGAAAATATCACTTAACAAAAATTACAAAAATATTTACCTAAAATAGGAGAATTAAAGATGTCATTACGAAATGAACAAATCTAAGAGAAGTCTGCCCAAGAAACATATACACCAAGTATCAAAACAATAATATACCGGTACCCTGCTAGACAACTTTGATGATACGGACAAGGTAGCAAAATGGCCACCAGTTGTCAATTTTTAATGTGATCTCAGAAATTAAATAACATGCTTCAAGGTCCATAATGTCCAATTTATATTTGAGCTGTCAATATACAGTATGACTAAGATCTGGTTTCAAAATAGAAGCTAAGCTATGCTTTACTTTAATAATTTTTTAGGACAAAATGGCCACAATTCAGCCATCTTGAATCAGATCATGAAACAAATGAGCATGTATACATGTATGTCGTACAAGATGTGGTCATGCATGTGTGAACTTTGAACATGATCGTACCAGGCATCTTGAGAAACAGGTGAAGACACACAGATGCACGCATGCACACATGCATACACACAAATCAATCAGTCAGTCCCAGTTTTTGGGCATTGAATGGGAACTTAAAATTTATTAAACTTCATGCACACTTAAGGTAGCGAGACTATTATTTGTGTTGAAAATTACGATTTTCACATTTATTTATTAATTGATGAAATGCACTATAAACTTTCATATGATAAAGTCAACATAACATAGAATGTCATGTAAGTTGGTTAAAATGTAGATTTTCTGAAGGAAAGCAAGGCAGCCTCAGTAGTGTTTTCCAAAATCAACAACACAGGTTTAATCTGTGTGCCTATAAGTTTCAAAGATAAACTCAAGACAAAGCAATGTTAGGATGTGTTATCAGTAGCTATCTGACACACAATGAGTGTTTCCAAACATTTGAGTGGTTTGTCTCCGCCCCTGTTTGTTTCACAGATTAGTCATTTGCATATGAATGTGTCAGACACATGATCACACAGCCACTGAAAAAAAAATCATTGATTTTGGTGTTTTCATATGCCGAATTTATCCAAATATAGCTATCCCATTCCTTTATTTTTTTGGTTTCCAATAGCCTTACACATTTGGATGTCCCTACACATGTTAAAACAGACCTTGATGGGAAAACAAATTGATTGTGCCGATAAACAAGCTTGAAAATCTTTGCTGTTACTTCATGGACGTTTTCTGGGAGTTTATGTTTTTCAAAATACAAGGTCTTTAACAAAAAATAACGTATACTTATTGTCGTCGGATTAACACCAAATTTTCACAGCTTTAAGGTGACAATGAGAGGAACTTGAATGTGTCCAGACAAACTATTTCATCGATTATTTACCAACGAGTTGTGGTTTGAGTTGGGGGCAATGCGACTAAAACAGTAATTGAAATTCAGCACACTATTTTTTAAAACGCGTTGCTTGAATAAAACTGACCAGACACATTCAATTTACCAGACTATTGAACAACTAGGAAAAGTGAAAAAAATACTTCTTACCGCCAGCATAAATGCGTAATTATTTTTTTTACAGAAAAAGTAATTTTTCACCTTTGATTGAGTAACGCGTCGTAGAATGCAGATACGGGCATGCAAAATACACTTGTGAAAAGCTTGAAGTCTGGCGATTCTAAAAATATATACTTTCCCGGGTCTATTTGTAGTCATTCAGTCACAATTAGAAGATGAAAACAAGTATGCAAATAATAGTCCCGCTACCTTAATGAGTCAACATTGAATTTCTACTAAGATAAATTTGTATCAGAAATATGAACAAGTCAAAGACATTAACGTCCATGTTTATAATATGTCAACCTTTGAAACAAGAATGCTGTTCAGCCATTAAGGTGGGAATATTTTTATATGGTGTTTATAAAAAGGCAACAAAAGATTATTAACTAAACAATTACATGTGTACAGAATAAAGTAGAAACTAACACTAACCATACTGTGCCTGCAGATCTTCAAACTGTCTCTGTGAAATTGAGTATTTGTCTTGAATTTCTTTTAATTCCTTCATAAATGTTTCCCTCAGGGCCTCCATTTCTTTCTGAAAAATAAAATTAAATTGGGGATGAATGAACAAACAATATGAGCAATTACTGTAAGCCTTGTTCACACGTTGGTATAACGCAATAATTAGGGAAATTGACTTTCATGATCAGCTGCCCACTAAGCAGTGCAAGTTTGTGGGTTTACTCACATTAACCAGCAGCTTGTTTTCATCCCTTCTTTATACAAATTTATGTAGACAGTTGATGAAGTTAAAGAAAAAATTCAGACTTTTGTCAATGAAATATAAATTCACCTTTTGAATCTCTAACTGCTCTTGTTTCCACTTTTCCATTTCCATTTTCTGTTTCTCATCTTTCCTGTTTTGTTCCTAAAAAATATCAAATACAACACGTTTCCTTAGTTGTGCATTGTATGCATACATCAGTGTATGTTGTAGAAGCATTGTCACTACTGTCATTTTGACAGTTGGTTTTTTTAAGCAGGAAGTCGAATCAAACATACTTTTGCTGCTAATTGTTCCTGGAAGTTCTTCTTTTGATCATTCATTTGAGATTGTGCATGTTTCAAGTTCTGTCTGAGTTCTTCAATTTCTTTCTCTAGCTTTTCATTTGCTTTGGCTGCTTGGTTCTGTAGTTGTAGAGTTGCTGATGGCAGCACAAACTCAGGGTGTCTCCGTTGCATATGAGCTTGTAAAAAGGATCCATTGATAAATGCTTTTTGACAATACTGACACTATAATAGAAATAAACAAGTCATTGTTATTTGGTATAGTGACAATTATAAATGAGTAAAATTATTTTACTAATTATGCATCTACATGGATAGATTTTTACCCAAAACTAATCAGATCTGTACATTGTCCCAGAGCATCTATGTATCAAGTTTCAACCAAAACCAACATACATGTACGGTTCTTAAGATATCAGCGGACACACACACACATACATACATACATACAGCATACTAACTGCAAAGAATCACATTGCGTGCTTCGCACATGGTAGTCAAAAACCCTACTTATTTACTTACCCAATAGCCTGTTACTGAAATCACAAACTTTATTTTTCTATGCCTAATGTGTTTCTCAAGATATTTGATTTTACATTATACATGTACGTGTACGTGTAGAATAATATGAGAAATGTTTCTCTTTCTGATTCAAAAAGGCTAATTCAACACAAGATTCTGAGTTTTGAATTCAAAATGAAAAAGTTCCTGCAGTTTTCATAGTGGACGTTGTATATTCTTTAGTCTGGTCACATGTTCAAAGTATGAACAGTTTATATAAATACCTGACTGGTGAAAACAATGCCAACTATAGCCTGTAGGTATGATGCTTTCATATAAATACCTGACTGGTGAAAATAATGTCAACTATAGCCTGTAGGTATGATGCTTTCATATAAATACCTGACTGGTGAAAACAATGCCAACTATAGCCTGCAAGTATGATACTTTCATATAAATACCTGACTGGTGAAAATAATGTCAACTACAGCCTGTAGGTATGATGTTTTCATATAAATACCTGACTGGTGAAAACAATGCCAACTATAGCCTGCAAGTATGATACTTTCATATAAATACCTGACTGGTGAAAATAATGTCAACTACAGCCTGTAGGTATGATGCTTTCATATAAATACTTGACTGGTGAAAACAATGCCAACTATAGCCTGCAAGTATGATACTTTCATATAAATACCTGACTGGTGAAAACAATGCCAACTATAGCCTGTAGGTATGATGCTTTCATATAAATACCTGACTGGTGAAAACAATGCCAACTATAGCCTGCAAGTATGATGGTTTCATATAAATACCTGACTTGAGCAAACAATGCCAACTACAGCCTGTAGGTATGATGCTTTCATATAAATACTTGACTGGTGAAAACAATGCCAACTGCAGCCTGTAGGTATGATGCTTTCATATAAATACTTGACTGGTGAAAACAATGCCAACTATAGCCTGTAGGTATGATGCTTTCATATAAATACCTGACTGGTGAAAACAATGCCAACTATAGCCTGTAGGTATGATGCTTTCATATAAATACCTGACTGGTGAAAACAATGCCAACTATAGCCTGCAAGTATGATGCTTTCATATAAATACCTGACTTGTGCAAACAATGCCAACTACAGCCTGTAGGTATGATGCTTTCATATAAATACTTGACTGGTGAAAACAATGCCAACTATAGCCTGTAGGTATGATGCTTTCATATGAATACCTGACTGCAAAGAATCACATTGCGTGCTTCGCACATGGGAGTCAAAAACCCTACTTATTTACTTACCCAATAGCCTGTTACTGAAATCACAAAATTTATTTTTCTATGCCTAATGTGTTTCTCAAGATATTTGATTTTACATTATACGTGTAGAATAATACGAGAAATGTTTCTCTTTCTGATTCAAAAAGGCTAATTCAACAAAAGATTCTGAGTTTTGAATTCAAAATGAAAAAGTTCCTGCAGTTTTCATAGTGGACGTTGTATATTCTTTAGTCTGGTCACATGTTCAAAATATGAACAGTTTATTCACTCACAAATGATAAAGAGATAAAGTACTCAGTCGAATATATAGTAAATTAGCTTAGTCAAATCATCCAGTTGCTCATGAATGTATTTCTGTCTGTCTAATTGATGTGTGGCTGGCACAGTAGGTTATCTAGTTATCAGATTGTAAGGTTAGGTAAAACACATCTGTACTGGCCATATTGTGACTTGTTACCTTGTGATAGTTATTAGCACCAGCATGAATAAGTGACTGCTGGGCTTCCAACATTTTTTTTCTCTTTCGATTTTCCTTTTTCAGGTTCTTCATTTCTTCAGTCTGTTTACTGAAAGTGATCTTGGTAGCCTCATGTTCCTGCATAGCATTATGTAGTTTATCTTCCAGTACACTGATTGTATTGGCTAGGTATTCTTGAGAATGCTAAAAATAAACATCAACAAAATTACAGTACATGTAAGTACTTCCCTACCTACACATGATGAAAACAATGCCAACTACAGCCTGTAAGTGTGAAGCTTTCATATGAATACATGACTAGTGAAAACAATGCCAACTATAGCCTGTAGGTATGATGCTTTCATATAAATACCTGACTGGTGAAAACAATGCCAACTATAGACTGTAGATATGATGCTTTCATATAAATACCTGACTGGTGAAAACAATGCCAACTATAGCCTGTAGGTATGGTGCTTTCATATAAATACCTGACTGGTGAAAACAATGCCAACTATAGCCTGTAGGTATGATGCTTTCATATAAATACCTGACTGGTGAAAACAATGCCAACTATAGCCTGTAGGTATGATGCTTTCATATAAATACCTGACTGGTGAAAACAATGCCAACTATAGCCTGTAGGTATGATGCTTTCATATAAATACCTGACTGGTGAAAACAATGCCAACTATAGCCTGTAGGTATGATGCTTTCATATAAATACCTGACTGGTGAAAACAATGGAAACTATAGCCTATAGGTATGCTGCTTTCATATAAATACCTGACTGGTGAAAACAATGGAAACTATAGCCTTTAAGTATGATGCTTTCATATAAATACCTGACTGGTGAAAACAATGGAAACTATAGCCTTTAAGTATGATGCTTTCATATAAATACCTGACTGGTGAAAACAATGGAAACTATAGCCTTTAAGTATGATGCTTTCATATAAATACCTGACTGGTGAAAACGATGTCAACTATAGCCTGTAGGTATGATGCTTTCATATAAATACCTGACTGGTGAAAACAATGCCAACTATAGCCTGTAGGTATGATGCTTTCATATAAATACCTGACTGGTGAAAACAATGCCAACTATAGCCTGTAGGTATGATGCTTTCATATAAATACCTGACTGGTGAAAACAATGCCAACTATAGCCTGTAGGTATGATGCTTTCATATAAATACCTGACTGGTGAAAACGATGTCAACTATAGCCTGTAGGTATGATGCTTTCATATAAATACCTGACTGGTGAAAACAATGCCAACTATAGCCTGCAAGTATGATGCTTTCATATAAATACCTGATTGGTGAAAATAATGCCAACTATAGCCTGTAGATATGATGCTTTCATATAAATACCTGACTGGTGAAAACAATGCCAACTATAGCCTGCAAGAATGATGCTTTCATATAAATACCAGTCTGGTGAAAACAATGCCAACTATAGCCTGCAAGTATGATGCTTTCATATAAATACCTGACTGGTGAAAACAATGCCAACTATAGCCTGTAGGTATGATGCTTTCATATAAATACCTGACTGGTGAAAACAATGCCAACTATAGCCTGTAGGTATGATGCTTTCATATGAATACCTGACTGGTGAAAACGATGTCAACTATAGCCTGTAGGTATGATGCTTTCATATGAATACCTGACTGGTGAAAACTATGTCAACTATAGCCTGTAGGTATGATGCTTTCATATGAATACCTGACTGGTGAAAACAATGCGAACTATAGCCTGTAGGTATGATGCTTTCATATAAATACCTGACTGGTGAAAACAATGCCAACTATAGCCTGTAAGTGTGAAGCTTTCATATAAATACCTGACTGGTGAAAACAATGCCAACTATAGCCTGTAGGTATGATGCTTTCATATAAATACCTGACTGGTGAAAACAATGCCATCTATAGACTGTAGGTATGATGCTTTCATATAAATACCTGACTGGTGAAAACAATGCCAACTATAGCCTGTAGGTATGATGCTTTCATATAAATACCTGACTGGTGAAAACAATGCCAACTATAGCCTGTAGGTATGATGCTTTCATATGAATACCAGACTGGTGAAAACAATGTCAACTATAGCCTGTAGGTATGATACTTTTATATAAATACCTGACTGGTGAAAACGATGTCAACTATAGCCTGTAGGTATGATGCTTTCATATGAATACCTGACTGGTGAAAACGATGTCAACTATAGCCTGTAGGTATGATGCTTTCATATAAATACCTGACTGGTGAAAACGATGTCAACTATAGCCTGTAGGTATGATGCTTTCATATAAATGCCTGACTGGTGAAAACAATGCCAACTATAGCCTGCAAGTATGATTTCATATAAATACCTGACTGGTGAAAACAATGCCAACTATAGCCTGCAAGTGTGATACTTTTATATAAATACCTGACTGGTGAAAACAATGCCAACTATAGCCTGCAAGTGTGATACTTTCATATAAATATCTGACTGGTGAAAACAATGCCAACTACCGGTATAGGCTTTAGGTATGATGATTTCATATAAATACCTGACTGGTGAAATCAATGTCAACTATAGCCTGTAGGTATGATGCTTTCATATAAATAAGACTGTGGCCACATGGTCAATCAGAATTTTATGGTTGCCAGAGGATCTGCTCCCCAGGGAAGGGGGCGCATAGCCATGTCATGGGGGTGCTGCACCCCTGTTCCCTTGTTTAAAAAATGAAAACAATGCCAACTATAGCCTGAATTTTGGCTAAACCTATTTTATCCTATTAATAATTTTTACTACCGCATTAGTTTTTACAGTACTTATTGGTTCTTGTGGCACCAAAAGATCGCTCAGATGCTGAAACATCACCCATGGGCAATCTTTTGGGGTAGGCGATGTTTCAATTAAATATGGTAATTGTGTTTAACAACAGCCACACGTATGGTAAGTTAGTTCAAAATCTAGATAGTTGTAATTGTATTTATCAATAGCCACACGAATGGTAAGTTAGTTCAAAATCTAGATACAATGTAGCTGTAATTGTATTTAACAACAGCCACATGAATGGTGAGTTAGTTCAAAATCTAGATAGTTGTAATTGTATTTATCAATAGCCACACGAATGGTAAGTTAGTTCAAAATCTAGATACAATGTAGCTGTAATTGTATTTAACAACAGCCACATGAATGGTGAGTTAGTTCAAAATCTAGATAGTTGTAATTGTATTTATCAATAGCCACACGAATGGTAAGTTAGTTCAAAATCTAGATACAATGTAGCTGTAATTGTATTTATCAATAGCCACATGAATGGTGAGTTAGTTCAAAATCTAGATAGTTGTAATTGTGTTTACATTATTAACAGCCACAGGAATGACAACTAAAGGCCATTGTTATAACAAAGGTCAATGAAGTCTATTGTTACCAAGGGTGGGTGTGCTAGATAGGATTTCTATGTGCCTATGATAGTAAAATGTGAATGGACAAGTGTGCTAAATAAATAGATACACAAAAATGTGAAGGTAACATATAATAGTAACATTTTGTATAGTCCAATCAAGTACAAACACTTAAGGTATACTATAAACTTTACAAAGCTTTCACATTATGGAGGTACAACTGACACTAGACTGGGTATTGAGAGCAGTGTAAATACAAGTCACTAACATTTGCATACATTCAATCACACTTATTTTAGGCAGAATTTATTTCAACTGTGTTCTATATTGTGATAACATTTATTTATTAGGAGCTTTTAATCACTTCAATCTATATAAATATACAATAATATAAATAATATATTCTGATGATCATCATAGCCAATGCAATCTGTTATAATTTGGTAGGAGAACACTTCATACAGGATAAATAATAGTGGCACTGTGGAAATACCCATAAGTACACACAAAATGTGATAAGTACTACCGGGTATCTTTGTTCACTTTGATTGTGAATCCACCTATACTGTATACTAAATCATTACACAACAATGGTAAATATATACAGATATGGGTCAAGTACTTACCAGCAAATATTCAATTGTTAACTGTGCCAACTTGAACAGTTTTAAAAAATTTGGATCTATCATTCGAGTGTCCAATTCTTGTTCTATATTACAAAATGTCAGATTCATTATATTATCCTGTAGCACTGTGAAGTCAAGATCCCTTGAGACCCGGTCCACATCAACAGCAGCTGAAGAAAGATAACCATCATTATAGAAGGAAGAAACCAAACAACAACTGCACTACTTACATTCCCAAAATACTGGAAACCACTTATAATAATATTAATATTAATATTTTAATTAATATATTTCACTTTGGTACTAAAAACATAGTATCAGTAATATGTCATCTTTTTAAATGCATTCAAATCAAAACATTTCTAGTGATCAAACATTTTAACATTCTACACAGTACATGTATATATCAAGAAAAGTTAAGAAATGTTTTGAATTTATTTTCAGAAAATAACTACTGTATTTGTTTTATTAGGAGCACATGTGCTTACATAGGTAAATGACACCCAAAACAGGAATACACTTACCCATTTTTCTCCAATCAACTCTTTCATATCTTTTTCTGAATGAAAATCCTGGTCCATTAATTGGTGTGCCATTAGGAATGTATCCATTTTGTGAGGCAAAGGCAGTAGCTGCCTGACGACGTGGACTATTGTAATAACCACTTGGCATCATATTGTCCATATTTTCATTATCTCCCTTCATAGAAAAAGAATGTCACTACACTCAATTGTAGCAAGCTGCAAAACGAAAATAAAATCTTTTTTTAATTAAGTTACATGAAAGCTGAAAGACAATAACATATGCATGTATAAAAAGGTACAGCATGCCTGGCAGTTAGAGTGTACTGGGCTCTACTCTTTATAAAACAGTTTCTGTTTGTCATAGCATAACATAGCAGAGATTCAAAAAGAAAATAATATTATTTATTCCTCATTTATAGAAACTTTATTTAATCATCTGTACATGTATTTCTCATGAATTCAAACATTTGTACATGTATTCTAGTCCACTGAAAATGTAAATGATTCATAACATGATTTTTATCAATAATTTTTGATGCCACATTTATGCAATTTGTTGTCCTAGCAACTTGAAAATGCTATATAACATATCTGACTCATTCAGGTATGGCTAAAATAATAAAAAATAAAACATAGCACAACTAATGCAACCATGCCCAATGAGAATCCAGCTATTAAATAACAAATATGAATTCAGGATGGATACAAATGTCTTCATTCTCTTCACTTGTACATTTGTACCCATGTTTAACAAATGATTTAAAAATTTAATGAAATTAGTGAGCCAGAGAAAATACAAAAATATGTACATGCAGGCCAAAAATGAGAGTAATGCAAATGCTGGTTCTTGTTTGACCAAAAAAAAACAAGAACAATATAAAATTATAAAAATTAATTAAGATTCATGTTCCTCAATCAATACTACATGTACTGTATTAATCCCAAGTTCTAATCCCAAGAATAGAATAGAATAGAATAGAATAGAATAGAATAGAATAGAATAGAATAGAATAGAATAGAATAGAATAGAATAGAATAGAATAGAATAGAATAGAATAGAATAGAATAGAATAGAATAGAAAATGTATCGAGGAATTGATACTGGCCAGTGTTTTGGCAGAAAAGGTACTTATCAATTTTTTGCAGCAACAACTATTTATACTTCATCATGAAAATAACACATTTGGTTACTACACCATCTAATTGACAGATCTTGAAGTACATACATGTATTACTAACATCTTTTTCTTCTGATCAGCAGTAACAATATTTTTATTCTGTGCACTAACTTTTATGTCTAACAAATGTTTTATTTTAACCACATTTTAGCTAATATTGTAAAAATTACACATGCTAAACACCAAAATTGACTTAGTTGACATTTCAAAGTTGAAGATGATGACATACAAATTTTTTTACCACAAAATAAACAAAGACAAGGAGACAAGGACAACAACAATAAAGAGGGCAGATATTTTTCGCCATATCCCTTTACCTTCATCTGATGATAGTTGGACAAGGCACATACATTGTACACAATTTATACAGTGTAAAAAGTTAAAGATCTAATCTAATCAGCAGTTCTTATGAGATGTAAATGTGGTTGCCATGAAATATTGTGTACAATTCAGCTAACTTGCAGATAGGCAATGTTTTGATTGACCACATATTTCTGTTTTTTTTGTTTACTTGCTCAATCAAGCAAATAATAGTTGACAATCAGAATGTGCTGGCATGGTATTTTTTCGCTGTACATAATGATGAATATATAAGGGTTATGATTTTGATGTCAGTTTACAAGTTGGCTGAGATTTCAGGGAAATTTTTGCATAAAAATGACAAGAAAGTATGTTTAAAACAGTTATGAGTAATTGTCAATTATAGGTTTATCCAAATCAAAGTATTATTCCAGAGCTGTTCATTTAATCTCTAGGTGTGTTTACATGTACTGTGAATACTTTATTTTTGCGCAGAATATATTTTTGCTGAAGGGATGATTTAGCGAATTTAAAATCCACTGAATATACTTTTTTCCTATAATTTACATTAAACTTCCCAAAAATCAGTGAAAATAAACTTCATACAAAACACTTGAAAGCCTTCTCAGTGAAAATTAATTCTGGCTGAAATAACGTATTTTACAGTATGTAAGCTTGATGCTAATGATGTTATATGCTTTCATGAATTATCCTTGTAGAACAGGTAATAAAATGGAAGTGTATTGATTGTTGGACTATGTTGGACAGAGGTTGAACTTTAGCCCCAGTATTTGGTTGAGTGAATATTATAAAGCAGGGAGCCTAGGTAAAATAACTATGCACACAGCAGAGTGAGTTGGTGTATCATGCTGATACTACTCGGGAGTTAAAATAACTCGCTGCACACAGCACAGTAAGTCAGTGTGAAACTGATGCTCGCAGGGAGGTAAAATAACTATAATTTGCATCATTAATAGTAAGGCATAAAACGCAGTTTCATATAATAAACATTTTCAATACTAAAAACTAAAAAAAAAATAATATAAATAAAACAAACATCACAATATTCACAGAACTGATGATTAAACTAGAAATATCAGTATGACCATACTACAGGACGCATACATGTAGTACATTGTGATACACATCTTAGTTCATCACTCACAAAACACACACACAATTTATACTGAAACACGTAATACCTACTCTAGGCAACTAACGGGTACAGTGACAGCTGGCCACATACATACCAGCATATTTTACATAAATTTACATGACCTCAAATGAATTATTACTTAGGAATATTCATTTATATTTTCCAATTTTTACAGTAATGTAATCACTATATTTTTTTAGCACAACGAAATGTTCGCACACACAAAATAAACTGCTTGTGATATCATGAATATAAAGTTATTATGGAAAAGACGGCACATGATAGTCGACCTACCTGGCAGACGTGCAGACGAGAAAGCATACGATACGGGTTATTTTTGTTATAAATAATTGCTTCAGAGAAAACCTGTCGTTAAATTGTACTACTAGCACAGTAATTCAATCCACCGCAACATCACGATGCAGGACCCCCAGCGTCCTGGAAACTGTAAATATACTATTAACACCTTTTTTAACGGAAACAATAGTATGAATAGAGGGGAACGGCCAAACTTTGTTTTGCGCCGCGCCGAGACGGGAGCATGTCATTGCTTGTTATAAAGTTAGAACCCCGCCCAGAACTGGTGTTAAAATCTACATACCTGCCCAAAAGATGAATCGATGCGTGATTACAGTGAATAGATTTGTTATTGGCGCACAGTAGACCCCCGGATGAAACTAACCAACACTAGCTGTAAAAAGTTCGAACGGTATCAACAAAGTTTACGACAGCTAAGTCAAAACTGACGCCATGTTTGATCTTGCTTGCATACGACAGCGAGAGCATGCCGGGAAAGGTTACACCGGAAGCAAAATTTTATGCGAATATAACCTTTTACTTCTGACACTACATGAAGGATTGACCAATCACAAAACCACACGACAAGGAACGCGACAACTATTCCTTGAACCAGGAAGAGGGCTACACACACGTGAAAATGTTGAATTTGTACAGGTTCTTCACTTCATTGCCTCTTCTTTTCGTCACGTTAGATCTCTATAACGAAGGTAAGTACCAGAAATGTTTATTGTGATAACCTACCCTAGCGAGTAGGATCATAACACGATTCAACCAGTGGCCATCGGGTATAATGGCGAGGCCACAATTTGACCAGTTGGAATGTCCGGTTTGACTACCACTGTATGTTACCGGCATATGATTTGGGATGATTAATAATGAAACTAATTTAGTTACTAGTATGATGTGCTGAACAGTATTAAGTTAATGGTTTATGTACTACATCATAACATGATATAACATCCAGAATTGTAAATCTAAAATATGCTACATGATTGTACCGACCATAAAAGACACGTCATTATTATTGTTTGTTATTTTATTTACATTTTACATTACCAAAAAACTGTATTAATTCGCGATAGTAAAAATAATTATTTTTAGGAGTGAGCGAATTAATAAGATACATTTTGATCAGTTCAATTTGAACTTGTTTTCGCCAATTATACATGTATCAAGATGTTCTTTCGTGTCTTTGGGTAGTGTACTAATCACTACCAACCACTGACTACCAACATGCACATAGACCTACCCCAGTTTTTGTACATGTGTTGGGATCCAAAGATCCAAATGTCGAGACAATTCCTCCCAACAACATCCCACCACAGTGCTATAGAACTTAGTTTTGATCATCCTCATTGAACAAATATATTAGTTTACTGGAATATTCTTATTTGTTTTAACACAAAATATCTGGATCAATCATTAAACATAATCCATATGTTGTTTTTAACATCTCATAAAATTCAAGATGGCATCATTCTGTTCTTCGCTCAGGGATTCAAGTCTTATTCTTAAAGTCAATGTTCATGTAATTGCAATACCACCGATCTTGCTGGACTGTCAACACTTTTGCAGTGCTGTGGTTGGTGGATCACAAACTATAATCTTAACTCCTAACACACTGTTTTGTACTAAATAGACCTACGTATACTGGTAGTGCTGTGTTAGTAGTTGGTATGTCCAATCAACATAGCATGTTATAGTAGGGTTACAATGCACCTACTAATATACCAGGCTATGTATGCATACATGTAGTATAATGTGTATACAAAGCTGTGGTAGAATATACATGTACATTGTATGATCTGTATTGTTGGTGGTGCATAATTGCTTTGTGGCAGATGGAGCCTGACATCCATATGTTCCAAAGCAATAAAGCACTAACAACACAGTTCTGTACACATGATGCTAAAGTTGGCCACAGGTTTAAATTTTCTGGTTTGGGTTTCAGTCACTGATAGTATTTGACTTATCGTGATTTTCATAAACAAAGCACACCATCTGTAGTATCATCTTTAATTTTTCAATGCTATAATACTATGCAATCATAATTTTAATCACTAAAAAACACCAAAGCTGTAAATTGATTTTTTTTTAATTTCTTGCAAATACATGTACTAGTACATCTATGTGTTTCCTAATATTGACATTCTATGAAAAAAGATGCATGTCAGAAAGCAGAAACAACGAAATATTCAAAAATACTCAAAAAAAGTATAGTGATGTCAAAATTGTTTACAAACATTGATCTGAACCAAAATCCAAAGTCGGTTCACCAGCATCCTGTACCATTGAGAGAAAACCTTATGTATGTACAGACCCGCCAAAAAGTATTTATGCACCACATTACATTAGTTAGTTGGGTAAAATTGGAGCGCAAATCATGGGCTATGTGAAACAGATTGGCTAGACCAAATAAGTAGCCAGTCTTTGTGTTTCATTGTGCGCCTTAGCCGCCCTGATTGAAGATGATTGCATACTACCTCGCAGACAAAGTTTAAACAGCTTGAAACAAATAGAGCCTTCAGAAAGTCTTGTGGCAATTTCCATGTGTGCAGTGCTTCATTACGATAATTCCCTAACTTTCAGCATCATGCTATGTTTGTAAATAAAAATTACACCTCTGATACTATGTCATTGATAGGAGAATATTCATGACAGGTATTCCCGCCCAGAAATATCTTCTGCTCTATGATTGGTTCAAATTTGCATGAGAAAGCGCATGTTTTATTGCCCAAAATTTGAATGAGATTCAAATGATATGCAAATGAACATGATCCCATAGAGTTAACCATTGGGATTTTTGCTCACTGAAAAATTCACCAATTTATTTTGACTAAAATGCGCTAAGTCGTCTTAAATTTATTTTATTTTAAAAACAACACGTAATGCTACCCAGAATTTATAATTTTTATTATGAAAATGCTCTAATGACAAGATGTGAAAATACTTTCTAGTGAGTCTGTATGTCAGTCGCTTCACTGCAGACTCCACATGTACTGCCTTGGTCAAATCATCTTTGTTTTTACAATTGCTATCATTAAGGTGTTCAAGGAAAGACATCAAAAGAAGATGCTGAGCAACATCTTGAATTAGGTAAACAACTTTTAGCTGCAGGACAGTTAGCTGATGCATTATCACATTACAATGCTGCTATAGGTAAGCTTAATTCAACTAGCTACTTGTAATAAAATTACTGTAATGTTTGCATTTGTGAATATTATGATTGATAATTATATTTATAGGTTAGGCCCTATGAATTGATTTTTCAGAATTTGCATTCAAATTATACCATATTGTCCAACTGCCATATGTTATACCGGTATTTGCCTGGGCACAATATCATTATTAGTGTTTTTCATAATATGTAAATAACCATATTATATTATTATTATTATTTGTATCATAACATTTTTGCCCTTGTGTGTGTCTAGTTCACTTGGGGAACTCATATCTCAAGTTGGGTTCACTGCCTCAATGAAATCCACAATTATTTGTATGCTTGACTCTTGTGTACTTCTTGTAATTGTGTACATCTGAAATGTTGATGCATAAATAAAGTTGTCATTGCGTAACTGTATCTATATTTCACCCTAAGATGGAGACCCAGAAAACTATCAAAGTTATTTTCGTCGCGCTACAGTGTATTTAGCAATGGGGAAGTCAAAGACTGCTCTGCCTGATTTAGATAAGTGTATACAATTAAAACCAGACTTCACAGCAGCAAGAACAAGTCGTGCTAATGTTTTAATGAAACAAGGCAAACTAGACAGTGCAAAGAAAGATTATGAAGCAATTGTAAGTAGCATTAACCATTTTTTTAACAGTAATTTACATTTGTATCATAATAACATCTGTGGTGCAATGCAATTATTTGCCAGTTTCATGATGCCATGAAAAAGAAATTTATCAAAATAAATGCTAAAGCATATTTAAAACTTCTATGAATTGTGCACATGCACACCCACCAATGCATTCTATGAGATATAAGCATGCACACCCATCAATGCATTCTATGAAATGTAAACATGCACACCCACCAATGCATTCTATGAGATATAAGCATGCACACCCATCAATGCATTCTATGAAATGTAAACATGCACACCCATCGATGCATTCTATGAAATGTAAACATGCACACCCATCAATGCATTCTATGAGATGTAAACATGCACACCCATCAATGCATTCTATGAGATGTAAACATGTACACCCATCAATGCATTCTATGAAATGTAAACATGCACACCCATCAATGCATTCTATGAGATGTAAACATGCACACCCATCAATGCATTCTATGAAATGTAAACATGCACACCCATCAATGCATTCTATGAGATGTAAACATGCACACCCATCAATGCATTCTATGAGATGTAAACATGCACACCCATCAATGCATTCTATGAGATGTAAACATGCACACCCATCAATGCATTCTATGAGATGTAAACATGTACACCCATCAATGCATTCTATGAGATGTAAACATGCACACCCATCAATGCATTCTATGAGATGTAAACATGCACACCCATCAATGCATTCTATGAGATGTAAACATGCACACCCATCAATGCATTCTATGAGATGTAAACATGCACACCCATCAATGCATTCTATGAAATGTAAACATGCACACCCATCAATGCATTCTATGAGATGTAAACATGCACACCCATCAATGCATTCTATGAGATGTAAACATGCACACCCATCAATGCATTCTATGAGATGTAAACATGCACACCCATCAATGCATTCTATGAGATGTAAGCATGCACACCCATCAATGCATTCTATGAAATGTAAACATGCACACCTATCAATGCATTCTATGAGATGTAAACATGCACACCCATCAATGCATTCTATGAGATGTAAACATGCACACCCATCAATGCATTCTGAGATGTAAACATGCACACCCATCAATGCATTCTGAGATGTAAACATGCACATCCATCAATGCATTCTATGAGATGTAAACATGCACATCCATCAATGCATTCTGAGATGTAAACATGCACACCCATCAATGCATTCTGAGATGTAAACATGCACACCCATCAATGCATTCTGAGATGTAAACTTGCACACCTATCAATGCATTCTATGAGATGTAAACATGCACACCCATCAATGCATTCTATGAGATGTAAACATGCACACCCATCAATGCATTCTGAGATGTAAACATGCACACCCATCAATGCATTCTGAGATGTAAACATGCACACCCATCAATGCATTCTATGAGATGTAAACATGTACACCCATCAATGCATTCTATGAAATGTAAACATGCACACCCATCAATGCATTCTATGAGATGTAAACATGCACACACATCAATGCATTCTATGAGATATAAGCATGCACACCCATCAATGCATTCTATGAAATGTAAACATGCACACCTATCAATGCATTCTATGAGATGTAAACATGCACACCCATCAATGCATTCTATGAGATGTAAACATGCACACCCATCAATGCATTCTATGAAATGTAAACATGCACACCCATCGATGCATTCTATGAAATGTAAACATGCACACCCATCAATGCATTCTATGAGATGTAAACATGCACACCCATCAATGCATTCTATGAGATGTAAACATGCACACCCATCAATGCATTCTATGAGATGTAAACATGCACACCCACCAATGCATTCTATGAGATATAAGCATGCACACCCATCAATGCATTCTATGAAATGTAAACATGCACACCCATCGATGCATTCTATGAAATGTAAACATGCACACCCATCAATGCATTCTATGAGATGTAAACATGCACACCCATCAATGCATTCTATGAGATGTAAACATGCACACCCATCAATGCATTCTATGAGATGTAAACATGCACACCCATCAATGCATTCTATGAGATGTAAACATGCACACCCATCAATGCATTCTATGAGATGTAAACATGCACACCCATCAATGCATTCTATGAGATATAAGCATGCACACCCATCAATGCATTCTATGAAATGTAAACATGCACACCTATCAATGCATTCTATGAAATGTAAACATGCACACCTATCAATGCATTCTATGAGATGTAAACATGCACACCCATCAATGCATTCTATGAGATGTAAACATGCACACCCATCAATGCATTCTATGAGATGTAAACATGTACACCCATCAATGCATTCTATGAAATGTAAACATGCACACCCATCAATGCATTCTATGAGATGTAAACATGCACACCCATCAATGCATTCTATGAAATGTAAACATGCACACCCATCAATGCATTCTATGAGATGTAAACATGCACACCCATCAATGCATTCTATGAGATGTAAACATGCACACCCATCAATGCATTCTATGAGATGTAAACATGCACACCCATCAATGCATTCTATGAGATGTAAACATGTACACCCATCAATGCATTCTATGAGATGTAAACATGCACACCCATCAATGCATTCTATGAGATGTAAACATGCACACCCATCAATGCATTCTATGAGATGTAAACATGCACACCCATCAATGCATTCTATGAGATGTAAACATGCACACCCATCAATGCATTCTATGAGATGTAAACATGCACACCCATCAATGCATTCTATGAAATGTAAACATGCACACCCATCAATGCATTCTATGAGATGTAAACATGCACACCCATCAATGCATTCTATGAGATGTAAACATGCACACCCATCAATGCATTCTATGAGATGTAAACATGCACACCCATCAATGCATTCTATGAGATGTAAGCATGCACACCCATCAATGCATTCTATGAAATGTAAACATGCACACCTATCAATGCATTCTATGAGATGTAAACATGCACACCCATCAATGCATTCTATGAGATGTAAACATGCACACCCATCAATGCATTCTGAGATGTAAACATGCACACCCATCAATGCATTCTGAGATGTAAACATGCACATCCATCAATGCATTCTATGAGATGTAAACATGCACATCCATCAATGCATTCTGAGATGTAAACATGCACACCCATCAATGCATTCTGAGATGTAAACATGCACACCCATCAATGCATTCTGAGATGTAAACATGCACACCTATCAATGCATTCTATGAGATGTAAACATGCACACCCATCAATGCATTCTATGAGATGTAAACATGCACACCCATCAATGCATTCTGAGATGTAAACATGCACACCCATCAATGCATTCTGAGATGTAAACATGCACACCCATCAATGCATTCTATGAGATGTAAACATGTACACCCATCAATGCATTCTATGAAATGTAAACATGCACACCCATCAATGCATTCTATGAGATGTAAACATGCACACACATCAATGCATTCTATGAGATATAAGCATGCACACCCATCAATGCATTCTATGAAATGTAAACATGCACACCTATCAATGCATTCTATGAGATGTAAACATGCACACCCATCAATGCATTCTATGAGATGTAAACATGCACACCCATCAATGCATTCTGAGATGTAAACATGCACACCCATCAATGCATTCTGAGATGTAAACATGCACATCCATCAATGCATTCTATGAGATGTAAACATGCACACCCATCAATGCATTCTATGAGATGTAAACATGTACACCCATCAATGCATTCTATGAGATGTAAATATGCACACCCATCAATGCATTCTGAGATGTAAACATGCACACCCATCAATGCATTCTATGAGATGTAAACATGCACACCCATCAATGCATTCTATGAGATATAAGCATGCACACCCATCAATGCATTCTATGAGATGTAAACATGCACACCCATCAATGCATTCTATGAGATGTAAACATGCACACCCATCAATGCATTCTATGAGATGTAAACATGCACACACATCAATGCATTCTATGAGATATAAGTATGCACACCCATCAATGCATTCTATGAGATATAAGTATGCACACCCATCAATGCATTCTATGAGATGTAAACATGCACACCCATCAATGCATTGTAGAGATGTAAACATGCAAACAATGCATTCACTCTGTATTTTTTGTTGCAGCTGAAAGTAAGGCCTGATGATGCTGAAGCAAAGTCTTCTGCAGACGTTATAGAACCATTGAAACAAGAAATGGTAATCAGTGAACGCTATTTAAATGAAGGCAACTATGTAGAAGCTATTCAACATTTTTCCATTTTGATTGAGGTAAATGTTATTCGTTTTAAATTAGTCTTAATTTCTAAATGCAGTGTTATTTTCAGTTGCACAACGTTTTCACCTAATCCAGACAATTTAAGGTTTAGAAGGTATAAATAATTTCCTTCTTTTATCCTCATTTCTCTCTTTTGCAATGTTTTTTCTTAAAGTTGTTTGAGAAAATGGCTGGTGCAACTAGTGCAAATAACTTTTAAAATAACAATCAGTCAAATGTCCTGGCAGCCATCTTGTTTTAAAATTTTGTATTGCCTCTGACTCAGTGAGTTGTGGTTCACTTCGTCAAAACTTTCTCGAGAAAAAGTTGATTAAAAAAACAAATTATTTTGCATTGTGGGTAATTTGTTTCAAGAATTGCTGATACAGTGAACAGTGTATGTATGCACTTGTCTAAACTACAACAATCTGCTTCAAGTAATCTGATTGGTCAATCACTTTGTCTCTTGATTTAGGCCGCTATCTTGAATTTTGTGAAAACGAAAATTGTGCAATTACATGTGTTTGTATGTGCATTCTACTTTTGAGATGCATTCTTCCACCCCAATGGCACATGGCTAGGTCATGTGGTTGAGCGCCCAAGGGGTGGGGGCTTCCAGCTTCATCAATATGCATAATTATTATACATGTATCGCAAGCACAGATGCAGTTAGGAAGATGTGTTATTATAATGAAGTTAAACAAAAGATTTGACTAAAATAACAGATGACCATATATGGTCATGTGAACTCATTAATATGCATAATAATGCGAATAAAAACAGTTCAAAATCATTATATTGAAATGCTAAATCACCAATGGTAGCCATGATGTACAATAAACTGTGTGACCTTCACTTCACAACGATGTTAACACATAGCCAAGCGATTTGTCTATGTCAGTGTGATCACCAATTCTGCACATAAAGATAAAAAACGTGTAGCCAAACCTCTCTATTCACTCTCTGCATTCAGTTATTTTAATTTTCCTGACTGTATATGACATTTTCAATCTCTGCATTCAGTTCTGTTAGTTTTTCTGACTGTAAGTCATTTTCAGTCTCTGCATTCAGTTCTGTTTTTCTGACTGTATGTAATTCTTACCATCTGCATTCAGTTCTGTTAGTTTTCCTGACTATATGTCATTCTTAATCCCAGCATTCATCCCAGTTTCTCTTTCAATCTTCTCATTTCATGATTTACAGCATTGTCCATGGTATATTGATCTCAGAAACAAAAGAGCTGATTGTTATTTAAAAACTGGTCAAACAAGGAAAGCTATAGATGATATTAGACCAGCAGCCAAAATGATACCTGACAATACTGATGCTTATTACAAATTAAGTACATTACATTATTCATTAGGAGACTTGGAAGAATCACTAATGTAAGTATTGCACAGTATTACATAATATTGAACCCATTACATAATATTGCATCATTACACAATATTGCACCCATTAGACAATATTGCACCCATTACACAATATTGCACCCATTACACAGTATTGCACAAACTACATAATATTGCACCCATTACACAGTATTGCACCCATTACACAGTATTGCACCCATTACACAATATTGCGCCCATTACACAGTATTGTACCTATGACACAGTATTGCACCCATTACACAGTATTGCATCCATCACATAATATTGCACCCATTACACAGTATTGCATCCATCACATAATATTGCACCCATCACACAGTATTGCATCCATTACACAGTATTGCACCCATTACACAATATTGCACCCATTACGCAGTATTGCACCCATTACATAATATTGCACCCATTACACAGTATTGCACCCATTATGCAGTATTGCTCCCATTACCCAATATTGCACTTGTTACGTAATATTGCACCCATTACGCATTATTGCACCCATTACGCAGTATTGCACCCATTACACAGTATTGCACCCACTACACAATATTGTACCCACTACACAGTATTGCACCCATTACACAGTATTGCACCCATTACGCAGTATTGCACCCATTACCCAGTATTGCACCCATTACCCAGTATTGCACCCACTACACAATATTGTACCCACTACACAGTATTGCACCCATTACACAGCATTGCACCCATTACACAGTATTGCACCCATTACGCAGTATTGCACCCATTACCCAATATTGCACTTGTTACGTAATATTGCACCCATTACGCAGTATTGCACCCATTACGCAGTATTGCACCCATTACACAGTATTGTACCCACTACACAATATTGCACCCACTACACAGTATTGTACCCACTACACAATATTGCACCCATTACACAATATTGCGCCCATTACACAGTATTGTACCCATGACACAGTATTGCACCATTACACAGTATTGCACCCATTACACAATATTGCGCCCATTACACAATATTGCGCCCATTACACAGTATTGTACCCATGACACAGTATTGCACCCATTACATAATATTGCACCCATCACACAGTATTGCATCCATTACACAGTATTGCACCCATTGCACAGTATTGCACCCATTACACCCATTACACAGTATTGCACCCATTACACAGTATTGCACCCATTACAGTATTGCACCCATTACACAGTATTGCACCCATTACACAGTATTGCACCCATTACACAGTATTGCACCCATTACACAATATTGCACCCATTACACAATATTGCAATATTGCACTCACTACGTAATATTGCACTCACTACGTAATATTGCACTCATTACGTAATATTGCACCCATTACACAATATTGCACCCATTACACAGTATTGCACCCACTACATAATATTGCATTCATTACACAGTATTGCACCCATTACACAACATTGCACCCATTACACAACACTGTACCCATTACACAGTATTGCACCCATTACGCAATATTGCACCCATTACGTAATATTGCACCCATTACACAGTATTGCACCCACTACACAGTATTGCACCCATTATACAGTATTGCACCCATTACACATTATTGCACCCATTTAACAATATTGCACCCATTACACAATATTGCACACATTACATAATATTGCACCCATTAAACAGTATTGCACCCATTACACAGTATTGCATCCGTTACGCAGTATTGCACCCATTACACAATATTGCACCCATTACGCAGTATTGCACCCATTACACAATATTGCACCCATTACGCAGTATTGCACCCATTACATAATATTGCACCCATTATGCAGTATTGCACCCATTACGCAGTATTGCACCCATTACGCAATATTGCACACATTACACAGTATTGCACCCACTACACAATATTGCACCCACTACACAGTATTGCACCCATTACAAAATATTGCACCCATTACACAGTATTGCACCCATTACGCAATATTGCACCCATTACACAGTATTGCACCCACTACACAATATTGCACCCACTACACAGTATTGCACCCATTACACAATATTGCACCCATTACACAATATTGCACCCATTACACAGTATTGCACCCATTACACAGTATTGCACCCATTACCCAATATTGCACTTGTTACGTAATATTGCACCCATTACGCATTATTGCACCCATTACGCAATATTGCACCCATTACACAGTATTGCACCCACTACACAATATTGTACCCATTACACAATATTGCACCCATTACACAATATTGCACCCATTACACAGTATTGCACCCATTACACAGTATTGCACCCATTACCCAATATTGCACTTGTTACGTAATATTGCACCCATTACGCATTATTGCACCCATTACGCAATATTGCACCCATTACACAATATTGCACCCATTACACAGTATTGCACCCATTACGCAGTATTGCACCCATTACACAGTATTGCACCCATTACACAGTATTGCACCCATTACACAGTATTGCACCCACTACACAGTATTGCACGCATTACACAGTATTGCACCCATTACGCAGTATTGCACTCATCACGCAATATTGCACTGATTATGTAATATTGTACCCATTACGCAGTATTGCACCCATTACGCAATATTGCACCCATTACACAATATTGCACCCATTACACAGTATTGCACCCACTACACAGTATTGCACCCACTACATAATATTGCACCCATTATACAGTTTTGCACCCATTACACAATATTGCACCCATTATGCAATATTTTACCCATTACGCAGTATTGCACCCATTACACAGTATTGCACCCATTATGCAATATAGCACCCATTACGCAGAATTGCACCCATTACACAGTATTGCACCCACTACATAATATTGCACCTATTACACAGTATTGCACCCATTACACAATATTGCACCCATTACACAATATTGCACCCATTACACAGTATTGCACCCATTACACAGTATTGCAGCCATTTCAGAATATTGCACCCATTATGCAGTATTGCACCCATTACGCAGTATTGCACCCATTATGCAGTATTGCACCCATTACGCAATATTGCACCCATTACACAATATTGCACCTATTGCACCCATGGCAGATAAATTTCTTCATATGCTTGTAAATAATTTAAAGAATTAAAATGTTGCAGTATTTGTTACCATCTTGTTTTGGAATATAATGTATGCAGTCCAAGCCATAGGTGGTTGAGTGCAATCTCATCTACAAATTAATTTAATATTTTTTTTTCACAGAAATATCAGAGAATGTTTAAAACTGGATCCTGATCATAAACAGTGTTTTCCACATTACAAGAAAGCTAAAAAACTTAATAAACAATTTGAATCCGCTCAACAATTAATGGATGAAGGCAGGTTAGTTGATATGTGTGTTATTCTGATGCTCAATCCATATAAAAGTATATGTTCAGCTCAGTCCATATATAAGTATGTCACATTGAGACGATGATGTTGAGCTCAGTCCATTTATAAGGTATGTCACATTGAGACGATGATGTTGAGCTCAGAGCATATATAAGGTATGTCACATTGAGACAATGATGTTGAGCTCTGTCCATATACAAGGTATGTCACATTGAGACAATGATGTTGAGCTCAGTCCATATACAAGGTATGTCACATTGAGATAATGATGTTGAGCTCAGTCCATATATAAGGTATGTCACATTGAGACAATGATGTTGAGCTCAGTCCATATATAAGGTATGTCACATTGAGATAATGATGTTGAGCTCAGTCCATATATAAGGTATGTCACATTGAGACAATGATGTTGAGCTCAGTCCATATATAAGGTATGTCACATTGAGACAATGATGTTGAGCTCAGTCCATATATAAGGTAGGTCACATTGAGACAATGATGTTGAGCTCAGTCCATATATAAGGTATGTCACATTGAGACAATGATGTTGAGCTCAGTCCATTTATAAGGTATGTCACATTGAGACAATGATGTTGAGCTCAGTCCATATATAAGTTATGTCACATTGAGACAATGATGTTGAGCTCAGTCCATATATAAGGTATGTCACATTGAGACAATGATGTTGAGCTCAGTCCATATACAAGGTATGTCACATTGAGACAATGATGTTAAGCTCAGTCCATATATAGGGTATGTCACATTGAGACAATGATGTTGAGCTCAGTCCATATACAAGGTATGTCACATTGAGACAATGATGTTAAGCTCAGTCCATATATAGGGTATGTCACATTGAGACAATGATGTTGAGCTCAGTCCATATATAAGGCATGTCACATTGAGACAATGATGTTAAGCTCAGTCCATATATAGGGTATGTCACATTGAGACAATGATGTTGAGCTCAGTCCATGTATAAGGTATGTCATATTGAGATAATGATGTTGAGCTCAGTCCATTTATAAGGTATGTCTCATTGAGATAATGATGTTGAGCTCAGTCCATATATAAGGTATGTCACATTGAGACAATGATGTTAAGCTCAGTCCATATATAAGGTATGTCACATTGAGACAATGATGTTAAGCTCAGTCTATATATAAGGTATGTCACATTGAGACAATGATGTTGAGCTCAGTCCATATACAAGGTATGTCACATTGAGATAATGATGTTAAGCTCAGTCCATATATAAGGTATGTCACATTGAGATAATGATGTTAAGCTCAGTCCATATATAGGGTATGTCACATTGAGATAATGATGTTAAGCTCAGTCCATATATTGAAGGTGTGTCGCATTGAGACAATGATGTTAACATTTGGGTCAGATTGAATCTAGTGTTACTTCCACTATTTGTAATATGTAATTACACTATTTTCCTGGGGTGTTTTGCAGGTATGAAGATGCTAAACAAAAATTGGAAGCTACAATGAAAACAGAAGATCAAGTTCCTGAATTTAGAAGGAGAGCCAGACAACAAATATGCACTGCTCTTTCTAAAGTAAGTTGTATTGCCTTGTCCTTATTGTTCTGAATTAAGTTGTATTGCCTTGTCCTTATTGTTCTGAAGTAAGTTGTATTGCCTTGTCCTTATTGTTCTGAAGTAAGTTGTATTGCCTTGTCCTTATTGTTCTGAAGTAAGTTGTATTGCCTTATCTTAATTGTTCTGAAGTAAGTTGTATTGCCTTGTCCTTATTGTTCTGAAGTAAGTTGTATTGCCTTGTCCTTATTGTTCTGAAGTAAGTTGTATTGCCTTGTCCTTATTGTTCTGCAGTAAGTTGTAATTCCTTGTCCTTCTTGTTCTGCAGTAAGTTGTATTGCCTTGTCCTTATTATTCTGAAGTAAGTTGTATTGCCTTGTCCTTATTGTGCTGAAGTAAGTTGTATTGCCTTGTCCTTATTGTGCTGAAGTAAGTTGTATTGTCTTGCCCTTATTATTCTGAAGTAAGTTGTATTGCCCTGTCCTTATCGTTCTGCAGTAAGTTGTATTGCCTTGTCCTTATTGTTCTGCAGTAAGTTGCATGTCCTTGTCCTTCTTGTTCTGCAGTAAGTTGTATTGCCTTATCCTTATTATTCTGCAGTAAGTTGTATTGCCCTGTCCTTATCGTTCTGCAGTAAGTTGTATTGCCTTGTCCCTATTGTTCTGCAGTAAGTTGCATTGCCTTGTCCTTATTGTTCTGCAGTAAGTTGTATTGCCTTGTCCATATTGTTCTGCAGTAAGTTGTATTGCCTTGTCGTTATTGTTCTGCAGTAAATTGTATTGCCTTGTCCTTATTGTGCTGAAGTAAGCTTTATTGTCTCCCCCATGTTTTTATTGCTGTAAGTTATATTGTCTATGTTTCGCATAGAATCACGATGCTAAAGAAGCAATAAGTTTATGCACAGAAATTTTAGAAGAAGATGAAGAAAATTTAGATGCTCTTATTGACAGAGCAGAAGCATATATAGTAGATGAAAAATATGAAGAAGGTAGGTTCCTGTTATTGGCAGTGTCAGTGGGTTCCTGTTATTGGCAGTGTCTGTGTGTTGCTGTTATTGGCAGTGTCTGTGTGTTGCTGTTATTGGCAGTGTCTGTGGGTTGCTGTTATTGACAGTGTCTGTGGGTTCCTGTTATTGGCAGTGTCTGTGTGTTGCTGTTATTGGCAGTGTCTGTGTGTTCCTGTTATTGACAGTGTCTGTGGGTTCCTGTTATTGGCAGTGTCTGTGGGTTCCTGTTATTGGCAGTGTCTGTGTGTTCCTGTTATTGGCAGTGTCTGTGTGTTCCTGTTATTGACAGTGTCTGTGGGTTCCTGTTATTGACAGTGTCTGTGGGTTCCTGTTATTGGCAGTGTCTGTGGGTTCCTGTTATTGGCTGTGTCTGTGGGTTCCTGTTATTGGCAGTGTCTGTGGGTTCCTGTTATTGGCAGTGTCTGTGGGTTCCTGTTATTGACAGTGTCTGTGGGTTCCTGTTATTGACAGTGTCTGTGGGTTCCTGTTATTGGCAGTGTCTGTGGGTTCCTGTTATTGGCAGTGTCTGTGGGTTTCTGTTATTGGCAGTGTCTGTGGGTTCCTGTTATTGGCAGTGTCTGTGGGTTCCTGTTATTGGCAGTGTCTGTGGGTTCCTGTTATTGGCAGTGTCAGTGGGTTCCTGTTATTGGCAGTGTCTGGATTCCTGTTATTGGCAGTGTCTGTGTGTTGCTGTTATTGGCAGTGTCTGTGTGTTGCTGTTATTGGCAGTGTCTGTGGGTTGCTGTTATTGGCAGTGTCTGTGTGTTCCTGTTATTGACAGTGTCTGTGGGTTCCTGTTATTGGCAGTGTCTGTGGGTTCCTGTTATTGGCAGTGTCTGTGGGTTCCTGTTATTGACAGTGTCTGTGTGTTCCTGTTATTGACAGTGTCTGTGGGTTCCTGTTATTGACAGTGTCTGTGGGTTCCTGTTATTGGCAGTGTCTGTGGGTTCCTGTTATTGGCAGTGTCTGTGGGTTGCTGTTATTGACAGTGTCTGTGCGTTCCTGTTATTGACAGTGTCTGTGGGTTCCTGTTATTGGCAGTGTCTGTGGGTTCCTGTTATTGGCAGTGTCCGTGGGTTCCTGTTATTGGCAGTGTCTGTGGGTTGCTGTTATTGGCAGTGTCTGTGGGTTCCTGTTATTGACAGTGTCTGTGGGTTCCTGTTATTGACAGTGTCTGTGGGTTCCTGTTATTGGCAGTGTCTGTGGGTTCCTGTTATTGACAGTGTCTGTGGGTTCCTGTTATTGACAGTGTCTGTGGGTTCCTGTTATTGGCAGTGTCTGTGGGTTCCTGTTATTGGCAGTGTCCGTAGGTTCCTGTTATTGGCAGTGTCTGTGGGTTCCTGTTATTGGCAGTGTCCGTGGGTTCCTGTTATTGGCAGTGTCCGTGGGTTCCTGTTATTGGCAGTGTCTGTGGGTTCCTGTTATTGACAGTGTCTGTGCGTTCCTGTTATTGGCAGTGTCTGTGGGTTCCTGTTATTGACAGTGTCTGTGGGTTGCTGTTATTGGCAGTGTCTGTGGGTTCCTGTTATTGGCAGTGTCTGTGGGTTCCTGTTATTGGCAGTGTCTGTGGGTTCCTGTTATTGGCAGTGTCTGTGGGTTCCTGTTATTGGCAATGTCTGTGGGTTCCTGTTATTGGCAGTGTCTGTGGGTTGCTGTTATTGGCAGTGTCTGTGGGTTGCTGTTATTGGCAGTGTCTGTGGGTTGCTGTTATTGACAGTGTCTGTGGGTTGCTGTTATTGACAGTGTCTGTGGGTTCCTGTTATTGGCAGTATCTGTGGGTTCCTGTTATTGACAGTGTCTGTGGGTTCCTGTTATTGACAGTGTATGTGGGTTGCTGTTATTGGCAGTGTCTGTGCGTTCCTGTTATTGGCAGTGTCTGTGGGTTCCTGTTATTGGCAGTGTCTGTGGGTTCATGTGATTGGCAGTGTCTGTGGGTTCCTGTTATTGGCAGTGTCTGTGGGTTCCTGTTATTGGCAGTGTCTGTGGGTTCCTGTTATTGGCAGTGTCTGTGGGTTCCTGTTATTGGCAGTGTTTGTGTGTTGCTGTTATTGGCAGTGTCTGTGGGTTCCTGTTATTGGCAGTGTCTGTGGGTTCATGTGATTGACAGTGTCTGTGGGTTCCTGTTATTGGCAGTGTCTGTGGGTTCCTGTTATTGACAGTGTCTGTGGGTTCCTGTTATTGGCAGTGTCTGTGGGTTGCTGTTATTGGCAGTGTCTGTGGGTTGCTGTTATTGGCAGTGTCTGTGGGTTCCTGTTATTGGCAGTGTCTGTGGGTTCCTGTTATTGGCAGTGTCTGTGGGTTCCTGTTATTGGCAGTGTCTGTGGGTTCATGTGATTGTCAGTGTCTGTGGGTTCCTGTTATTGGCAGTGTCTGTGGGTTGCTGTTATTGACAGTGTCTGTGGGTTCCTGTTATTGGCAGTGTCTGTGGGTTGCTGTTATTGACAGTGTCTGTGGGTTCCTGTTATTGGCAGTGTCTGTGGGTTCCTGTTATTGGCAGTGTCCGTGGGTTGCTGTTATTGGCAGTGTCTGTGGGTTCCTGTTATTGGCAGTATCTGTGGGTTCATGTGACTGGCAGTGTCTGTAGGTTCCTGTTTTTGGCAGTGTCTGTGGGTTCCTGTTATTGGCAGTGTCTGTGGGTTCCTGTTATTGGCAGTGTCTGTGGGTTCCTGTTATTGGCAGTGTCTGTGGGTTCCTGTTATTGGCAGTGTCTGTGGGTTCCTGTTATTGGCTGTGTCTGTGGGTTCCTGTTATTGGCAGTGTCTGTGGGTTCCTGTTATTGGCAGTGTCTGTGGGTTCCTGTTATTGGCAGTGTCTGTGGGTTCCTGTTATTGACAGTGTCTGTGGGTTCCTGTTATTGACAGTGTCTGTGGGTTCCTGTTATTGACAGTGTCTGTGGGTTCCTGTTATTGGCAGTGTCTGTGGGTTCCTGTTATTGACAGTGTCTGTGGGTTCCTGTTATTGGCAGTGTCTGTGGGTTGCTGTTATTGGCAGTGTCTGTGGGTTCCTGTTATTGGCAGTGTCTGTGGGTTCCTGTTATTGGCAGTGTCTGTGGGTTCATGTTATTGGCAGTGTCTGTGGGTTCCTGTTATTGGCAGTGTCAGTGGGTTCCTGTTATTGGCAGTGTCTGGATTCCTGTTATTGGCAGTGTCTGTTGGTTCCTGTTATTGGCAGTGTCTGTGTGTTCCTGTTATTGGCAGTGTCTGTGGGTTCCTGTTATTGGCAGTGTCTGTGGGTTCCTGTTATTGGCAGTGTCTATGGGTTGCTGTTATTGACAGTGTCTGTGGGTTCCTGTTATTGGCAGTGTCAGTGGGTTCCTGTTATTGGCAGTGTCTGGATTCCTGTTATTGGCAGGGTCTGTTGGTTCCTGTTATTGGCAGTGTCTGTGTGTTCCTGTTATTGGCAGTGTCTGTGGGTTCCTGTTATTGGCAGTGTCTGGGTTCCTGTTATTGACAGTGTCTGTGGGTTCCTGTTATTGGCTGTGTCTGTGGGTTCCTGTTATTGGCAGTGTCCGTAGGTTCCTGTTATTGGCAGTGTCTGTGGGTTGCTGTTATTGGCAGTGTCTGTGGGTTCCTGTTATTGGCAGTGTCTGTGGGTTGCTGTTATTGACAGTGTCTGTGAGTTGCTGTTATTGGCAGTGTCTGTGGGTTGCTGTTATTGGCAGTGTCTGTGCGTTCCTGTTATTGGCAGTGTCTGTGGGTTCCTGTTATTGGCAGTGTCTGTGGGTTCCTGTTATTGGCAGTGTCTGTGGGTTGCTGTTATTGGCAGTGTCTGTGGGTTGCTGTTATTGGCAGTGTCTGTGGGTTGCTGTTATTGGCAGTGTCTGTGGGTTGCTGTTATTGACAGTGTCTGTGGGTTGCTGTTATTGGCAGTGTCTGTGGGTTGCTGTTATTGACAGTGTCTGTGGGTTGCTGTTATTGACAGTGTCTGTGGGTTCCTGTTATTGGCAGTGTCTGTGGGTTCCTGTTATTGACAGTGTCTGTGGGTTCCTGTTATTGACAGTGTATGTGGGTTCCTGTTATTGGCAGTGTCTGTGGGTTCCTGTTATTGGCAGTGTCCGTGGGTTCCTGTTATTGGCAGTGTCTGTGGGTTCCTGTTATTGGCAGTGTCTGTGGGTTCCTGTTATTGGCAGTGTCCGTGGGTTCCTGTTATTGGCAGTGTCTGTGGGTTCCTGTTATTGGCAGTGTCTGTGGGTTCCTGTTATTGACAGTGTCTGTGGGTTCCTGTTATTGGCAGTGTCTGTGGGTTCCTGTTATTGGCAGTGTCTGTGGGTTCCTGTTATTGGCAGTGTCTGTGGGTTCCTGTTATTGACAGTGTCTGTGGGTTCCTGTTATTGGCAGTGTCTGTGCGTTCCTGTTATTGGCAGTGTCTGTGGGTTCCTGTTATTGGCAGTGTCTGTGGGTTCATGTGATTGGCAGTGTCTGTGGGTTCATGTGATTGGCAGTGTCTGTGGGTTCCTGTTATTGGCAGTGTCTGTGGGTTCCTGTTATTGGCAGTGTCTGTGGGTTCCTGTTATTGGCAGTGTTTGTGTGTTGCTGTTATTGGCAGTGTCTGTGGGTTCCTGTTATTGGCAGTGTCTGTGGGTTCATGTGATTGACAGTGTCTGTGGGTTCCTGTTATTGGCAGTGTCTGTGGGTTCCTGTTATTGACAGTGTCTGTGGGTTCCTGTTATTGGCAGTGTCTGTGGGTTCCTGTTATTGGCAGTGTCTGTGGGTTGCTGTTATTGGCAGTGTCTGTGGGTTCCTGTTATTGGCAGTGTCTGTGGGTTCCTGTTATTGACAGTGTCTGTGGGTTCCTGTTATTGGCAGTGTCTGTGGGTTCCTGTTATTGACAGTGTCTGTGGGTTCCTGTTATTGGCAGTGTCTGTGGGTTCCTGTTATTGGCAGTGTCTGTGGGTTCCTGTTATTGGCAGTGTCTGTGGGTTCCTGTTATTGGCAGTGTCTGTGGGTTCCTGTTATTGGCAGTGTCTGTGGGTTCCTGTTATTGACAGTGTCTGTGGGTTCCTGTTATTGACAGTGTCTGTGGGTTCCTGTTATTGGCAGTGTCTGTTGGTTCCTGTTATTGGCAGTGTCTGTTGGTTCCTGTTATTGGCAGTGTCTGTGTGTTCCTGTTATTGGCAGTGTCTGTGGGTTCCTGTTATTGACAGTGTCTGTGGGTTCCTGTTATTGACAGTGTCTGTGGGTTCCTGTTATTGGCAGTGTCTGTTGGTTCCTGTTATTGGCAGTGTCTGTTGGTTCCTGTTATTGGCAGTGTCTGTGTGTTCCTGTTATTGGCAGTGTCTGTGGGTTCCTGTTATTGACAGTGTCTGTGGGTTCCTGTTATTGGCAGTGTCTGTGGGTTCCTGTTATTGGCAGTGTCTGTGGGTTGCTGTTATTGGCAGTGTCTGTGGGTTCCTGTTATTGGCAGTGTCTGTGGGTTCCTGTTATTGACAGTATCTGTGGGTTCCTGTTATTGGCAGTGTCTGTGGGTTCCTGTTATTGGCAGTGTCTGTGGGTTCCTGTTATTGGCAGTGTCTGTGGGTTCCTGTTATTGGCAGTGTCTGTTGGTTCCTGTTATTGGCAGTGTCTGTGGGTTCCTGTTATTGGCAGTGTCTGTGGGTTCCTGTTATTGACAGTGTCTGTGTGTTCCTGTTATTGGCAGTGTCTGTGTGTTGCTGTTATTGGCAGTGTCTGTGGGTTCCTGTTATTGGCAGTGTCTGTGGGTTCCTGTTATTGACAGTGTCTGTGTGTTCCTGTTATTGGCAGTGTCTGTTGGTTCCTGTTATTGGCAGTGTCTGTTGGTTCCTGTTATTGGCAGTGTCTGTGGGTTCCTGTTATTGGCAGTGTCTGTGGGTTCCTGTTATTGACAGTGTCTGTGGGTTCCTGTTATTGACAGTGTCTGTGGGTTCCTGTTATTGACAGTGTCTGTGGGTTCCTGTTATTGACAGTGTCTGTGGGTTCCTGTTATTGACAGTGTCTGTGTGTTCCTGTTATTGGCAGTGTCTGTTGGTTCCTGTTATTGGCAGTGTCTGTTGGTTCCTGTTATTGGCAGTGTCTGTGGGTTCCTGTTATTGGCAGTGTCTGTGGGTTCCTGTTATTGACAGTGTCTGTGGGTTCCTGTTATTGACAGTGTCTGTGGGTTCCTGTTATTGGCAGTGTCTGTGGGTTCCTGTTATTGACAGTGTCTGTGGGTTCCTGTTATTGACAGTGTCTGTGGGTTCCTGTTATTGGCAGTGTCTGTGGGTTCCTGTTATTGACAGTGTCTGTGGGTTCCTGTTATTGACAGTGTCTGTGGGTTCCTGTTATTGGCAGTGTCTGTGGGTTCCTGTTATTGGCAGTGTCTGTGGGTTGCTGTTATTGGCAGTGTCTGTGGGTTCCTGTTATTGGCAGTGTCTGTGGGTTCCTGTTATTGACAGTGTCTGTGGGTTCCTGTTATTGGCAGTGTCTGTGGGTTCCTGTTATTGGCAGTGTCTGTGGGTTCCTGTTATTGACAGTGTCTGTGGGTTCCTGTTATTGGCAGTGTCTGGATTCCTGTTATTGACAGTGTCTGTGGGTTCCTGTTATTGGCAGTGTCTGTGGGTTCCTGTTATTGGCAGTGTCTGTGTGTTCCTGTTATTGACAGTGTCTGTGGGTTCCTGTTATTGGCAGTGTCTGTGGGTTCCTGTTATTGGCAGTGTCTGTGTGTTCCTGTTATTGACAGTGTCTGTGTGTTCCTGTTATTGACAGTGTCTGTGTGTTCCTGTTATTGGCAGTGTCTGTGGGTTCCTGTTATTGGCAGTGTCTGTGGGTTCCTGTTATTGACAGTGTCTGTGGGTTCCTGTTATTGGCAGTGTCTGGATTCCTGTTATTGACAGTGTCTGTGGGTTCCTGTTATTGGCAGTGTCTGTGGGTTCCTGTTATTGGCAGTGTCTGTTGGTTCCTGTTATTGGCAGTGTCTGTGGGTTCCTGTTATTGGCAGTGTCTGTGTGTTCCTGTTATTGACAGTGTCTGTGTGTTCCTGTTATTGACAGTGTCTGTGTGTTCCTGTTATTGGCAGTGTCTGTTGGTTCCTGTTATTGGCAGTGTCTGTGGGTTCCTGTTATTGGCAGTGTCTGTGTGTTGCTGTTATTGGCAGTGTCTGTGGGTTCCTGTTATTGGCAGTGTCTGTGGGTTCCTGTTATTGACAGTGTCTGTGGGTTCCTGTTATTGACAGTGTCTGTGGGTTCCTGTTATTGGCAGTGTCTGTTGGTTCCTGTTATTGGCAGTGTCTGTGGGTTCCTGTTATTGGCAGTGTCTGTTGGTTCCTGTTATTGGCAGTGTCTGTGGGTTCCTGTTATTGGCAGTGTCTGTGGGTTCCTGTTATTGGCAGTGTCTGTGGGTTCCTGTTATTGGCAGTGTCTGTGGGTTCCTGTTATTGGCAGTGTCTGTTGGTTCCTGTTATTGGCAGTGTCTGTGGGTTCCTGTTATTGGCAGTGTCTGTGGGTTCCTGTTATTGGCAGTGTCTGTTGGTTCCTGTTATTGGCAGTGTCTGTGGGTTCCTGTTATTGGCAGTGTCTGTGTGTTCCTGTTATTGACAGTGTCTGTGTGTTCCTGTTATTGACAGTGTCTGTGTGTTCCTGTTATTGGCAGTGTCTGTTGGTTCCTGTTATTGGCAGTGTCTGTGGGTTCCTGTTATTGGCAGTGTCTGTTGGTTCCTGTTATTGACAGTGTCTGTGGGTTGCTGTTATTGACAGTGTCTGTTGGTTCCTGTTATTGGCAGTGTCTGTGGGTTCCTGTTATTGGCAGTGTCTGTTGGTTCCTGTTATTGGCAGTGTCTGTGTGTTCCTGTTATTGGCAGTGTCTGTGGGTTCCTGTTATTGACAGTGTCTGTGGGTTGCTGTTATTGGCAGTGTCTGTGGGTTGCTGTTATTGGCAGTGTCTGTGGGTTCCTGTTATTGGCAGTGTCTGTGGGTTCCTGTTATTGGCAGTGTCTGTAGGTTCCTGTTATTGGCAGTGTCTGTGGGTTCCTGTTATTGGCAGTGTCTGTGGGTTCCTGTTATTGGCAGTGTCTGTGGGTTGCTGTTATTGGCAGTGTCTGTGGGTTGCTGTTATTGGCAGTGTCTGTGGGTTGCTGTTATTGGCAGTGTCTGTGGGTTCCTGTTATTGGCAGTGTCTGTGGGTTCCTGTTATTGGCAGTGTCTGTGGGTTGCTGTTATTGGCAGTGTCTGTGGGTTCCTGTTATTGGCAGTGTCTGTGGGTTGCTGTTATTGGCAGTGTCTGTGGGTTGCTGTTATTGGCAGTGTCTGTGGGTTGCTGTTATTGGCAGTGTCTGTGGGTTGCTGTTATTGACAGTGTCTGTGGGTTGCTGTTATTGGCAGTGTCTGTGGGTTGCTGTTATTGACAGTGTCTGTGGGTTGCTGTTATTGACAGTGTCTGTGGGTTCCTGTTATTGGCAGTGTCTGTGGGTTCCTGTTATTGACAGTGTCTGTGGGTTCCTGTTATTGACAGTGTATGTGGGTTCCTGTTATTGGCAGTGTCTGTGGGTTCCTGTTATTGGCAGTGTCCGTGGGTTCCTGTTATTGGCAGTGTCTGTGGGTTCCTGTTATTGGCAGTGTCTGTGGGTTCCTGTTATTGGCAGTGTCCGTGGGTTCCTGTTATTGGCAGTGTCTGTGGGTTCCTGTTATTGGCAGTGTCTGTGGGTTCCTGTTATTGACAGTGTCTGTGGGTTCCTGTTATTGGCAGTGTATGTGGGTTGCTGTTATTGGCAGTGTCTGTGGGTTGCTGTTATTGGCAGTGTCTGTGGGTTCCTGTTATTGGCAGTGTCTGTGGGTTCCTGTTATTGGCAGTGTCTGTGGGTTCCTGTTATTGGCAGTGTCTGTGGGTTCCTGTTATTGGCAGTGTCTGTTGTTTCCTGTTATTGGCAGTGTCTGTGGGTTGCTGTTATTGGCAGTGTCTGTGGGTTGCTGTTATTGGCAGTGTCTGTGGGTTCCTGTTATTGGCAGTGTCTGTGGGTTCCTGTTATTGACAGTGTCTGTGGGTTCCTGTTATTGGCAGTGTCTGTGCGTTCCTGTTATTGGCAGTGTCTGTGGGTTCCTGTTATTGACAGTGTCTGTGGGTTCCTGTTATTGGCAGTGTCTGTGGGTTCCTGTTATTGGCAGTGTCTGTGGGTTCCTGTTATTGACAGTGTCTGTGGGTTCCTGTTATTGACAGTGTCTGTGGGTTCCTGTTATTGGCAGTGTCTGTGGGTTCCTGTTATTGACAGTGTCTGTGGGTTCCTGTTATTGGCAGTGTCTGTGGGTTCCTGTTATTGGCAGTGTCTGTGGGTTCCTGTTATTGGCAGTGTCTGTGGGTTCCTGTTATTGGCAGTGTCTGTGGTTTCCTGTTATTGGCAGTGTCTGTGGGTTGCTGTTATTGGCAGTGTCTGTGGGTTGCTGTTATTGGCAGTGTCTGTGGGTTCCTGTTATTGGCAGTGTCTGTGGGTTCCTGTTATTGGCAGTGTCTGTGGGTTCCTGTTATTGGCAGTGTCTGTGTGTTCCTGTTATTGGCAGTGTCTGTGGGTTGCTGTTATTGGCAGTGTCTGTGGGTTCCTGTTATTGGCAGTGTCTGTGGGTTGCTGTTATTGGCAGTGTCTGTGGGTTCCTGTTATTGGCAGTGTCTGTGCGTTCCTGTTATTGGCAGTGTCTGTGCGTTCCTGTTATTGGCAGTGTCTGTGGGTTCCTGTTATTGGCAGTGTCTGTGGGATCCTGTTATTGGCAGTGTCTGTGGGTTCCTGTTATTGGCAGTGTCTGTGGGTTCCTGTTATTGGCAGTGTCTGTGGGTTCCTGTTATTGGCAGTGTCTGTTGGTTCCTGTTATTGGCAGTGTCTGTGGGTTCCTGTTATTGACAGTGTATGTGGGTTCCTGTTATTGACAGTGTCTGTGGGTTGCTGTTATTGGCAGTGTCTGTGGGTTCCTGTTATTGGCAGTGTCTGTGGGTTGCTGTTATTGGCAGTGTCTGTGGGTTCCTGTTATTGGCAGTGTCTGTGGGATCCTGTTATTGGCAGTGTCTGTGGGTTGCTGTTATTGGCAGTGTCTGTGGGTTCCTGTTATTGGCAGTGTCTGTGGGTTGCTGTTATTGGCAGTGTCTGTGGGTTGCTGTTATTGGCAGTGTCTGTGGGTTGCTGTTATTGGCAGTGTCTGTGGGTTGCTGTTATTGACAGTGTCTGTGGGTTGCTGTTATTGGCAGTGTCTGTGGGTTGCTGTTATTGACAGTGTCTGTGGGTTGCTGTTATTGACAGTGTCTGTGGGTTCCTGTTATTGGCAGTGTCTGTGGGTTCCTGTTATTGACAGTGTCTGTGGGTTCCTGTTATTGACAGTGTATGTGGGTTCCTGTTATTGGCAGTGTCTGTGGGTTCCTGTTATTGGCAGTGTCCGTGGGTTCCTGTTATTGACAGTGTCTGTGGGTTCCTGTTATTGGCAGTGTCTGTGGGTTCCTGTTATTGGCAGTGTCTGTGGGTTCCTGTTATTGGCAGTGTCCGTGGGTTCCTGTTATTGGCAGTGTCTGTGGGTTCCTGTTATTGGCAGTGTCTGTGGGTTCCTGTTATTGACAGTGTCTGTGGGTTCCTGTTATTGGCAGTGTATGTGGGTTGCTGTTATTGGCAGTGTCTGTGGGTTGCTGTTATTGGCAGTGTCTGTGGGTTCCTGTTATTGGCAGTGTCTGTGGGTTCCTGTTATTGGCAGTGTCTGTGGGTTCCTGTTATTGGCAGTGTCTGTGGGTTCCTGTTATTGGCAGTGTCTGTGGTTTCCTGTTATTGGCAGTGTCTGTGGGTTGCTGTTATTGGCAGTGTCTGTGGGTTGCTGTTATTGACAGTGTCTGTGGGTTGCTGTTATTGGCAGTGTCTGTGGGTTGCTGTTATTGGCAGTGTCTGTGGGTTCCTGTTATTGGCAGTGTCTGTGGGATCCTGTTATTGGCAGTGTCTGTGGGTTCCTGTTATTGGCAGTGTCTGTGGGTTCCTGTTATTGGCAGTGTCTGTGCGTTCCTGTTATTGGCAGTGTCTGCGATCTTAATATTGAAATATCAGTTTCAAAATATTATACTTGCAGCTGTTGAGGATTATCAGAAAGCAAAAGGAATTGAAGAGAATCAGAGGACAAAAGAAGGCTTAGATAGAGCACAGAAACTTTTGAAACAATCAAAAAAGAGAGATTACTACAAAATTTTAGGTGTTCCAAGGTAAGCTCCCAAGCATTGGCTCTCTCATTGTGATATTTGTGTTGTTTTTATACATAAAGCTGTCAAGCTATTGATATAGCATCACTTGAGTAAAGAGTAATCTACAGTCTCATTTGATATTTGCATTCTCTACATTGTCAACTTAATGCCAGGAATGCCAGGAAAAGAGACATTGTCAAAGCTTATCGCAAGCTTGCAGCACAATATCATCCTGATCAATATAATGGTGATGATAAAGCGAAAGCCGAGGAGACATTTATTAATATTGCTGCAGCTAAAGAAGTTCTCACAGATCCTGGTATGATTTCATTTCTTACTGTACTAGATAAAAGCATTTTTACAGCATCTATTAACTCTCATCATGCAGTCAGTTTTCTGTGTGTTTGAACATTATTGGAATCTAGTGTATGGTGATTTTGAACACTGTCCTCTATAGACTAAAAATCAAGAAAACTGTTCAATTGAATTTTGGTATTTCCCCTATTATTCTTAAAAGAAATACCGCTCACCGATGACACTTGTGTCTTTTATTTCAGAAATGAGAAAGAAGTATGATGCTGGTGAAGACCCGCTCGACCCTGAATCACAGCAACATAGGGGAGGACAGCCTTTCAATCCATTTGGACATGGTGGACCGTTTAATTTCAAATTCCATTTTAATTAGTTTTTCAAATTACATCAAAGCTGGCATCTAGCATCTGTACCCATAACAATATTTGACTTCACAAATACCAGGGATTTTTAAACAAGGGAACAGGGGCGCAGCACCCTCATGCCATGGCCATGTGCCCCCTTACCATAAAATTCTAATTGACCAGGATCACATGTGGCCACACAGTCTTCAACTGTGTCCTATTTTATAGTAATTTTGGCCCTAAGGTATACATAGAATGCTCCATTTTAACTTAGAAAAAAAACTCCACACCCTGGTAGAGAGAACCCTATCTCCCCCACTTAGTGGTGCTGCTGAATTGCAGTGCTCCCTCTTGCATTTTTTTTCTAGAAAAAACCCTGAAATACCATATAGTGCCAGCTGACAGTGAGATGTGAGATAGCTTCAATGTCAAAGCAATGCAGTTCACTTCCTTGCAGAAATAACTAGAGGAAGGTTGTTGGATGAATGAATGGATATATGGATGGACCCCTCATTTCTCCAATGACCACATAAAGTCTGTAGTTATATTTTGCGTTTTTTTGCAGTAGTTGTATATATTATTTTTTTTTGTGTAATTATTTCAGCTTCATGCAAGTTGTCTGTATGCAAATACATAATAATTAGTCCATGTCAGACAAAGACCAAAACAGGGTCCTAAGTTTTGGGTTTTGTCAATGTGTCCATCCATTCGTCTGTCTGTTCATCTGTCTGTCTCTATTCAACACCATTTGATGGACATTCCTTGATTGATTTTGTTAGTACAAAAACAAGTTATAATGGGAGACATATATGCACAATCAGTTATTTGTTTTAATGACTATTGTTTTACTGGTGGCAATTTTAGTCCCAAACATGTCAAAAATTTTTGACACCATTCAATATTGATTACTGGTGCACGTCAATTTGTTTTGCGACCTGATTCAAAGTTGCAACTGGTGGCCATTTTGTTTCTCATCTCATCCATGCCTCAGATGAATGAACTCGATGATGGACATCACACATGATGAGTTACTAATGTGTGCAGTTTGCTTTGTGATTTGATACAAAATGGCTAACTAGTGGCTTTGTTGGTTTTATTTGAATGCATCTTTAAAGACATACTTTAAGTGATGTTGTTGTAAGAAAGTAAAAAGACAAAACATAACTATTTCTTATGTTTTACATATTTTAACCAAATTTGTTTTGAAAGTTGTCTTACCTTAGTGGTTAACATGTCAATATGCTGAATACTCTCTCAGCATTATATTATAATTTACATCTTTCATTATTTTCAATTGATAGTCACTAAAAACTGGACGGGGACTATGTCATTGACACTCACTTGTTTTATTCATATTTTAGAGGCCATTCACAATTCAAAATTGGCTGTTGATTAAGCATAAATAATTGTATGGTACTCATTACTTTCCTCAAATGACTCATAATCATTATTTGAGTTTTTCATTGTTGAAGGCTTTTTTTTGCTAGTTCTGTATGCTGCAGTGAGTCTGTACCAAGACTACATGATGTATCAGTGTACACCAGTGAGTCTATACCAAGACTACATGATGTATCAGTGTACACCAGTTAGTCTATATCAAGACTACATGATGTATCAGTGTACACCAGTAAGTCTGTATCAAGACTACATGATGTATCAGTGTACACCAGTGAGTCTATACCAAGACAGCATGATAAATCACTGTACACCAGTGAGTCTATACCAAGACTATTTGATGTATCGGTGTATACCAGTGAGTATATACCAAGACTATATGATGTATCAGTGTACACCAGTGAGTCTGCACCAAGACTACATGATGTATCAGTGTACACCAGTAAGTCTGTATCAAGACTACATGATGTATCAGTGTACACCAGTGAGTCTATACCAAGACTACATGATGTATCAGTGTACACCAGTGAGTCTATACCAAGACTACATGATGTATCAGTGTACACCAGTGAGTCTATACCAAGACTACATGATGTATCAGTATACACCAGTGAGTCTATACCAAGACTATATGATGTATCAGTGTACACCAGTGAGTCTATACCAAGACTATATGATGTATCAGTGTACACCAGTGAGTCTATACCAAGACTACATAATGTATCACTGTACACCAGTGAGTCTATACCAAGACTACATGATGTATCAGTGTACACCAGTGAGTCTATACCAAGACTACATGATGTATCAGTATACACCAGTGAGTCTGGATCAAGACTACATGATGTATCAGTGTACACCAGTGAGTCTATACCAAGACTACATGATGTACACCAGTGAGTTTATACCAAGACTACATGATGTATCAGTGTACACCAGTGAGTCTATACCAAGACTATATGATGTATCAGTATACACCAGTGAATCTATACCAAGACTACATGATGTATCACTGTACACCAGTGAGTCTATACCAAGACTATATGATGTATTGGTGTATACCAGTGAGTATATACCAAGACTATATGATGTATCAGTGTACACCAGTGAGTCTGCACCAAGACTACATGATGTATCAGTGTACATCAGTGAGTCTATACCATGACTATATGATGTATCAGTGTACACCAGTGAGTCTATACCATGACTATATGATGTATCAGTGTACACCAGTGAGTCTATACCAAGACTATATGATGCATCAATGTACACCAGTGAGTCTATACCAAGACTATTTGATGTATCAGTGTATACCAGTGAGTCTATACCAAGACTATATGATGTATCAGTGTACACCAGTGAGTCTGCACCAAGACTACATGATGTATCAGTGTACACCAGTGAGTCTGCACCAAGACTACATGATGTATCAGTGTACACCAGTGAGTCTATACCAAGACTATATGATGTATCAGTGTACACCAGTGAATCTGTATCAAGACTACATGATGTATCAGTGTACACCAGTGAGTCTATACCAAGACTACATGATGTATCAGTGTACACCAGTGAGTCTATACCAAGACTACATAATGTATCACTGTACACCAGTGAGTCTATACCAAGACTACATGATGTATCAGTGTACACCAGTGAGTCTATACCAAGAATACATGATGTATCAGTATACACCAGTGAGTCTGTATCAAGACTATATGATGTATCAGTGTACACCAGTGAGTCTATACCAAGACTACATAATGTATCACTGTACACCAGTGAGTCTATACCAAGACTACATGATGTATCAGTGTACACCAGTGAGTCTATACCAAGAATACATGATGTATCAGTATACACCAGTGAGTCTGTATCAAGACTACATGATGTATCAGTGTACACCAGTGAGTCTATACCAAGACTACATAATGTATCAGTGTACACCAGTGAGTCTATACCAAGACTATATGATGTATCCGTGTACACCAGTTAGTCTATATCAAGACTACATGATGTATCAGTGTACATCAGTGAGTCTATACCAAGACTACATGATGTATCAGTGTACACCAGTGAGTCTATACCAAGACTACATGATGTATCAGTGTACACCAGTGAGTCTATACCAAGACTACATAATGTATCAGTGTACACCAGTGAGTCTATACCAAGACAGCATGATAAATCACTGTACACCAGTGAGTCTATACCAAGACTATTTGATGTATCGGTGTATACCAGTGAGTATATACCAAGACTATATGATGTATCAGTGTACACCAGTGAGTCTGCACCAAGACTACATGATGTATCAGTGTACACCAGTAAGTCTGTATCAAGACTACATGATGTATCAGTGTACACCAGTGAGTCTATACCAAGACTACATGATGTATCAGTGTACACCAGTGAGTCTATACCAAGACTACATGATGTATCAGTGTACACCAGTGAGTCTATACCAAGACTACATGATGTATCAGTATACACCAGTGAGTCTATACCAAGACTATATGATGTATCAGTGTACACCAGTGAGTCTATACCAAGACTATATGATGTATCAGTGTACACCAGTGAGTCTATACCAAGACTACATAATGTATCACTGTACACCAGTGAGTCTATACCAAGACTACATGATGTATCAGTGTACACCAGTGAGTCTATACCAAGACTACATGATGTATCAGTATACACCAGTGAGTCTGGATCAAGACTACATGATGTATCAGTGTACACCAGTGAGTCTATACCAAGACTACATGATGTACACCAGTGAGTTTATACCAAGACTACATGATGTATCAGTGTACACCAGTGAGTCTATACCAAGACTATATGATGTATCAGTATACACCAGTGAATCTATACCAAGACTACATGATGTATCACTGTACACCAGTGAGTCTATACCAAGACTATATGATGTATTGGTGTATACCAGTGAGTATATACCAAGACTATATGATGTATCAGTGTACACCAGTGAGTCTGCACCAAGACTACATGATGTATCAGTGTACATCAGTGAGTCTATACCATGACTATATGATGTATCAGTGTACACCAGTGAGTCTATACCATGACTATATGATGTATCAGTGTACACCAGTGAGTCTATACCAAGACTATATGATGCATCAATGTACACCAGTGAGTCTATACCAAGACTATTTGATGTATCAGTGTATACCAGTGAGTCTATACCAAGACTATATGATGTATCAGTGTACACCAGTGAGTCTGCACCAAGACTACATGATGTATCAGTGTACACCAGTGAGTCTGCACCAAGACTACATGATGTATCAGTGTACACCAGTGAGTCTGCACCAAGACTACATGATGTATCAGTGTACACCAGTGAGTCTATACCAAGACTATATGATGTATCAGTGTACACCAGTGAATCTGTATCAAGACTACATGATGTATCAGTGTACACCAGTGAGTCTATACCAAGACTACATAATGTATCACTGTACACCAGTGAGTCTATACCAAGACTACATGATGTATCAGTGTACACCAGTGAGTCTATACCAAGAATACATGATGTATCAGTATACACCAGTGAGTCTGTATCAAGACTATATGATGTATCAGTGTACACCAGTGAGTCTATACCAAGACTACATGATGTATCAGTGTACACCAGTGAGTCTATACCAAGACTACATGATGTATCAGTATACACCAGTGAGTCTGTATCAATACTATATGATGTATCAGTGTACACCAGTGAGTCTATACCAAGACTACATGATGTATCAGTGTACACCAGTGAGTCTATACCAAGACTACATGATGTACACCAGTGAGTCTATACCAAGACTACATGATGTATCAGTATACACCAGTGAGTCTGTATCAAGACTATATGATGTATCAGTGTACACCAGTGAGTCTATACCAAGACTACATGATGTATCAGTGTACACCAGTGAGTCTATACCAAGACTACATGATGTACACCAGTGAGTCTATACCAAGACTATATGATGTATCAGTGTATACCAGTGAGTATATACCAAGACTATATGATGTATCAGTGTACACCAGTGAGTCTATACCAAGACTACATGATGTATCAGTATACACCAGTGAGTCTGTATCAAGACTACATGATGTATCAGTGTACACCAGTGAGTCTATACCAAGACTATATGATGTATCAGTGTATACCAGTGAGTATATACCAAGACTACATGATGTATCAGTGTACACCAGTGAGTCTATACCAAGACTACATGATGTATCAGTATACACCAGTGAGTCTGTATCAAGACTACATGATGTATCAGTGTACACCAGTGAGTCTATACCAAGACTACATGATGTATCAGTGTACACCAGTGAGTCTATACCAAGACTATATGATGTATCAGTGTACACCAGTGAGTCTGCACCAAGACTACATGATGTATCAGTGTACACCAGTGAGGTTGCACCAAGACTACATGATGTATCAGTGTACACCAGTGAGTCTATACCAAGACTATATGATGTATCAGTGTACACCAGTGAATCTGTATCAAGACTACATGATGTATCAGTGTACACCAGTGAGTCTATACCAAGACTACATGATGTATCAGTGTACACCAGTGAGTCTATACCAAGACTACATAATGTATCACTGTACACCAGTGAGTCTATACCAAGACTACATGATGTATCAGTGTACACCAGTGAGTCTATACCAAGACTACATGATGTATCAGTATACACCAGTGAGTCTGTATCAAGACTATATGATGTATCAGTGTACACCAGTGAGTCTATACCAAGACTACATGATGTATCAGTGTACACCAGTGAGTCTATACCAAGACTACATGATGTATCAGTATACACCAGTGAGTCTGTATCAAGACTATATGATGTATCAGTGTACACCAGTGATTCTATACCAAGACTACATGATGTATCAGTGTACACCAGTGAGTCTATACCAAGACTACATGATGTACACCAGTGAGTCTATACCAAGACTACATGATGTATCAGTATACACCAGTGAGTCTGTATCAAGACTATATGATGTATCAGTGTACACCAGTGAGTCTATACCAAGACTACATGATGTATCAGTGTACACCAGTGAGTCTATACCAAGACTACATGATGTACACCAGTGAGTCTGTATCAAGACTACATGATGTATCAGTGTACACCAGTGAGTCTATACCAAGACTACATGATGTATCAGTGTACACCAGTGAGTCTATACCAAGACTACATGATGTATCAGTGTACACCAGTGAGTCTATACCAAGACTACATGATGTATCAGTGTACACCAGTGAGTCTATACCAAGACTACATGATGTACACCAGTGAGTCTGCACCAAGACTACATGATGTATCAGTGTACACCAGTGAGTCTATATCAAGACTACATGATGTATCAGTGTACACCAGTGAGTCTATACCAAGACTACATGATGTACACCAGTGAGTCTGCACCAAGACTACATGATGTATCAGTGTACACCAGTGAGTCTATATCAAGACTACATGATGTATCAGTGTACACCAGTGAGTCTATACCAAGACTATATGATGTATCAGTATACACCAGTGAGTCTATATCAAGACTACATGATGTATCAGTGTACACCAGTGAGTCTATATCAAGACTACATGATGTATCAGTGTACACCAGTGAGTCTATACCAAGACTATATGATGTATCAGTATACACCAGTGAGTCTATATCAAGACTACATGATGTATCAGTGTACACCAGTGAGTCTATACCAAGACTATATGATGTATCAGTATACACCAGTGAGTCTATATCAAGACTACATGATGTATCAGTGTACACCAGTGAGTCTGCCATTACAAATTTTATTAATGCTCTTCCCTTCAGTTTTTTTAAATTTCCTTTGACTTCCAGGCCTAGTGTTATTTCACTATTGCATTGCATTGCATGTTTTTTTCATTTTGTGACTTTCTTTGCAATCCTATTCTTCTGCAGCTCAAACTTTATGTTCTTTATGTTAAATAAGTTAACACTTCTGCATCACTTATTTTTCTTGAAATACATATTTTCAGTGATTACAACTATTTATAAAAAATGGAAAAAAAAACATGTTACAAATAAAGACATTGTTTATACTAATACAAAGTTTTTGTCCATTATGATACTAGTTCAGATAATGTCTGAAAAATGGGGGCTTTTAGTTTCACATGTGTGTATTCCTTCATTTTTCCGTCTGCCAATGATTCAATGTAACGATGGAATAGTGAAATTATTAGGAACTGGGATTCAATGTACAGATGGAATAGTGAAATCATTGAGAACTGGGATTTAATGTAACGATGGAATAGTGAAATCATTAAAATCTAGTATTCAATGTAACGATGGAATAGTGAAATCATTAGGAACTGGGATTTAATGTACAGATGGAATAATGAAATCATTAAAATCTAGTATTCAATGTAACGATGGAATAGTGAAATCATTAGGAACTGTGATTTAATGTACAGATGGAATAATGAAATCATTAAAATCTAGTATTCAATGTAACGATGGAATAGTGAAATCATTAGGAACTGGGATTTAATGTACAGATGGAATAGTGAAATCATTAAAATCTAGTATTCAATGTAACTATGGAATAGTGAAATCATTAGGAACCGGAATTCAATGTACAGATGGAATGAGGAAATCATTAGGAACTGGGATTTAATGTACTGGTGGAATAGTATAATTATTAGGAACTGGGATTTAATGTACAGATGGAATAGTGAAATTATTTGTAACTGTGATTCAATGTATAAGCAGAATAGTGCAATCATTAGGAACTGGGATTCAAAGTCCAGATGGAATAGTGAAATCATTAGAATCTAGTATTCAATGTACAATCACAAGGAACTATGATGTAATGTACAGATGGAATAGTGAAGTTATTTGAATCTAGTATTCAATGTACCGATGGAAAAGTGAAATCATTAGGAACCGGGATTCAATGTACAGATGGAATAGTACAATCATTAGGAACCAGAATTCAATGTACAGATGGAATGGGGAAATCATTAGGAACTGGGATTTAATGTACTGGTAAAATAGTATAATTATTAGGAACTGGGATTCAATGTCCAGATGAATAGTGAAATCATGAGAATCTAGTATTCAATGTACAATCACAAAGAACTATGATGCAATGTACAAATGGAACAGTGAAATTATTTGAATCTAGTATTCAATGACACATGGAATAGTGAAATCATTAGGAACTGGGATTTAATGTACAGGTGGAATAGTGAAATCATTAGAATCTAGTATTCAATGTACAATCACAAGGAACTATGATGCAATGTACAGATGGAATAGTGAAATTATTTGAATCTAGTATTCAATGTACAATCACAAGGAACTATGATGCAATGTACAGGTGGAATAGTGAAATTATTTGAATCTAGTATTCAATGTACAATCACAAAGAACTATGATGCAATGTACAAATGGAACAGTGAAATTATTTGAATCTAGTATTCAATGACACATGGAATAGTGAAATCATTAGGAACTGGGATTTAATGTACAGGTGGAATAGTGAAATCATTAGAATCTAGTATTCAATGTACAATCACAAGGAACTATGATGCAATGTACAGATGGAATAGTGAAATTATTTGAATCTAGTATTCAATGTACAATCACAAGGAACTATGATGCAATGTACAGGTGGAATAGTGAAATTATTTGAATCTAGTATTCAATGTACAATCACAAGGAACTGTGATGCAATGTACAGATGGAATAGTGAAATTATTTGAATCTAGTGTTCAATGTATCAATGGAATAGTGAAATTATTTGAATATAATATTCAATGTACAATCACAAGGAACTATGATGCAATGTACAGACGGAATAGTGAAATCTTTAGAATCTAACATTCAATGTACTGATGGAATATTGAAATCATTAGGAACCGTAATTCAATGTGCCGATGGAATGGGGAAATCATTAGGAACTGGAATTTAATGTACTGGTGAAATAGTGCAATCATTAAGAATAGGGATTCAATGTACAGGTGGAATAGTGAAATCATTAGGAACTGGGATTTAATGTACTGGTGAAATAGTGCAATCTTTAAGAATAAAGATTCAATGTACAGATGTATTAGTGAAATCATTAGGAACTGGGATTTAATGTACAGGTGGAATAGTGAAATCATTAGGAACTGGGATTTAATATACAGGTGGAATAGTGAAATCATTAGAATCTAGTATTCAATGTACCGATGGAATAGTGAAATCATTAGGAACTGGGATTCAATGTACAGATGGAATTGTAAAATCATTGTAATCTAGTATTCAATGTACCGATGGAATAGTGAAATCATTAGGAACTGGGATTTAATGTACAGGTGGAATAGTGAAATCATTAGAATCTAGTAATCAATGTACCGATGGAATAGTGAAATCATTAGGAACTGGTATTTAATGTACAGGTGGAATAGCGAAATCATTAGGAACTGGGATTTAATGTACAAGTGGAATAGTACAATCATTAGGATCCGGAATTCAATGTACCAATGGAATAGTGAAATCATTAGGAACTGGGATTTAATGTACAGGTGGAATTGTGAAATCATTAGAAATAGAGATTCAATGTTACGATGGAATAGTGAAATCCTTAGGAACTGGGATTTAATGTACAAGTGGAATAGTACAATCATTAGGAACTGTGATTCAATGTACAGATGGAATGGGGAAATCATTAGAATCCAGTATTCAATGTACCGATGCAATAGTAAAATCATTAGGAACTGGGATTTAATGTACAGGTGGAATAGTGAAATCAATAGGAATAGAGATTCAATGTACCGATGGAATAGTGAAATCATTAGGAACTGCGATTTAATGTACAAGTGGAATAGTACAATCATTAGAATCTAGGATTCAATTTACCGATGGAATAGTGAAATCATTAGGAACTGGGATTTAATGTACAGGTGGAATAATGAAATCATTAGAAATAGAGATTCAATGTACCGATGGAATAGTGAAATCATTAGGAACTGGGATTTAATGTACAAGTGGAATAGTACAATCATTAGGAACCGTAATTCAATGTACAGATGGAATGGGGAAATCATTAGAATCCAGTATTCAATGTATCGATGGAATAGTAAAATCATTGGGAACTGGGATTTAATATACAGGTGGAATAGTGAAATGAATAGGAATAGAGATTCAATGTACAGGTGGAATAGTGAAATCATTAGGAACTGCGATTTAATGTACAGGTGGAATGGGGAAATCATTAGAATCTAGTATTCAATGTACCGATGGAATAGTGAAATCATTAGGATCTGGGATTTAATGTACAGGTGGAATAGTGAAATCATTAGAATCTAGTATTCAATGTACCGATGCAATAGTGAAATCATTAGGAACTGGGATTTAATGTACAGGTGGAATAGTGCGATCATTAGCAACTGGGATTTAATGTACTGGTTCAATAGTGAAATCATTAAAATCTAGTATTCCATGTAACTATGGAATAGTGAAATCATTAGGAACTGGGATGTAGTGTACAGATGGAATAGTGAAATCATTAGAATCTAGTATTCAATGTACAATTACAAGGAACTATCATGCAATGTACAGATGGAATAGTGAAATTATTTGAATCTAGTATTCAATGACCGATGGAATAGTGAAATCATTAGGAACTGGGATTTAATGTACATGTGGAATAGTGAAATCAATAGGAGCTGGGATTTAATGTACAGGTGGAATTGTGAAATTATTAGGATATATGATTCAATGTCCAGATGGAATAGTACAATCATTAGGAACCGGGATTCAATGTACAGATGCAATAGTACATTCATTAGGAACCGGGATTTAAAGTACAGGTGGAATTGTGAAATCTCTAGGAACTCGGATTTAATGTACTGGTGGAATAGTATAATTATTAGGAACTGGGATTTAATGTACAGATGGAATAGTGAAATTATTAGAATCTAGTATTCAATGTACCGATGAATAGTGCAATCATTAGGAACCGAGATTTAATGTACAGATGGAATAGTGAAGTCACTGGGAACCGAGACTCAATGTACAGATGGAATAGTGAAATTATTTGGAACTGGAATTTAATGTACAGATGGAATAGTGCAATCATTGGGAATTGAGATTCAGTGCACAGGTGTAATAGTGCAATCATTAGGAACTGGGATTTAATGTACTGGTGGAATAGAGAAATTATTAGAATCTAGTATTCAATGTACAAGCACAAGGAACTATGATGCAATGTACTGATGGACTAGTGTAATTTATTGTAATCTAGTATGTAATGTACCGATGGAATAGTGAAATCATTAGGAACTGGGATTTAATGTACAGGTTGAATAGTGAAATCATTAGGAATAGAGATTCAATGTACATATGGAATAGTGAAATCATTAGGAACTGGGATTTAATGTACAAGTGGAATAGTACAATCATTAGGAACCGTAATTCAATGTACAGATGGGATGGGGAAATCATTAGAATCTAGTAATCAATGTACCGATGGAATAGTGAAATCATTAGGAACTGGGATTTAATGTACAGGTGGAATAGTGAAATCATTAGAATCTAGTATTCAATGTACTGATGGAATAGTGAAATCATTAGGAACTGGGATTTAATGTACTGGTGGAATAGAGAAATTATTAGAATCTAGTATTCAATGTACAAGCACAAGGAACTATGATGCAATGTACTGATGGATTAGTGTAATTTATTGTCATCTAGTATGTAATGTACCGATAGAATAGTGAAATCATTAAAATCTAGTATTCAATGTACAATCACAAGGAACTGTGATGCAATGTACAATGGAATAGTGAAATTATTTAAATATAGTATTCAATGTACAATCACAAGGAACTATGATGCAATGTACAGATGGAATAGTGAAATCTTTAGAATCTAACATTGAATGTACTGATGGAATAGTGAAATCATTAGGAACCGTGATTCAATCAATGTACAGATGGAAAGGGGAAATCATTAGACACTGGGATTTAATGTACTGGTGAAATAGTGCAATCTTTAAGAATAGAGATTCAATGTACAGATGCAATAGTGAAATCATTAGGAACTGGGATTTAATGTACAGGTGGAATAGTGAAATCATTAGGAACTGGGATTTAATGTACAGGTGGAATAGTGAAATCATTAGAATCTAGAATTCAATGTACTTATGGAATAGTGAAATCATTAGGAACTGGGATTCAATGTACAGATGGAATTGTAAAATCATTAGAATCTAGTATTCAATGTACCGATGGAATAGTGAAATCATTAGGAACTGGGATTTAATGTACAGGTGGAATAGTGAAATCATTAAAATCTAGTATTCAATGTACCGATGGAATAGTGAAATCATTAGGAACTGGGATTTAATGTACAGGTGGAATAGTGAAATCATTAGGAAATGGGATTTAATGTACAAGTGGAATAGTACAATCATTAGGAACCGGAATTTAATGTACCGATGGAATAGTGAAATCATTAGGAACTGCGATTTAATGTACAGGTGGAATAGTGAAATCATTAGGAATAGAGATTCAATGTATCGATGGAATAGTGAAATTATTAGGAACTGGGATTTAATGTTCAAGTGCAATAGTACAATCATTAGGAACCGTGATTCAACGTAGAGATCGAATGGGGAAATCATTAGAATCTAGTATTTAATGTACCGATGGAATAGTGAAATTATTAGGAACTGGGATTTAATGTACAGGTGGAATAGTGAAATCATTAGGAATCGAGATTCGATGTACCGATGGAATAGTGAAAGCATTAGGAACTGGGATTTAATGTACTGATGGAATAGTGAAATCATTAGGAACCGTGATTCAATGTACAGGTGGAATGGGGAAATCATTTGGAACTGGGATTTAATGTACTGGTGAAATAGTGCAATCTTTAAGAATAGAGATTCAATGTACACATGTAATAGTGAAATCATTAGGAACTGGGATCTAATGTACCGGTGGAATAGTGAAATCATTAGGAACTGGGATTTAATGTACAAGTGGAATTGTACAATCATTAGGAAGTGGAATTTAATGTACCGATGGAATAGTGAAATCATTAGGAACTGCGATTTAATGTACAGGTGGAATAGTGAAATCATTAGGAATAGAGATTCAATGTATTGATGGAAAAGTGAAATTATTAGGAACTGGGATTTAATGTTCAAGTGCAATAGTACAATCATTAGGAACCGTGATTCAACGTAGAGATGGAATGGGGAAATCATTAGAATCTAGTATTCAATGTACCAATGGAATAGTGAAATTATTAGGAACTGGGATTTAATGTACAGGTGGAATAGTGAAATCATTAGGAATCGAGATTCGATGTACCGATGGAATAGTGAAAGCATTAGGAACAGGGATTTAATGTACTGATGGAATAGTGAAATCATTAGGAACCTTGATTCAATGTACAGGTGGAATGGGGAAATCATTTGGAACTGGGATTTAATGTACTGGTGAAATAGTGCAATCTTTAAGAATAGAGATTCAATGTACACATGTAATAGTGAAATCATTAGGAACTGGGATTTAATGTACAGGTGGAATAGTGAAATCATTAGGAACTGGGATTTAATGTACAATTGGAATAGTACAATCATTAGGAACCGGAATTTAATGTACCGATGGAATAGTGAAATCATTAGGAACTGTGATTTAATGTACAGGTGGAATAGTGAAATCATTAGGAATAGAGATTCAATGTATCGATGGAATAGTGAAATTATTAGGAACTGGGATTTAATGTTCAAGTGCAATAGTACAATCATTAGGAACGGTGATTCAACGTAGAGATGGAATGGGGAAATCATTAGAATCTAGTATTCAATGTACCGATGGAATAGTGAAATTATTAGGAACTGGGATTTAATGTACAGGTGGAATAGTGAAATCATTAGGAATCGAGATTCGATGTACCGATGGAATAGTGAAAGCATTAGGAACTGGGATTTAATGTACTGATGGAATAGTGAAATCATTAGGAACCGTGATTCAATGTACAGGTGGAATGGGGAAATCATTTGGAACTGGGATTTAATGTACTGGTGAAATAGTGCAATCTTTAAGAATAGAGATTCAATGTACACATGTAATAGTGAAATCATTAGGAACTGGGATTTAATGTACAGGTGGAATAGTGAAATCATTAGGAACTGGGATTTAATGTACAGGTGGAATAGTGAAATCATTAGAATATAGAATTAAATGTACCGATGGAATAGTGAAATCATTAGGAAATGGGATTCAATGTACAGATGGAATTGTAAAATCATTACAATCTATTATTCAATGTACCGATGGAATAGTGAAATCATTAGGAACTGGGATTTAATGTACAGGTGGAATAGTGAAATCATTAAAATCTAGTATTCAATGTACCGATGGAATAGTGAAATCATTAGGAACTGGGATTTAATGTACAGGCAGAATAGTAAAATTAATACTAACTGGGATTTAGTATACAAGTGGAATAGTACAATCATTAGGATCCGTGATTCAATGTAGAGATGGAATGGGGAAATCATTAGAATCCAGTATTCAATGTACCGATGGAATAGTGAAATTATTAGGAACTGGGATTTAATGTACAGGTGAAATAGTGAAATCATTAGGAATCGAGATTCGATGTACCGATGGAATAGTGAAGTCATTAGGAACTGGGATTTAATGTACAAGTGGAATAGTGAAATCAATAGGAGCTGGGATTTAATGTACAGGTGGAATTGTGAAATTATTAGGATATATGATTCAATGTCCAGATGGAATAGTACAATCATTAGGAACCGGGATTCAATGTACAGATGCAATAGTACATTCATTAGGAACCGGGATTTAAAGTACAGGTGGAATTGTGAAATCTCTAGGAACTCGGATTTAATGTACTGGTGGAATAGTATAATTATTAGGAACTGGGATTTAATGTACAGATGGAATAGTGAAATTATTAGAATCTAGTATTCAATGTACCGATGAATAGTGCAATCATTAGGAACCGAGATTTAATGTACAGATGGAATAGTGAAGTCACTGGGAACCGAGACTCAATGTACAGATGGAATAGTGAAATTATTTGGAACTGGAATTTAATGTACAGATGGAATAGTGCAATCATTGGGAATTGAGATTCAGTGCACAGGTGTAATAGTGCAATCATTAGGAACTGGGATTTAATGTACTGGTGGAATAGAGAAATTATTAGAATCTAGTATTCAATGTACAAGCACAAGGAACTATGATGCAATGTACTGATGGACTAGTGTAATTTATTGTAATCTAGTATGTAATGTACCGATGGAATAGTGAAATCATTAGGAACTGGGATTTAATGTACAGGTTGAATAGTGAAATCATTAGGAATAGAGATTCAATGTACATATGGAATAGTGAAATCATTAGGAACTGGGATTTAATGTACAAGTGGAATAGTACAATCATTAGGAACCGTGATTCAATGTACAGATGGGATGGGGAAATCATTAGAATCTAGTAATCAATGTACCGATGGAATAGTGAAATCATTAGGAACTGGGATTTAATGTACAGGTGGAATAGTGAAATCATTAGAATCTAGTATTCAATGTACTGATGGAATAGTGAAATCATTAGGAACTGGGATTTAATGTACTGGTGGAATAGAGAAATTATTAGAATCTAGTATTCAATGTACAAGCACAAGGAACTATGATGCAATGTACTGATGGATTAGTGTAATTTATTGTCATCTAGTATGTAATGTACCGATAGAATAGTGAAATCATTAAAATCTAGTATTCAATGTACAATCACAAGGAACTGTGATGCAATGTACAGATGGAATAGTGAAATTATTTAAATATAGTATTCAATGTACAATCACAAGGAACTATGATGCAATGTACAGATGGAATAGTGAAATCTTTAGAATCTAACATTGAATGTACTGATGGAATAGTGAAATCATTAGGAACCGTGATTCAATCAATGTACAGATGGAAAGGGGAAATCATTAGACACTGGGATTTAATGTACTGGTGAAATAGTGCAATCTTTAAGAATAGAGATTCAATGTACAGATGCAATAGTGAAATCATTAGGAACTGGGATTTAATGTACAGGTGGAATAGTGAAATCATTAGGAACTGGGATTTAATGTACAGGTGGAATAGTGAAATCATTAGAATCTAGAATTCAATGTACCTATGGAATAGTGAAATCATTAGGAACTGGGATTCAATGTACAGATGGAATTGTAAAATCATTAGAATCTAGTATTCAATGTACCGATGGAATAGTGAAATCATTAGGAACTGGGATTTAATGTACAGGTGGAATAGTGAAATCATTAAAATCTAGTATTCAATGTACCGATGGAATAGTGAAATCATTAGGAACTGCGATTTAATGTACAGGTGGAATAGTGAAATCATTAGGAATAGAGATTCAATGTATCGATGGAATAGTGAAATTATTAGGAACAGGGATTTAATGTTCAAGTGCAATAGTACAATCATTAGGAACCATGATTCAACGTAGAGATCGAATGGGGAAATCATTAGAATCTAGTATTTAATGTACCGATGGAATAGTGAAATTATTAGGAACTGGGATTTAATGTACAGGTGGAATAGTGAAATCATTAGGAATCGAGATTCGATGTACCGATGGAATAGTGAAAGCATTAGGAACTGGGATTTAATGTACTGATGGAATAGGGAAATCATTAGGAACCGTGATTCAATGTACAGGTGGAATGGGGAAATCATTTGGAACTGGGATTTAATGTACTGGTGAAATAGTGCAATCTTTAAGAATAGAGATTCAATGTACACATGTAATAGTGAAATCATTAGGAACTGGGATCTAATGTACCGGTGGAATAGTGAAATCATTAGGAACTGGGATTTAATGTACAAGTGGAATTGTACAATCATTAGGAAGTGGAATTTAATGTACCGATGGAATAGTGAAATCATTAGGAACTGCGAATTAATGTACAGGTGGAATAGTGAAATCATTAGGAATAGAGATTCAATGTATTGATAGAAAAGTGAAATTATTAGGAACTGGGATTTAATGTTCAAGTGCAATAGTACAATCATTAGGAACCGTGATTCAACGTAGAGATGGAATGGGGAAATCATTAGAATCTAGTATTCAATGTACCGATGGAATAGTGAAATCATTAGGAACTGGGATTTAATGTACAGGTGGAATAGTGAAATCATTAAAATCTAGTATTCAATGTACCGATGGAATAGTGAAATCATTAGGAACTGCGATTTAATGTACAGGTGGAATAGTGAAATCATTAGGAATAGAGATTCAATGTATCGATGGAATAGTGAAATTATTAGGAACAGGGATTTAATGTTCAAGTGCAATAGTACAATCATTAGGAACCATGATTCAACGTAGAGATCGAATGGGGAAATCATTAGAATCTAGTATTTAATGTACCGATGGAATAGTGAAATTATTAGGAACTGGGATTTAATGTACAGGTGGAATAGTGAAATCATTAGGAATCGAGATTCGATGTACCGATGGAATAGTGAAAGCATTAGGAACTGGGATTTAATGTACTGATGGAATAGGGAAATCATTAGGAACCGTGATTCAATGTACAGGTGGAATGGGGAAATCATTTGGAACTGGGATTTAATGTACTGGTGAAATAGTGCAATCTTTAAGAATAGAGATTCAATGTACACATGTAATAGTGAAATCATTAGGAACTGGGATCTAATGTACCGGTGGAATAGTGAAATCATTAGGAACTGGGATTTAATGTACAAGTGGAATTGTACAATCATTAGGAAGTGGAATTTAATGTACCGATGGAATAGTGAAATCATTAGGAACTGCGAATTAATGTACAGGTGGAATAGTGAAATCATTAGGAATAGAGATTCAATGTATTGATGGAAAAGTGAAATTATTAGGAACTGGGATTTAATGTTCAAGTGCAATAGTACAATCATTAGGAACCGTGATTCAACGTAGAGATGGAATGGGGAAATCATTAGAATCTAGTATTCAATGTACCAATGGAATAGTAAAATTATTAGGAACTGGGATTTAATGTACAGGTGGAATAGTGAAATCATTAGGAATCGAGATTCGATGTACCGATGGAATAGTGAAAGCATTAGGAACTGGGATTTAATGTACTGATGGAATAGTGAAATCATTAGGAACCTTGATTCAATGTACAGGTGGAATGGGGAAATCATTTGGAACTGGGATTTAATGTACTGGTGAAATAGTGCAATCTTTAAGAATAGAGATTCAATGTACACATGTAATAGTGAAATCATTAGGAACTGGGATTTAATGTACAGGTGGAATAGTGAAATCATTAGGAACTGGGATTTAATGTACAATTGGAATAGTACAATCATTAGGAACCGGAATTTAATGTACCGATGGAATAGTGAAATCATTAGGAACTGTGATTTAATGTACAGGTGGATTAGTGAAATCATTAGGAATAGAGATTCAATGTATCGATGGAATAGTGAAATTATTAGGAACTGGGATTTAATGTTCAAGTGCAATAGTACAATCATTAGGAACGGTGATTCAACGTAGAGATGGAATGGGGAAATCATCAGAATCTAGTATTCAATGTACCGATGGAATAGTGAAATTATTAGGAACTGGGATTTAATGTACAGGTGGAATAGTGAAATCATTAGGAATCGAGATTCGATGTACCGATGGAATAGTGAAAGCATTAGGAACTGGGATTTAATGTACTGATGGAATAGTGAAATCATTAGGAACCGTGATTCAATGTACAGGTGGAATGGGGAAATCATTTGGAACTGGGATTTAATGTACTGGTGAAATAGTGCAATCTTTAAGAATAGAGATTCAATGTACACATGTAATAGTGAAATCATTAGGAACTGGGATTTAATGTACAGGTGGAATAGTGAAATCATTAGGAACTGGGATTTAATGTACAGGTGGAATAGTGAAATCATTAGAATATAGAATTAAATGTACCGATGGAATAGTGAAATCATTAGGAAATGGGATTCAATGTACAGATGGAATTGTAAAATCATTACAATCTATTATTCAATGTACCGATGGAATAGTGAAATCATTAGGAACTGGGATTTAATGTACAGGTGGAATAGTGAAATCATTAAAATCTAGTATTCAATGTACCGATGGAATAGTGAAATCATTAGGAACTGGGATTTAATGTACAGGCAGAATAGTAAAATTAATACTAACTGGGATTTAGTATACAAGTGGAATAGTACAATCATTAGGATCCGTGATTCAATGTAGAGATGGAATGGGGAAATCATTAGAATCCAGTATTCAATGTACCGATGGAATAGTGAAATTATTAGGAACTGGGATTTAATGTACAGGTGAAATAGTGAAATCATTAGGAATCGAGATTCGATGTACCGATGGAATAGTGAAGTCATTAGGAACTGGGATTTAATGTACAAGTGGAATAGTGAAATCAATAGGAGCTGGGATTTAATGTACAGGTGGAATTGTGAAATTATTAGGATATATGATTCAATGTCCAGATGGAATAGTACAATCATTAGGAACCGGGATTCAATGTACAGATGCAATAGTACATTCATTAGGAACCGGGATTTAAAGTACAGGTGGAATTGTGAAATCTCTAGGAACTCGGATTTAATGTACTGGTGGAATAGTATAATTATTAGGAACTGGGATTTAATGTACAGATGGAATAGTGAAATTATTAGAATCTAGTATTCAATGTACTGATGAATAGTGCAATCATTAGGAACCGAGATTTAATGTACAGATGGAATAGTGAAGTCACTGGGAACCGAGACTCAATGTACAGATGGAATAGTGAAATTATTTGGAACTGGAATTTAATGTACAGATGGAATAGTGCAATCATTGGGAATTGAGATTCAGTGCACAGGTGTAATAGTGCAATCATTAGGAACTGGGATTTAATGTACTGGTGGAATAGAGAAATTATTAGAATCTAGTATTCAATGTACAAGCACAAGGAACTATGATGCAATGTACTGATGGACTAGTGTAATTTATTGTAATCTAGTATGTAATGTACCGATGGAATAGTGAAATCATTAGGAACTGGGATTTAATGTACAGGTTGAATAGTGAAATCATTAGGAATAGAGATTCAATGTACATATGGAATAGTGAAATCATTAGGAACTGGGATTTAATGTACAAGTGGAATAGTACAATCATTAGGAACCGTGATTCAATGTACAGATGGGATGGGGAAATCATTAGAATCTAGTAATCAATGTACCGATGGAATAGTGAAATCATTAGGAACTGGGATTTAATGTACAGGTGGAATAGTGAAATCATTAGAATCTAGTATTCAATGTACTGATGGAATAGTGAAATCATTAGGAACTGGGATTTAATGTACTGGTGGAATAGAGAAATTATTAGAATCTAGTATTCAATGTACAAGCACAAGGAACTATGATGCAATGTACTGATGGATTAGTGTAATGTATTGTCATCTAGTATGTAATGTACCGATAGAATAGTGAAATCATTAAAATCTAGTATTCAATGTACAATCACAAGGAACTGTGATGCAATGTACAGATGGAATAGTGAAATTATTTAAATATAGTATTCAATGTACAATCACAAGGAACTATGATGCAATGTACAGATGGAATAGTGAAATCTTTAGAATCTAACATTGAATGTACTGATGGAATAGTGAAATCATTAGGAACCGTGATTCAATCAATGTACAGATGGAAAGGGGAAATCATTAGACACTGGGATTTAATGTACTGGTGAAATAGTGCAATCTTTAAGAATAGAGATTCAATGTACAGATGCAATAGTGAAATCATTAGGAACTGGGATTTAATGTACAGGTGGAATAGTGAAATCATTAGGAACTGGGATTTAATGTACAGGTGGAATAGTGAAATCATTAGAATCTAGAATTCAATGTACCTATGGAATAGTGAAATCATTAGGAACTGGGATTCAATGTACAGATGGAATTGTAAAATCATTAGAATCTAGTATTCAATGTACCGATGGAATAGTGAAATCATTAGGAACTGGGATTTAATGTACAGGTGGAATAGTGAAATCATTAAAATCTAGTATTCAATGTACCGATGGAATAGTGAAATCATTAGGAACTGCGATTTAATGTACAGGTGGAATAGTGAAATCATTAGGAATAGAGATTCAATGTATCGATGGAATAGTGAAATTATTAGGAACAGGGATTTAATGTTCAAGTGCAATAGTACAATCATTAGGAACCATGATTCAACGTAGAGATCGAATGGGGAAATCATTAGAATCTAGTATTTAATGTACCGATGGAATAGTGAAATTATTAGGAACTGGGATTTAATGTACAGGTGGAATAGTGAAATCATTAGGAATCGAGATTCGATGTACCGATGGAATAGTGAAAGCATTAGGAACTGGGATTTAATGTACTGATGGAATAGGGAAATCATTAGGAACCGTGATTCAATGTACAGGTGGAATGGGGAAATCATTTGGAACTGGGATTTAATGTACTGGTGAAATAGTGCAATCTTTAAGAATAGAGATTCAATGTACACATGTAATAGTGAAATCATTAGGAACTGGGATCTAATGTACCGGTGGAATAGTGAAATCATTAGGAACTGGGATTTAATGTACAAGTGGAATTGTACAATCATTAGGAAGTGGAATTTAATGTACCGATGGAATAGTGAAATCATTAGGAACTGCGAATTAATGTACAGGTGGAATAGTGAAATCATTAGGAATAGAGATTCAATGTATTGATGGAAAAGTGAAATTATTAGGAACTGGGATTTAATGTTCAAGTGCAATAGTACAATCATTAGGAACCGTGATTCAACGTAGAGATGGAATGGGGAAATCATTAGAATCTAGTATTCAATGTACCAATGGAATAGTAAAATTATTAGGAACTGGGATTTAATGTACAGGTGGAATAGTGAAATCATTAGGAATCGAGATTCGATGTACCGATGGAATAGTGAAAGCATTAGGAACTGGGATTTAATGTACTGATGGAATAGTGAAATCATTAGGAACCTTGATTCAATGTACAGGTGGAATGGGGAAATCATTTGGAACTGGGATTTAATGTACTGGTGAAATAGTGCAATCTTTAAGAATAGAGATTCAATGTACACATGTAATAGTGAAATCATTAGGAACTGGGATTTAATGTACAGGTGGAATAGTGAAATCATTAGGAACTGGGATTTAATGTACAATTGGAATAGTACAATCATTAGGAACCGGAATTTAATGTACCGATGGAATAGTGAAATCATTAGGAACTGTGATTTAATGTACAGGTGGATTAGTGAAATCATTAGGAATAGAGATTCAATGTATCGATGGAATAGTGAAATTATTAGGAACTGGGATTTAATGTTCAAGTGCAATAGTACAATCATTAGGAACGGTGATTCAACGTAGAGATGGAATGGGGAAATCATTAGAATCTAGTATTCAATGTACCGATGGAATAGTGAAATTATTAGGAACTGGGATTTAATGTACAGGTGGAATAGTGAAATCATTAGGAATCGAGATTCGATGTACCGATGGAATAGTGAAAGCATTAGGAACTGGGATTTAATGTACTGATGGAATAGTGAAATCATTAGGAACCGTGATTCAATGTACAGGTGGAATGGGGAAATCATTTGGAACTGGGATTTAATGTACTGGTGAAATAGTGCAATCTTTAAGAATAGAGATTCAATGTACACATGTAATAGTGAAATCATTAGGAACTGGGATTTAATGTACAGGTGGAATAGTGAAATCATTAGGAACTGGGATTTAATGTACAGGTGGAATAGTGAAATCATTAGAATATAGAATTAAATGTACCGATGGAATAGTGAAATCATTAGGAAATGGGATTCAATGTACAGATGGAATTGTAAAATCATTACAATCTATTATTCAATGTACCGATGGAATAGTGAAATCATTAGGAACTGGGATTTAATGTACAGGTGGAATAGTGAAATCATTAAAATCTAGTATTCAATGTACCGATGGAATAGTGAAATCATTAGGAACTGGGATTTAATGTACAGGCAGAATAGTAAAATTAATACTAACTGGGATTTAGTATACAAGTGGAATAGTACAATCATTAGGATCCGTGATTCAATGTAGAGATGGAATGGGGAAATCATTAGAATCCAGTATTCAATGTACCGATGGAATAGTGAAATTATTAGGAACTGGGATTTAATGTACAGGTGAAATAGTGAAATCATTAGGAATCGAGATTCGATGTACCGATGGAATAGTGAAGTCATTAGGAACTGGGATTTAATGTACAAGTGGAATAGTGAAATCATTAGCAACTGAGATTTAATGTACAGATGGAATGGGGAAATCATTAGAATCTATTATTCAATGTACTGCTGGAATAGTGAAATTATTAGGAACTGGGATTTAATGTACAGGTGGAATAGTGAAATCATTAGAATCTAGTATTCAATGTTCCGATGGAATAGTGAAATCATTAGGAACTGGGATTTAATGTACAGGTGGAATAGTGAAATCATTAGGAATAGAGATTTAATGTACCTATGGAATAGTGAAATCATTAGGAACTGGGATTTAATGTTCAAGTGCAATAGTACAATCATTAGGAACCGTGATTCAATGTAGAGATGGAATGGGGAAAGCATTAGAATCTAGTATTCAATGTACCGATGGAATAGTGAAATTATTAGGAACTGGGATTTAATGTACATGTGGAATAGTGAAATCATTAGGAATCGAGATTCAATGTCCCGATGGAATAGTGAAATTATTAGGAACAGGGATTTAATGTACTGGTGAAATAGAGTAATCATTAAGAATAGGTATTCAATGCACAAGTGGAATAGTGAAATTAGTAGAATGTAGTATTCAATGTACAGGTGGAATAGTACAACCTTTATGAACCGGGATTCAATGTACAGATGGAGTGGGGAAATCATTAGGAACTGGGATTTAATGTACTGGTGAAATAGAGCAATCATTAAGAATAGGGATTCAATGCATAAGTGAAATAGTGAAATTAGTAGAATGTAGTATTCAATGTACAGATGGAATAGTGAAATCATTAGGAACTGGGATTTAATGTACAGGTAGAATAGTGCAATCATTAGGAACTGGGATTTAATGTACTGATGGAATAGTGCAATCATTAGAAACTGGGATTCAATGTCCAGATGGAATAGAGAAATGATTAGAATCTAGTATTCAATGTACAGATGGAATAATGAAATCATTAGGAACTGGGATTTAATGTACAGGTGGAATAGTGAAATCATTAGAATCTAGTATTCAATGTACCGATGGAATAGTGAAATCATTAGAAACTGGGATTTAATGTACAGGTGGAATAGTGAATTCATTAGGAATCGAGATTCAATGTACAGATGGATTGGTGAAATCATTAGGAACTGGGTTTTAATGTACAGGTGGATTAGTGCAATCATTAGGAACTGGGATTTAATGTACTGATGGGATAGTGAAATCATTAGGAACTGGGATTTAATGTACAGGTGAAATAGTGAAATCATTAGGAATCGTGATTCAATGTGCAGATGGAATGGTGAAATCATTAGGAACTGGGATTTAATGTACAGGTGTTATAGTGCAATCATTAGGAACTGGGATTCAATGTTCTGGTAGAATTGTGAAATGATTAGGAACTGGGATTTAATGTACAGGAGGAATAGTGAAATCATTAGAATCTGGTATTCAATGTACCGATGGAATAGTGAAATCATTAGGAACTGGGATTCAATGTACAGATGGAATAGTGAAATTATTAGAGAATCTAGTATACAATGTTTAAAATCTATGTGGGTCACACTGCGGGTAAATAATTGACTACAAGGAAACGCGTTGTTATATAGTCTTTTATGGAAAGTAAAAAGGATCATCAGATCAATGTAGCAGCATGTAAATATGTTTACTATCCCACGATGCTCGGTGACAGACTCACTATGAAGTAGTGGAATAGTACAATCACAAGTAACTATGATGCAACGTACAGATGGAATAGTTACATTATTAGAATCTATTATTCAATGCACCGATGGAATAGTGAAATAATTAGGAACTGGGATTTAATGTACAGGTGGAATAGTGAAATTATTAGGATCTATGATTCAATGATTCAATGTTCAGATGGAATTGTACAATCATTAGGAACCGGGATTCAATGTACTGATGGAATAGTACAATCATTAGGAACCAGGATTTAAAGTACATGTGGAATTGTGAAATCTTAGGAACTCGGATTTAATGTACTGGTAGAATACTGCACTCATTAGGAACTTGGATTCAATGTACATATGGAATAGTGAAATCATTAGGAACGTAGATCCAATGTACATATGGAATAGTGAAATTATTGGGAACAAATATTCAATGCACAGGTGGAATAGTGCAATCATTGGAAACTGGGATTCAACGTACTGGTGGAATAGTGAAATTATTGGGAACTGGGATTCAATGAACAGGTGGAATATTGCAATCATTGGGAATTGGGATTTAATGTACTGGTGGAGTAGTGCAATCATTAGAAACTGGGATTCATTGTACATATGGAATAGTGAAATCATTAGGAACTGGGATTCAATGTACAGATGGAATATAATAGTGCAATCATTGGGAACTGGGATTTAAGATGCAGCTGGAACTGCGAAATCATTAGGAATTGGAATTTAATGTACAGGTGCAATAGTAAAATTATTGGGAACTGGGATTTAAAGTACAGGTGGAATACTGCAATCATTATAAACTGGGATTCAATGTACTGGTGAAATAGTGCAATCTTTAGGAACTGGGATTTGATGTACAGATGTAATAGTGAAATTACTGGGAACTGGGATTCAATGCACAGGTGGAATAGTGCAATCTTTGGGAATTGGGATTCAGTGCAAAGGTGGAATAGTGCAATCATTAGGAACTGGGATTTAAAGTACAGGTGGAATAGTGCAATCATTTTAAACTGGGATTTAATGTGCTGGTGAAATAGTGCAATCATTAGGAACTGGGATTTGATGCACAGATTTAATAGTGAAATTACTGGGAACTGGGATTCAATGCACAGGTGGAATAGTGCAAGCTTTGGGAATTGGGATTCAGTGCACAGGTGGAATAGTGCAATCATTAGGAACTGGGATTTAAAGTACTGGTGGAATAGTGCAATGATTAGGAACTGGGATTCATTGTACAGGTGGAATTGTGAAATCATTAGGAACTGGGATTTAATGAACAGATGGATTAGTGAAATTATTGGAGCTTGAATTCAATGTACACGTATATTCAACGTATATGCGGAATAGTGAAATCATTAGAAGCTGGGATTTAATGTACAAATGGAATAGTGGAATTATTAGGAATTGGGATTTAAAGTACAGATGGATTAGTGAAATCATTAGGAACTGGGATTTAATGTACAGATGGAATAGTGAAATCATTAGGAATCGAGATTCAATGTACCGATGGAATAGTGAAATCATTAGGAACTGGGATTTAATGTACAAGTGGTATAATACAATCATTAGGAAGCGTGATTCAATGTACAGATGGAATAGTGAAATCATTAGGAATCGAGATTCAATGTACCGATGGAATAGTGAAATCATTAGGAACTGGGATTTAATGTACAGGTGGTATAATACAATCATTAGGAAGCGTGATTCAATGTACAGATGGAATAGTGAAATCATTAGAATCTAGTATTCAATGTACCGATGGAATAGTGAAATCATTATGAACTGGGATTTAATGTACAGGTGGAATAGTGAAATCATTAGGAATAGAGATTCAATGTACCGATGGAATAGTGAAATCATTAGCAACTGGGATTTAATGTACTCGTGGAATAGTGAAATCATTAATATCTAGTATTCCATGTAACGATGGAATAGTGTAATCATTAGGAACTGAGATTTTGTGTACAGATGGAATAGTGAAATTATTTGGAACTGTGACTCAATGTATTTGCGGAATTGTGCAATCATTAGGAACTGGGATTCAATGTCCAGATGGTATAGTGAAATCATTAGAATCTAGTATTCAATGTACAATCACAAGGAACTATGATGCAATGTACAGATGGAATAGTGAAATTATTTGAATCTAGTATTCAATGTACCGATGGAATAGTGAAATCATTAGGAACTGGGATTTAATGTATAGGTGGAATAGTGAAATCATTAGGAATCGAGATTCAATGTACCGATGGAATAGTGAAATCATTAGGAACTGGGATTTAATGTACAGATGGAATAGTGAAATCATTAGAATCTAGTATTCAATGTACAATCACAAGGAACTATGATGCAATGTACAGATGGAATAGTGAAATTATTAGAATCTAGTTTACAATGTACCAATGGAATAGTGAAATTATTAGAATCTAGTATTCAATGTACCGATGGAATAGTGAAATCATTAGGAACTGGAATTTAATGTACAGGTGGAATAGTGAAATCTTTAGGAATCGAGATTCAATGTACAGATGGAATGGTGAAATCATTAGGAACTGGGATTTAATATACAGGTGGAATAGTGAAATCATTAGGAACTGGGATTTAATGTACAGGTGGAATAGTGAAATCATTAGGAACTGGGATTTATTGTACTGGTGGAATAGTGAAATCATTAGAATCTAGTATTCAATGTACCGATAGAATAGTGAAATCATTAGAATCTAGTATTCAATGTACAATCACAAGGAACTATGATTCAATGTCCAGATGGAATAGTGAAATCATTAGAATCTAGTATTCACTGACGGATGGAATAGTGAAATCATTAGGAACTGGGATTTAATGTACAGGTGGAATAGTGAAATCATTAGAATCTAGTATTGAATGTACCGATGGAATAGCGAAATCATTAGGAACTGAGATTTAATGTACAGGTGGAATAGTGCAATCATTAGCAACTGGGATTTAATGTACTGGTGGAATAGTGAAATCATTAAAATCTAGTATTCCATGTAACGATGGAATAGTGAAATCATTAGGAACTGGGATTTAGTGTACAGATGGAATAGTTAAATTATTTGGAACTGGGTTTTATTGTACAGATGGAATAGTGCAATCATTAGCAACTGGGATTTAATGTACTGGTGGAATAGTGAAATCATTAAAATCTAGTATTCACTGTAACGATGGAATAGTGAAATCATTAGGAACTGGGATTTAATGTCCAGATGGAATAGTGAAATCATTAGAATCTAGTATTCAATGTACAATCACAAGGAACTATGATGCAATGTACAGATGGAATAGTGAAATTATTTGAATCTAGTATTCAATGACCGATGGAATAGTGAAATCATTAGGAACTGGGATTTAATGTACAGGTGGAATAGTGAAATCTTTAGGAATCGAGATTCAATGTACCGATGGAATAGTGAAATCATTAGGAACTGGGATTTAATGTACAAGTGGAATAGAACAATCATTAGGAAGCGTGATTCAGTGTACAGATGGAATAGTGAAATCATTAGAATCTAGTATTCAATGTACCGATGTTATAGTGAAATCATTAGGAACTGGGATTTAATGTAGAGGTGGAATAGTGAAATCATTAGAATCTAGTATTCAATGTACCGATGGAATAGTGAAATCATTAGGAACTGGGATTTAATGTACAGGTGGAATAGTGAAATCATTAGGAATAGAGATTCAATGTACCGATGGAATAGTGAAATCATTAGCAACTGGGATTTAATGTACTGGTGGAATAGTGAAATCATTAAAATCTAGTATTCCATGTAACGATGGAATAGTGAAATCATTAGGAATTGAGATTTAGTGTACAGATGGAATAGTGAAATTATTTGGAACTGTGACTCAATGTATTTGCGGAATTGTGCAATCATTAGGAACTGGGATTCAATGTCCAGATAAAATAGTGAAATCATTAGAATCTAGTATTCAATGTACAATCACAAGGAACTATGATTCAATGTCCAGATGGAATTGTGAAATCATTAGAATCTATATTCAATGTACAATCACAAGGAACTATGATGCAATGTACAGATGGAATAGTGAAATTATTTGAATCTAGTATTCAATGTACCGATGGAATAGTGAAATCTTTAGGAACTGGGTTTCAATGTACCAATGGAATAGTGAAATCATTAGGAACTCGGTTTCAATGTATAGAGGGAATAGTGAAATTATTAGAATCTAGTTTACAATGTACCAATGGAATAGTGAAATTATTAGAATCTAGTATGCAATGTACCGATGGAATAGTGAAATCATTAGGAACTGGAATTTAATGTACAGATGGAATAGTGAAATCATTAGGAACTGGAATTTAATGTACAGGTGGAATAGTGAAATCATTAGGAACTGGGATTTATTGTACTGGTGGAATAGTGAAATCATTAGAATCTAGTATTCAATGTACCGATAGAATAGTGAAATCATTAGAATCTAGTATTCAATGTACAATCACAAGGAACTATGATTCAATGTCCAGATGGAATAGTGAAATCATTAGAATCTAGTATTCAATGTAAAATCACATGGAACTATGATGCAATGTACACATGGAATAGTGAAATTATTTGAATCTAGTATTCAATGACCGATGGAATAGTGAAATCATTAGGAACTGGGATTTAATGTACAGGTGGAATAGTGAAATCATTAGGAATCGAGATTCAATGTACCGATGGAATAGTGAAATTATTAGGAACTGGGATTTAATGTACAAGTGGAATAGTACAATCATTAGGAAGCGTGATTCAGTGTACAGATGGAAGAGTGAAATCATTAGAATCTAGTATTCAATGTACCGATGTTATAGTGAAATCATTAGGAACTGAGATTAAGTGTATAGATGGAATAGTGAAATTATTTGGAACTGTGACTCAATGTATTTGCGGAATTGTGCAATCACTAGGAACTGGGATTCAATGTCCAGATGGAATAGTGAAATCATTAGAATCTAGTATTCAATGTACAATCACAAGGACCTATGATTCAATGTCCAGATGGAACAGTGAAATCATTAGAATCTAGTATTCAATGTACAATCACAAGAAACTATGATGCAATGTACAGATGGAATAGTGAAATTATTAGAATCTAGTTTACAATGTACCAATGGAATAGTGAAATTATTAGAATCTAGTATTCAATGTACCGATGGAATAGTGAAATCATTAGGAAATGGAATTTAATGTACAGGTGGAATAGTGAAATCTTTAGGAATCGAGATTCAATGTACAGATGGAATGGTGAAATCATTAGGAACTGGGATTTAATATACAGGTGGAATAGTGAAATCATTAGGAACTGGGATTTAATGTACAGGTGGAATAGTGAAATCATTAGGAACTGGGATTTATTGTACTGGTGGAATAGTGAAATCATTAGAATCTAGTATTCAATGTACCGATAGAATAGTGAAATCATTAGAATCTAGTATTCAATGTACAATCACAAGGAACTATGATTCAATGTCCAGATGGAATAGTGAAATCATTAGAATCTAGTATTCAATGTACAATCACATGGAATTATGATGCAATGTACACATGGAATAGTGAAATTATTTGAATCTAGTATTCAATGACCGATGGAATAGTGAAATCATTAGGAACTGGGATTTAATGTACAGGTGGAATAGTGAAATCATTAGGAATCGAGATTCAATGTACCGATGGAATAGTGAAATTATTAGGAACTGGGATTTAATGTACAAGTGGAATAGTACAATCATTAGGAAGCGTGATTCAGTGTACAGATGGAATAGTGAAATCATTAGAATCTAGTATTCAATGTACCGATGTTATAGTGAAATCATTAGGAACTGGGATTTAATGTACAGGTGGAATAGTGAAATCATTAGAATCTAGTATTGAATGTACCGATGGAATAGCGAAATCATTAGGAACTGAGATTTAATGTACAGGTGGAATAGTGAAATCATTAGCAACTGGGATTTAATGTACTGGTGGAATAGTGAAATCATTAAAATCTAGTATTCCATGCAACGATGGAATAGTGAAATCATTAGGAACTGGGATTTAGTGTACAGAAGGAATAGTGAAATTATTTGGAACTGGGATTTATTGTACAGGTGGAATAGTTCAATCATTAGCAACTGGGATTTAATGTACTGGTGGAATAGTGAAATCATTAAAATCTAGTATTCACTGTAACGATGGAATAGTGAAATCATTAGGAACTGGGATTTAATGTCCAGGTGGAATAGTGAAATCATTAGAATCTAGTATTCAATGTACAATCACAAGGAACTATGATGCAATGTACAGATGGAATAGTGAAATTATTTGAATCTAGTATTCAATGACCGATGGAATAGTGAAATCATTAGGAACTGGGATTTAATGTACAGGTGGAATAGTACAATCATTAGGAAGCGTGATTCAGTGTACAGATGGAATAGTGAAATCATTAGAATCTAGTATTCAATGTACCGATGTTATAGTGAAATCATTAGGAACTGGGATTTAATGTACAGGTGGAATAGTGAAATCATTAGAATCTAGTATTCAATGTACCGATGGAATAGTGAAATCATTAGGAACTGGGATTTAATGTACAGGTGGAATAGTGAAATCATTAGGAATAGAGATTCAATGTACCGATGGAATAGTGAAATCATTAGCAACTGGGATTTAATGTACTGGTGGAATAGTGAAATCATTAAAATCTAGTATTCCATGTAACGATGGAATAGTGAAATCATTAGGAACTGAGATTTAGTGTACAGATGGAATAGTGAAATTATTTGGAACTGTGACTCAATGTATTTGCGGAATTGTGCAATCATTAGGAACTGGGATTCAATGTCCAGATAAAATAGTGAAATAATTAGAATCTAGTATTCAATGTACAATCACAAGGAACTATGATTCAATGTCCAGATGGAATAGTGAAATCATTAGAATCTATATTCAATGTACAATCACAAGGAACTATGATGCAATGTACAGATGGAATAGTGAAATTATTTGAATCTAGTATTCAATGTACCGATGGAATAGTGAAATCATTAGGAACTGGGATTCAATGCACTGGTGGAATAGTGCAATCTTTGGGAATTGGGATTCAGTGCAAAGGTGGAATAGTGCAATCATTAGGAACTGGGATTTAAAGTACAGGTGGAATAGTGCAATCATTTTAAACTGGGATTTAATGTGCTGGTGAAATAGTGCAATCATTAGGAACTGGGATTTGATGTACAGATAGTAATAATAGTGAAATTACTGGGAACTGGGATTCAATGCACAGGTGGAATAGTGCAAGCTTTGGGAATTGGGATTCAGTGCACAGGTGGAATAGTGCAATCATTAGGAACTGGGATTTAAAGTACTGGTGGAATAGTGCAATGATTAGGAACTGGGATTCATTGTACAGGTGGAATTGTGAAATCATTAGGAACTGGGATTTAATGTACTGGTGGAATAGTGAAATCATTGGGAACTGGGATTTAATGCACAGATGGAATAGTGAAATCATTAGGAATCGAGATTCAATGTGCCGATGGAATAGTAAAATCATTAGGAACTGGGATTTAATGTACAGATAGAATAGTGAAATTATTTGGAACTTGGATTTATTGTACTGGTGGAATAGTGAAATCATTAGAATCTAGTATTCAATGTACCGATGGAATAGTGAAATCTTTAGGAACTGGGTTACAATGTACCAATGGAATAGTGAAATCATTAGGAACTCGGTTTCAATGTATAGATGGAATAGTGAAATTATTAGAATCTAGTTTACAATGTACCAATGGAATAGTGAAATTATTAGAATCTAGTATTCAATGTACCGATGGAATAGTGAAATCATTAGGAACTGGGATTTAATGTACAGGTGGAATAGTGAAATCTTTAGGAATCTAGATTCAATGTACAGATGGAATTGTGAAATCATTAGGAACTGGGATTTAATGTACAGATGGAATAGTGAAATCATTAGGAACTGGGATTTAATGTACAGGTGGAATAGTGAAATCATTAGGAACTGGGATTTATTGTACTGGTGGAATAGTGAAATCATTAGAATCTAGTATTCAATGTACCGATAGAATAGTGAAATCATTAGGAACTGGGATTTAATGTACAGATAGAATAGTGAAATTATTTGGAACTTGGATTTATTGTACTGGTGGAATAGTGAAATCATAAGAATCTAGTATTCAATGTACCGATGGAATAGTGAAATCATTAGGAACTGGGTTTCAATGTACCAATGGAATAGTGAAATCATTAGGAACTCGGTTTCAATGTATAGATGGAATAGTGAAATTATTAGAATCTAGTATACAATGTACCAATGGAATAGTGAAATTATTAGAATCTAGTATACAATGTACCAATGGAATAGTGAAATCATTAGGAACTAGGATTTAATGTACAGGTGGAATAGTGAAATCATGAGGAATCGAGATTCAGTGTACAGATGGAATGGTGAAATCATTAGGAACTGGGATTTAATGTACTGATGGAATAGTGCAATCATTAGAAACTGGGATTCAATGTACTGGTAGAATTGTGAAATGATTAGGAACTGGGATTTAATGTACAGGTGGAATAGTGAAATCCTTTGGAATCGAGATTCAATGTACAGATGGAATGGTGAAATCATTAGGAACTGGGATTAAATGTACTAATAGAATAGTGAAATTATTTGGAACTTGGATTTAATGTACTGGTGGAATAGTGAAATCATTAGAATCTGGTATTCAATGTACCGATGGAATAGTGAAATCATTAGGAAATGGGATTCAATGTACAGATGGAATAGTGAAATTATTAGAATCTAGTATACAATGTTTAAAATCTATGTGGGTCACACTGCGGGTAAATAATTGACTACAAGGAAACGCGTTGTTATATAGTCTCTTCTGGAAAGTAAAAAGGATCATCAGATCAATGTAGCAGCATGTAAATATGTTTACTATCCCATGATGCTCGGTGACAGACTCACCATGAAGTAGTGGAATAGTACAATCACAAGGAACTATGATGCAACGTACAGATGGAATAGTTACATTATTAGAATCTATTATTCAATGCACCGATGGAATAGTGAAATAATTCGGAACTGGGATTTAATGTACAGGTGGAATAGTGAAATTATTAGGATCTATGATTCAATGATTCAATGTCCAGATGGAATCGTACAATCATTAGGAACCGGGATTCAATGTACTGATGGAATAGTACAATCATTAGGAACCGGGATTTAAAGTAAAGGTGGAATTGTGAAATCTTAGGAACTCGGATTTAATGTACTTGTAGAATACTGCACTCATTAGGAACTTGGATTCAATGTACATATGGAATAGTGAAATCATTAGGAACCTAGATCCAATATACATATGGAATAGTGAAATTATTGGGAACATATATTCAATGCACAGGTGGAATAGTGCAATCATTGGAAACTGGGATTCAATGCACTGGTGGAATAGTGCAATCTTTGGGAATTGGGATTCAGTGCAAAGGTGGAATAGTGCAATCATTAGGAACTGGGATTTAAAGTACAGGTGGAATAGTGCAATCATTTTAAACTGGGATTTAATGTGCTGGTGAAATAGTGCAATCATTAGGAACTGGGATTTGATGTACAGATAGTAATAATAGTGAAATTACTGGGAACTGGGATTCAATGCACAGGTGGAATAGTGCAAGCTTTGGGAATTGGGATTCAGTGCACAGGTGGAATAGTGCAATCATTAGGAACTGGGATTTAAAGTACTGGTGGAATAGTGCAATGATTAGGAACTGGGATTCATTGTACAGGTGGAATTGTGAAATCATTAGGAACTGGGATTTAATGTACTGGTGGAATAGTGAAATCATTGGGAACTGGGATTTAATGCACAGATGGAATAGTAGTCTTATAGTTGTAGTTGTCTTTTCTTGAAAGTAAATGGGATCATCAGATCAACGTAGCAGCATGTAAATATGTTTACCATCCCACATAGCGTACTAGATGCTCGGTGACAGACTCACTGTGAAGTAGTGGAATAGTACAAGGAACTATCATTCAATGCACAGATGGAAAAGTGAAATTATTACAATCTAGTATTGAATGTACCAATGGAATAGTGAAATAATTAGGAACTTGGATTTAATGTACAGGTGGAATAATGAAATTATTAGGAACTGGGATTTAATGTACAGGTGGAATAGTGCAATCATTAGGAATAGCGATTCTATGTACAGATGGAATAGTGAAATTATTAGGAACTGGGATTTAATGTAGTGGTGGAATAGTGAAATCATTAGGAATAGAGATTCAATGTACCGATGGAATAGTGAAATCATTAGCAACTGGGATTTAATGTACTGGTGGAATAGTGAAATCATTAAAATCTAGTATTCCATGTAACGATGGAATAGTGAAATCATTAGGAATTGAGATTTAGTGTATAGATGGAATAGTGAAATTATTTGGAACTGTGACTCAATGTATTTGCGGAATTGTGCAATCATTAGGAACTGGGATTCAATGTCCAGATAAAATAGTGAAATCATTAGAATCTAGTATTCAATGTACAATCACAAGGAACTATGATTCAATGTCCAGATGGAATTGTGAAATCATTAGAATCTATATTCAATGTACAATCACAAGGAACTATGATGCAATGTACAGATGGAATAGTGAAATTATTTGAATCTAGTATTCAATGTACCGATGGAATAGTGAAATCTTTAGGAACTGGGTTTCAATGTACCAATGGAATAGTGAAATCATTAGGAACTCGGTTTCAATGTATAGAGGGAATAGTGAAATTATTAGAATCTAGTTTACAATGTACCAATGGAATAGTGAAATTATTAGAATCTAGTATTCAATGTACCGATGGAATAGTGAAATCATTAGGAACTGGAATTTAATGTACCGATGGAATAGTGAAATCATTAGGAAATGGGATTCAATGTGCAGATGGAATAGTGAAATTATTAGAATCTAGTATACAATGTTTAAAATCTATGTGGGTCACACTGCGGGTAAATAATTGACTACAAGGAAACGCGTTGTTATATAGTCTCTTCTGGAAAGTAAAAAGGATCATCAGATCAATGTAGCAGCATGTAAATATGTTTACTATCCCATGATGCTCGGTGACAGACTCACCATGAAGTAGTGGAATAGTACAATCACAAGGAACTATGATGCAACGTACAGATGGAATAGTTACATTATTAGAATCTATTATTCAATGCACCGATGGAATAGTGAAATAATTCGGAACTGGGATTTAATGTACAGGTGGAATAGTGAAATTATTAGGATCTAAGATTCAATGATTCAATGTCCAGATGGAATCGTACAATCATTAGGAACCGGGATTCAATGTACTGATGGAATAGTACAATCATTAGGAACCGGGATTTAAAGTACAGGTGGAATTGTGAAATCTTAGGAACTCGGATTTAATGTACTTGTAGAATACTGCACTCATTAGGAACTTGGATTCAATGTACATATGGAATAGTGAAATCATTAGGAACCTAGATCCAATATACATATGGAATAGTGAAATTATTGGGAACAGATATTCAATGCACAGGTGGAATAGTGCAATCATTGGAAACTGGGATTCAATGCACTGGTGGAATAGTGCAATCTTTGGGAATTGGGATTCAGTGCAAAGGTGGAATAGTGCAATCATTAGGAACTGGGATTTAAAGTACAGGTGAAATAGTGCAATCATTTTAAACTGGGATTTAATGTGCTGGTGAAATAGTGCAATCATTAGGAACTGGGATTTGATGTACAGATAGTAATAATAGTGAAATTACTGGGAACTGGGATTCAATGCACAGGTGGAATAGTGCAAGCTTTGGGAATTGGGATTCAGTGCACAGGTGGAATAGTGCAATCATTAGGAACTGGGATTTAAAGTACTGGTGGAATAGTGCAATGATTAGGAACTGGGATTCATTGTACAGGTGGAATTGTGAAATCATTAGGAACTGGGATTTAATGTACTGGTGGAATAGTGAAATCATTGGGAACTGGGATTTAATGCACAGATGGAATAGTAGTCTTATAGTTGTAGTTGTCTTTTCTTGAAAGTAAATGGGATCATCAGATCAACGTAGCAGCATGTAAATATGTTTACCATCCCACATAGCGTACTAGATGCTCGGTGACAGACTCACTGTGAAGTAGTGGAATAGTACAAGGAACTATCATTCAATGCACAGATGGAAAAGTGAAATTATTACAATCTAGTATTGAATGTACCAATGGAATAGTGAAATAATTAGGAACTTGGATTTAATGTACAGGTGGAATAATGAAATTATTAGGAACTGGGATTTAATGTACAGGTGGAATAGTGCAATCATTAGGAATAGCGATTCTATGTACAGATGGAATAGTGAAATTATTAGGAACTGGGATTTAATGTAGTGGTGGAATAGTGAAATCATTAGGAATAGAGATTCAATGTACCGATGGAATAGTGAAATCATTAGGAACTGGAATTTAATGTACCGATGGAATAGTGAAATCATTAGGAAATGGGATTCAATGTACAGATGGAATAGTGAAATTATTAGAATCTAGTATACAATGTTTAAAATCTATGTGGGTCACACTGCGGGTAAATAATTGACTACAAGGAAACGCGTTGTTATATAGTCTCTTCTGGAAAGTAAAAAGGATCATCAGATCAATGTAGCAGCATGTAAATATGTTTACTATCCCATGATGCTCGGTGACAGACTCACCATGAAGTAGTGGAATAGTACAATCACAAGGAACTATGATGCAACGTACAGATGGAATAGTTACATTATTAGAATCTATTATTCAATGCACCGATGGAATAGTGAAATAATTCGGAACTGGGATTTAATGTACAGGTGGAATAGTGAAATTATTAGGATCTAAGATTCAATGATTCAATGTCCAGATGGAATCGTACAATCATTAGGAACCGGGATTCAATGTACTGATGGAATAGTACAATCATTAGGAACCGGGATTTAAAGTACAGGTGGAATTGTGAAATCTTAGGAACTCGGATTTAATGTACTTGTAGAATACTGCACTCATTAGGAACTTGGATTCAATGTACATATGGAATAGTGAAATCATTAGGAACCTAGATCCAATATACATATGGAATAGTGAAATTATTGGGAACAGATATTCAATGCACAGGTGGAATAGTGCAATCATTGGAAACTGGGATTCAATGCACTGGTGGAATAGTGCAATCTTTGGGAATTGGGATTCAGTGCAAAGGTGGAATAGTGCAATCATTAGGAACTGGGATTTAAAGTACAGGTGAAATAGTGCAATCATTTTAAACTGGGATTTAATGTGCTGGTGAAATAGTGCAATCATTAGGAACTGGGATTTGATGTACAGATAGTAATAATAGTGAAATTACTGGGAACTGGGATTCAATGCACAGGTGGAATAGTGCAAGCTTTGGGAATTGGGATTCAGTGCACAGGTGGAATAGTGCAATCATTAGGAACTGGGATTTAAAGTACTGGTGGAATAGTGCAATGATTAGGAACTGGGATTCATTGTACAGGTGGAATTGTGAAATCATTAGGAACTGGGATTTAATGTACTGGTGGAATAGTGAAATCATTGGGAACTGGGATTTAATGCACAGATGGAATAGTAGTCTTATAGTTGTAGTTGTCTTTTCTTGAAAGTAAATGGGATCATCAGATCAACGTAGCAGCATGTAAATATGTTTACCATCCCACATAGCGTACTAGATGCTCGGTGACAGACTCACTGTGAAGTAGTGGAATAGTACAAGGAACTATCATTCAATGCACAGATGGAAAAGTGAAATTATTACAATCTAGTATTGAATGTACCAATGGAATAGTGAAATAATTAGGAACTTGGATTTAATGTACAGGTGGAATAATGAAATTATTAGGAACTGGGATTTAATGTACAGGTGGAATAGTGCAATCATTAGGAATAGCGATTCTATGTACAGATGGAATAGTGAAATTATTAGGAACTGGGATTTAATGTAGTGGTGGAATAGTGAAATCATTAGGAATAGAGATTCAATGTACCGATGGAATAGTGAAATCATTAGGAACTGGAATTTAATGTACCGATGGAATAGTGAAATCATTAGGAAATGGGATTCAATGTACAGATGGAATAGTGAAATTATTAGAATCTAGTATACAATGTTTAAAATCTATGTGGGTCACACTGCGGGTAAATAATTGACTACAAGGAAACGCGTTGTTATATAGTCTCTTCTGGAAAGTAAAAAGGATCATCAGATCAATGTAGCAGCATGTAAATATGTTTACTATCCCATGATGCTCGGTGACAGACTCACCATGAAGTAGTGGAATAGTACAATCACAAGGAACTATGATGCAACGTACAGATGGAATAGTTACATTATTAGAATCTATTATTCAATGCACCGATGGAATAGTGAAATAATTCGGAACTGGGATTTAATGTACAGGTGGAATAGTGAAATTATTAGGATCTAAGATTCAATGATTCAATGTCCAGATGGAATCGTACAATCATTAGGAACCGGGATTCAATGTACTGATGGAATAGTACAATCATTAGGAACCGGGATTTAAAGTACAGGTGGAATTGTGAAATCTTAGGAACTCGGATTTAATGTACTTGTAGAATACTGCACTCATTAGGAACTTGGATTCAATGTACATATGGAATAGTGAAATCATTAGGAACTGGAATTTAATGTACAGATGGAATAGTGAAATCATTAGGAACTGGAATTTAATGTACAGGTGGAATAGTGAAATCATTAGGAACTGGGATTTATTGTACTGGTGGAATAGTGAAATCATTAGAATCTAGTATTCAATGTACCGATAGAATAGTGAAATCATTAGAATCTAGTATTCAATGTACAATCACAAGGAACTATGATTCAATGTCCAGATGGAATAGTGAAATCATTAGAATCTAGTATTCAATGTAAAATCACATGGAACTATGATGCAATGTACACATGGAATAGTGACATTATTTGAATCTAGTATTCAATGACCGATGGAATAGTGAAATCATTAGGAACTGGGATTTAATGTACAGGTGGAATAGTGAAATCATTAGGAATCGAGATTCAATGTACCGATGGAATAGTGAAATCATTAGGAACTGGGATTTAATGTACAAGTGGAATAGTACAATCATTAGGAAGCGTGATTCAGTGTACAGATGGAATAGTGAAATCATTAGAATCTAGTATTCAATGTACCGATGTTATAGTGAAATCATTAGGAACTGAGATTTAGTGTACAGATGGAATAGTGAAATCATTAGGAACTGTGACTCAATGTATTTGCGGAATTGTGCAATCACTAGGAACTGGGATTCAATGTCCAGATGGAATAGTAAAATCATTAGAATCTAGTATTCAATGTACAATCACAAGGAACTATGATTCAATGTCCAGATGGAACAGTGAAATCATTAGAATCTAGTATTCAATGTACAATCACAAGGAACTATGATGCAATGCACAGATGGAATAGTGAAATTATTAGAATCTAGTTTACAATGTACCAATGGAATAGTGAAATTATTAGAATCTAGTATTCAATGTACCGATGGAATAGTGAAATCATTAGGAAATGGAATTTAATGTACAGGTGGAATAGTGAAATCTTTAGGAATCGAGATTCAATGTACAGATGGAATGGTGAAATCATTAGGAACTGGGATTTAATATACAGGTGGAATAGTGAAATCATTAGGAACTGGGATTTAATGTACAGGTGGAATAGTGAAATCATTTGGAACTGGGATTTATTGTACTGGTGGAATAGTGAAATCATTAGAATCTAGTATTCAATGTACCGATGGAATAGTGAAATCATTAGAATCTAGTATTCAATGTACAATCACAAGGAACTATGATTCAATGTCCAGATGGAATAGTGAAATCATTAGAATCTAGTATTCAATGTACAATCACATGGAATTATGATGCAATGTACACATGGAATAGTGAAATTATTTGAATCTAGTATTCAATGACCGATGGAATAGTGAAATCATTAGGAACTGGGATTTAATGTACAGGTGGAATAGTGAAATCATTAGGAATCGAGATTCAATGTACCGATGGAATAGTGAAATCATTAGGAACTGGGATTTAATGTACAAGTGGAATAGTACAATCATTAGGAAGCGTGATTCAGTGTACAGATGGAATAGTGAAATCATTAGAATCTAGTATTCAATGTACTGATGTTATAGTGAAATCATTAGGAACTGGGATTTAATGTACAGGTGGAATAGTGAAATCATTAGAATCTAGTATTGAATGTACCGATGGAATAGCGAAATCATTAGGAACTGAGATTTAATGTACAGGTGGAATAGTGCAATCATTAGCAACTGGGATTTAATGTACTGGTGGAATAGTGAAATCATTAAAATCTAGAATTCCATGTAACGATGGAATAGTGAAATCATTAGGAACTGGGATTTAGTGTACAGAAGGAATAGTAAAATTATTTGGAACTGGGATTTATTGTACAGGTGGAATAGTTCAATCATTAGCAACTGGGATTTAATGTACTGGTGGAATAGTGAAATCATTAAAATCTAGTATTCACTGTAACGATGGAATAGTGAAATCATTAGGAAATGGAATTTAATGTACAGGTGGAATAGTGAAATCTTTAGGAATCGAGATTCAATGTACAGATGGAATGGTGAAATCATTAGGAACTGGGATTTAATATACAGGTGGAATAGTGAAATCATTAGGAACTGGGATTTAATGTACAGGTGGAATAGTGAAATCATTAGGAACTGGGATTTATTGTACTGGTGGAATAGTGAAATCATTAGAATCTAGTATTCAATGTACCGATAGAATAGTGAAATCATTAGAATCTAGTATTCAATGTACAATCACAAGGAACTATGATTCAATGTCCAGATGGAATAGTGAAATCATTAGAATCTAGTATTCAATGTACAATCACATGGAATTATGATGCAATGTACACATGGAATAGTGAAATTATTTGAATCTAGTATTCAATGACCGATGGAATAGTGAAATCATTAGGAACTGGGATTTAATGTACAGGTGGAATAGTGAAATCATTAGGAATCGAGATTCAATGTACCGATGGAATAGTGAAATCATTAGGAACTGGGATTTAATGTACAAGTGGAATAGTACAATCATTAGGAAGCGTGATTCAGTGTACAGATGGAATAGTGAAATCATTAGAATCTAGTATTCAATGTACCGATGTTATAGTGAAATCATTAGGAACTGGGATTTAATGTACAGGTGGAATAGTGAAATCATTAGAATCTAGTATTGAATGTACCGATGGAATAGCGAAATCATTAGGAACTGAGATTTAATGTACAGGTGGAATAGTGCAATCATTAGCAACTGGGATTTAATGTACTGGTGGAATAGTGAAATCATTAAAATCTAGTATTCCATGTAACGATGGAATAGTGAAATCATTAGGAACTGGGATTTAGTGTACAGAAGGAATAGTGAAATTATTTGGAACTGGGATTTATTGTACAGGTGGAATAGTTCAATCATTAGGAACTGGGATTTAATGTACTGGTGGAATAGTGAAATCATTAAAATCTAGTATTCACTGTAACGATGGAATAGTGAAATCATTAGGAACTGGGATTTAATGTCCAGATGGAATAGTGAAATCATTAGAATCTAGTATTCAATGTACAATCACAAGGAACTATGATTCAATGTCCAGATGGAATAGTGAAATCATTAGAATCTAGTATTCAATGTACAATCACATGGAACTATGATGCAATGTACAGATGGAATAGTGAAATTATTTGAATCTAGTATTCAATGACCGATGGAATAGTGAAATCATTAGGAACTGGGATTTAATGTACAGGTGGAATAGTACAATCATTAGGAAGCGTGATTCAGTGTACAGATGGAATAGTGAAATCATTAGAATCTAGTATTCAATGTACCGATGTTATAGTGAAATCATTAGGAACTGGGATTTAATGTACAGGTGGAATAGTGAAATCATTAGAATCTAGTATTCAATGTACCGATGGAATAGTGAAATCATTAGAAACTGGGATTTAATGTACAGGTGGAATAGTGAAATCATTAGGAATAGAGATTCAATGTACCGATGGAATAGTGAAATCATTAGCAACTGGGATTTAATGTACTGGTGGAATAGTGAAATCATTAAAATCTAGTATTCCATGTAACGATGGAATAGTGAAATCATTAGGAACTGAGATTTAGTGTACAGATGGAATAGTGAAATTATTTGGAACTGTGACTCAATGTATTTGCGGAATTGTGCAATCATTAGGAACTGGGATTCAATGTCCAGATAAAATAGTGAAATAATTAGAATCTAGTATTCAATGTACAATCACAAGGAACTATGATTCAATGTACAGATGGAATAGTGAAATCATTAGAATCTATATTCAATGTACAATCACAAGGAACTATGATGCAATGTACAGATGGAATAGTGAAATTATTTGAATCTAGTATTCAATGTGCCGATGGAATAGTGAAATCATTAGGAACTGGGATTTAATGTACAGGTGGAATAGTGAAATCATTAGGAATCGAGATTCAATGTGCCGATGGAATAGTGAAATCATTAGGAACTGGGATTTAATGTACAGATAGAATAGTGAAATTATTTGGAACTTGGATTTATTGTACTGGTGGAATAGTGAAATCATTAGAATCTAGTATTCAATGTACCGATGGAATAGTGAAATCATTAGGAATCGAGATTCAATGTGCCGATGGAATAGTGAAATCATTAGGAACTGGGATTTAATGTACAGATAGAATAGTGAAATTATTTGGAACTTGGATTTATTGTACTGGTGGAATAGTGAAATCATTAGAATCTAGTATTCCATGTAACGATGGAATAGTGAAATCATTAGGAACTGAGATTTAGTGTACAGATGGAATAGTGAAATTATTTGGAACTGTGACTCAATGTATTTTCGGAATTGTGCAATCATTAGGAACTGGGATTCAATGTCCAGATAAAATAGTGAAATAATTAGAATCTAGTATTCAATGTACAATCACAAGGAACTATGATTCAATGTCCAGATGGAATAGTGAAATCATTAGAATCTATATTCAATGTACAATCACAAGGAACTATGATGCAATGTACAGATGGAATAGTGAAATTATTTGAATCTAGTATTCAATGTACCGATGGAATAGTGAAATCATTAGGAACTGGGATTTAATGTACAGGTGGAATAGTGAAATCATTAGGAATCGAGATTCAATGTGCCGATGGAATAGTGAAATCATTAGGAACTGGGATTTAATGTACAGATAGAATAGTGAAATTATTTGGAACTTGGATTTATTGTACTGGTGGAATAGTGAACTCATTAGAATCTAGTATTCAATGTACCGATGGAATAGTGAAATCTTTAGGAACTGGGTTACAATGTACCAATGGAATAGTGAAATCATTAGGAACTCGGTTTCAATGTATAGATGGAATAGTGAAATTATTAGAATCTAGTTTACAATGTACCAATGGAATAGTGAAATTATTAGAATCTAGTATTCAATGTACCGATGGAATAGTGAAACCATTTAGGAACTGGGATTTAATGTACAGGTGGAATAGTGAAATCTTTAGGAATCTAGATTCAATGTACAGATGGAATTGTGAAATCATTAGGAACTGGGATTTAATGTACAGATGGAATAGTGAAATCATTAGGAACTGGGATTTAATGTACAGGTGGAATAGTGAAATCATTAGGAACTGGGATTTATTGTACTGGTGGAATAGTGAAATCATTAGAATCTAGTATTCAATGTACCGATAGAATAGTGGAATCATTAGGAACTGGGATTTAATGTACAGATAGAATAGTGAAATTATTTGGAACTTGGATTTATTGTATTGGTGGAATAGTGAAATCATAAGAATCTAGTATTCAATGTACCGATGGAATAGTGAAATCATTAGGAATTGGGTTTCAATGTACCAATGGAATAGTGAAATCATTAGGAACTCGCTTTCAATGTATAGATGGAATAGTGAAATTATTAGAATCTAGTATACAATGTACCAATGGAATAGTGAAATTATTAGAATCTAGTATACAATGTACCAATGGAATAGTGAAATCATTAGGAACTAGGATTTAATGTACAGGTGGAATAGTGAAATCATGAGGAATCGAGATTCAGTGTACAGATGGAATGGTGAAATCATTAGGAACTGGGATTTAACGTACTGATGGAATAGTGCAATCATTAGAAACTGGGATTCAATGTACTGGTAGAATTGTGAAATGATTAGGAACTGGGATTTAATGTACAGGTGGAATAGTGAAATCATTTGGAATCGAGATTCAATGTACAGATGGAATGGTGAAATCATTAGGAACTGGGATTAAATGTACTAATAGAATAGTGAAATTATTTGGAACTTGGATTTAATGTACTGGTGGAATAGTGAAATCATTAGAATCTGGTATTCAATGTACCGATGGAATAGTGAAATCATTAGGAACTGGGATTCAATGTACAGAAGGAATAGTGAAATTATTAGAATCTAGTATACAATGTTTAAAATCTATGTGGGTCACACTGCGGGTAAATAATTGACTACAAGGAAACGCGTTGTTATATAGTCTCTTCTGGAAAGTAAAAAGGATCATCAGATCAATGTAGCAGCATGTAAATATGTTTACTATCCCACGATGCTCGGTGACAGACTCATCATGAAGTAGTGGATTAGTACAATCACAAGGAACTATGATGCAACGTACAGATGGAATAGTTACATTATTAGAATCTATTATTCAATGCACCGATGGAATAGTGAAATAATTCGGAACTGGGATTTAATGTACAGGTGGAATAGTGAAATTATTAGGATCTATGATTCAATGATTCAATGTCCAGATGGAATCGTACAATCATTAGGAACCGGGATTCAATGTACTGATGGAATAGTACAATCATTAGGAACCGGGATTTAAAGTACAGGTGGAATTGTGAAATCTTAGGAACTCGGATTTAATGTACTTGTAGAATACTGCACTCATTAGGAACTTGGATTCAATGTACATATGGAATAGTGAAATCATTAGGAACCTAGATCCAATGTACATATGGAATAGTGAAATTATTGGGAACAGATATTCAATGCACAGGTGGAATAGTGCAATCATTGGAAACTGGGATTCAATGCACTGGTGGAATAGTGCAATCTTTGGGAATTGGGATTCAGTGCAAAGGTGGAATAGTGCAATCATTAGGAACTGGGATTTAAAGTACAGGTGGAATAGTGCAATCATTTTAAACTGGGATTTAATGTGCTGGTGAAATAGTGCAATCATTAGGAACTGGGATTTGATGTACAGATAGTAATAATAGTGAAATTACTGGGAACTGGGATTCAATGCACAGGTGGAATAGTGCAAGCTTTGGGAATTGGGATTCAGTGCACAGGTGGAATAGTGCAATCATTAGGAACTGGGATTTAAAGTACTGGTGGAATAGTGCAATGATTAGGAACTGGGATTCATTGTACAGGTGGAATTGTGAAATCATTAGGAACTGGGATTTAATGTACTGGTGGAATAGTGAAATCATTGGGAACTGGGATTTAATGCACAGATGGAATAGTGAAATCATTAGGAATCGAGATTCAATGTGCCGATGGAATAGTGAAATCATTAGGAACTGGGATTTAATGTACAGATAGAATAGTGAAATTATTTGGAACTTGGATTTATTGTACTGGTGGAATAGTGAAATCATGAGAATCTAGTATTCAATGTACCGATGGAATAGTGAAATCTTTAGGAACTGGGTTACAATGTACCAATGGAATAGTGAAATCATTAGGAACTCGGTTTCAATGTATAGATGGAATAGTGAAATTATTAGAATCTAGTTTACAATGTACCAATGGAATAGTGAAATTATTAAAATCTAGTATTCAATGTACCGATGGAATAGTGAAATCATTAGGAACTGGGATTTAATGTACAGGTGGAATAGTGAAATCTTTAGGAATCTAGATTCAATGTACAGATGGAATTGTGAAATCATTAGGAACTGGGATTTAATGTACAGATGGAATAGTGAAATCATTAGGAACTGGGATTTAATGTACAGGTGGAATAGTGAAATCATTAGGAACTGGGATTTATTGTACTGGTGGAATAGTGAAATCATTAGAATCTAGTATTCAATGTACCGATAGAATAGTGAAATCATTAGGAACTGGGATTTAATGTACAGATAGAATAGTGAAATTATTTGGAACTTGGATTTATTGTACTGGTGGAATAGTGAAATCATAAGAATCTAGTATTCAATGTACCGATGGAATAGTGAAATCATTAGGAACTGGGTTTCAATGTACCAATGGAATAGTGAAATCATTAGGAACTCGGTTTCAATGTATAGATGGAATAGTGAAATTATTAGAATCTAGTATACAATGTACCAATGGAATAGTGAAATTATTAGAATCTAGTATACAATGTACCAATGGAATAGTGAAATCATTAGGAACTAGGATTTAATGTACAGGTGGAATAGTGAAATCATGAGGAATCGAGATTCAGTGTACAGATGGAATGGTGAAATCATTAGGAACTGGGATTTAATGTACTGATGGAATAGTGCAATCATTAGAAACTGGGATTCAATGTACTGGTAGAATTGTGAAATGATTAGGAACTGGGATTTAATGTACAGGTGGAATAGTGAAATCATTTGGAATCGAGATTCAATGTACAGATGGAATGGTGAAATCATTAGGAACTGGGATTAAATGTACTAATAGAATAGTGAAATTATTTGGAACTTGGATTTAATGTACTGGTGGAATAGTGAAATCATTAGAATCTGGTATTCAATGTACCGATGGAATAGTGAAATCATTAGGAAATGGGATTCAATGTACAGATGGAATAGTGAAATTATTAGAATCTAGTATACAATGTTTAAAATCTATGTGGGTCACACTGCGGGTAAATAATTGACTACAAGGAAACGCGTTGTTATATAGTCTCTTCTGGAAAGTAAAAAGGATCATCAGATCAATGTAGCAGCATGTAAATATGTTTACTATCCCACGATGCTCGGTGACAGACTCACCATGAAGTAGTGGAATAGTACAATCACAAGGAACTATGATGCAACGTACAGATGGAATAGTTACATTATTAGAATCTATTATTCAATGCACCGATGGAATAGTGAAATAATTCGGAACTGGGATTTAATGTACAGGTGGAATAGTGAAATTATTAGGATCTATGATTCAATGATTCAATGTCCAGATGGAATCGTACAATCATTAGGAACCGGGATTCAATGTACTGATGGAATAGTACAATCATTAGGAACCGGGATTTAAAGTACAGGTGGAATTGTGAAATCTTAGGAACTCGGATTTAATGTACTTGTAGAATACTGCACTCATTAGGAACTTGGATTCAATGTACATATGGAATAGTGAAATCATTAGGAACCTAGATCCAATGTACATATGGAATAGTGAAATTATTGGGAACAGATATTCAATGCACAGGTGGAATAGTGCAATCATTGGAAACTGGGATTCAATGCACTGGTGGAATAGTGCAATCTTTGGGAATTGGGATTCAGTGCAAAGGTGGAATAGTGCAATCATTAGGAACTGGGATTTAAAGTACAGGTGGAATAGTGCAATCATTTTAAACTGGGATTTAATGTGCTGGTGAAATAGTGCAATCATTAGGAACTGGGATTTGATGTACAGATAGTAATAATAGTGAAATTACTGGGAACTGGGATTCAATGCACAGGTGGAATAATGCAAGCTTTGGGAATTGGGATTCAGTGCACAGGTGGAATAGTGCAATCATTAGGAACTGGGATTTAAAGTACTGGTGGAATAGTGCAATGATTAGGAACTGGGATTCATTGTACAGGTGGAATTGTGAAATCATTAGGAACTGGGATTTAATGTACTGGTGGAATAGTGAAATCATTGGGAACTGGGATTTAATGCACAGATGGAATAGTAGTCTTATAGTTGTAGTTGTCTTTTCTTGAAAGTAAATGGGATCATCAGATCAACGTAGCAGCAAGTAAATATGTTTACCATCCCACATAGCGTACTAGATGCTCGGTGACAGACTCACTGTGAAGTAGTGGAATAGTACAAGGAACTATCATTCAATGCACAGATGGAAAAGTGAAATTATTACAATCTAGTATTGAATGTACCAATGGAATAGTGAAATAATTAGGAACTTGGATTTAATGTACAGGTGGAATAATGAAATTATTAGGAACTGGGATTTAATGTACAGGTGGAATAGTGCAATCATTAGAAACAGCGATTCTATGTACAGATGGAATAGTGAAATTATTAGGAACTGGGATTTAATGTAGTGGTGGAATAGTGTAATTGTGAAATGGTCGAGAATTGGGATTTAACGTACTGTTCGAATAGTGAAATCATTAGGAACTGTGGTTCAATGTACAGATGGAATAGTGAAATTATTAGGAACTGGGATTTAATGTAGTGGTGGAATAATGCAATCATTAGGAACTGGGATTTAATCTACAGGTGGTATAGTGAAATTATTGGGAATTGGGATTTAATGTACAGATGGTATAGTGACATTTTTGGAAACTGGGATTTAATGTACAGATGGAATAGTGAAATTATTGAGAACTGGGATTTAATGTACAGATGGAATAGTCAAATTTTTGGGAACTGGGATTCAATGTACTGGTGGAATAGTGAAATTATTAGGAACTGGGATTTAATGTACAGATGGAACAGTGAAATTATTACGCACTGGAATTCAATGTACAGATGGTATGGTGAAACATTAGGAACTGGGATTTAATGTACAGATGGAATAGTGAAATCATTGGGAACTGGGATTTAATGCACAGATGGAATAGTAGTCTTATAGTTGTAGTTGTCTTTTCTTAAAAGTAAATGGAATCATCAGATCAACGTAGCAGCATGTAAATATGTTTACCATCCCACGTAGCGTACTAGATGCTCGGTGACAGACTCACTGTGAAGTAGTGGAATAGTACAAGGAACTATCATTCAATGTACAGATGGAAAAGTGAAATTATTACAATCTAGTATTGAATGTACCGATGGAATAGTGAAATAATTAGGAACTTGGATTTAATGTACAGGTGGAATAGTGAAATTATTAGGAACTGGGATTTAATGTACTGGTGGAATAGTGCAATCATTAGAAACAGCGATTCTATGTACAGGTGTAATTGTGAAATGGTCGAGAATTGGGATTTAACGTACTGTTCGAATAGTGAAATCATTAGGAACTGTTGTTCAATGTACAGATGGAATATAATAGTGCAATCATTGGGAACTGGGATTTAAGATACAGCTGGAACTGTGAAATCATTAGGAATTGGAATTTAATGTACAGGTGCAATAGTAAAATTATTGGGAACTGGGATTTAATGTAATGTGGAATAGTGAAATTATTGGGATTTGGGATTCAGTGCACAGGTGGAATAGTGCAATCATTAGGAACTGGGATTTAAAGTACAGGTGGAATAGTGCAATCATTATAAACTGGGATTTAATATAGTGGTGGAATAGTGCAATCATTAGGAACTGGGATTTAATCTACAGGTGGTATAGTGAAATTATTGGGAACTGGGATTTAATCTACAGGTGGTATAGTGAAATTATTGGGAACTGGGATTTAATGTACACATGGTATAGTGAAATGTTTGGGAACTGGGATTTAATGTACAGATGGAATAGTCAAATTATTGGGAACTGGGATTTAATGTACAGATGGTATAGTGAAATTATTGGGACCTGGGATTTAATGTACAGATGGAATAGTGAAATTATTGGGAACTGGGATTTAATGTACAGAGGGTTTAGTGAAATTATTAGGAACTGGGATTTAATGTACAGATGGATTAGTGAAATTATTAGGAACTGGGATTTAATGTACAGATGGAATAGTGAAATTATTGGGAACTGGGATTTAATGTACAGATGGTATAGTGAAATCATTAGAAGCTGAGATTTAATGTACAGATGGAATAGTGGAATTATTAGGAATTGGGATTTAAAGAACAGATGGATTAGTGAAATTATTGGGAGCTTGGATTCAATGTACATATAGAATAGTGAAATAATTGGGAACTGGGATTTAACGTACTGGTGGAATAGTGAAATTATTTGTAACTGGTATCCAATGTACAGATGGAATAATGAAATTAATAGGGACTGAGATTCAATGTAGAGATTGCATATTGGAATTATTGGGAACTGTTATACAATGTACATGTGGAATGGTGAAATCATTGGAAACTGTGACACAAAGCATGACTGGAATAGAGGAGCCAATAGAAAAATGTTGTCTTTCGTTTGTTTCGAGCCAAATTAGTACCAATGTTATTTGCCACCAGGAATACGTTTCTGGTACACAGTGTGACGCCAAATACCCAGTGTTATGCGTCACTGGGAACACATGTCTTATACACAGTGTGACGCCAAATACCCAGTGTTATACATCACCGGGAAAACATTTTTTATACACAGTGTGACGCCAAATACCCAGTGTTATGCGTCACCGGGAACACATTTCTTATACACAGTGTGACGCCAAATACCCAGTGTTATGCGTCATCGGGAAAACATTTCTTATACACAGTGTGACGCCAAATACCCAGTGTTATACGTCATCGGGAAAACATTTTTTATACACAGTGTGACGCCAAATACCCAGTGTTATGCGTCATCGGGAAAACATTTTTTATACACAGTGTGACGCCAAATACCCAGTGTTATGCGTCATCGGGAACACATTTCTTATACACAGTGTGACGCCAAATACCCAGTGTTATACGTCATCGGGAAAACATTTCTTATACACAGTGTGACGCCAAATACCCAGTGTTATGCGTCACCGGGAACACATTTTTTATATACAATGTGACGCCAAATACCCAGTGTTACAAGTCATCGGGAAAACATTTCTTATACACAGTGTGACGCCAAATACCCAGTGTTATGCGTCACCGGGAACACATTTCTTATACACAGTTTAACGCCAAATACCCAGTGTTATACGTCATCGGGAAAATATTTTTTATACACAGTGTGACGCCAAATTCCCAGTATTATGCGTTATCGGCAATACATTTCTCACACACAGTGTGACGCCAAATACCCAGTGTTATGCGTCATCCGGAAAACATTCCTCATACACAGTGTTACGCCAAATACCCAGTGTTATACGTCATCGGGAAAACATTTTCTATACACAGTGTGACGCCAGATACCCAGTGTTATACGTCATCGGGGAAAATTTTTTTTTTTTCACAGTGTTACGTCAAATACCCAGTGTTATACGTCACCGGGAAAACATTTCTCACACTGGCACACAGTGTGACGCCAAATACCCAGTGTTAAACGTCACCGGGAACATATTTCTTACAAACAGTGTGACGCCAAATACCCAGTGTTATACGTCATCGGGAAAACATTTCCTATACACAGTGTGACGCCAAATACCCAGTGTTACACGTCATCGAGGACAAATTTCTTATACACAGTGTGATGCCAAATACCCAGTGTTAAACGTCATCGGGAACACATTTCTCATAGACAGTGTTACGCCAAATACCCAGTGTTATACGTCATCGGGAAAACATTTCCTATACACAGTGTGACGCCAAATACCCAGTGTTAAACGTCATCAGGAACACATTTCTTACAAACAGTGTGACGCCAAATACCCAGTGTTAAACGTCATCGGGAACACATTTCTTATACACAGTGTGACGCCAAATACCCAGTCTTTAACGTCATCGGGAACACATTTTGCTGTGACGCCAAATACCCAATTAAATAAATAAAATAAAATAAATAAATAAATAAATAAATAAATAAATAAATAAATAAATAAATAAATAAATAAATAAATAAATAAATAAATAAATAAAATCATAGCCCATCATAGTGAAGACAGCATCAAGTTGGAACGAAACAGAACCGTGAACACCAGCGAAATAAATGATTGATGACGCGTTGAATCAAATTTGCATATACATGCCTGTCGAATTCAGCCAAGACACAAAACATTGGTAACCCGTATGATACTCATACGAAGTTTGAAAAAAGTCGACCTCGGCAGCTGATGGCATTTTGAAATTTTTATTTTTCTTTGTCAAAAATTTCATCCGGCCACAAACATCCTAAATAACTGAAAAGAACATGCGATCCACCATATCCTTCCTGTACCATATTTAAATAAAATCTAAAATGATATTATTATTATTATTATTATTATTATTATTATTATTATTATTATTATTATTATTATTATTATTATTATTATTATTATTATTATTATGCTAATTTGACAAATTTTGATTGTTCAAAATATCTGCATCATCTTCAACCTGGTATTACACGTAAAGTGTTTGGTTTTTAGTTACTCCAATAAATACTCGGCGACTGCTTTGCTCATGCGTGTTAGTGCCGTCCAAAATGGCGGCGGCCAATCTGCCTTCTCCGGTTTACGAAGTTATCTTTTCATATGTTGACTTACCGGACCTATTTAATTGTGCATTAGTCTGTAAATCATGGAATCAATTCCTTCAAGATGAGAACAATTCTGTATGGAGGTTAGTGTGTCTTAGAACGCTTTCCAAAGAGGCACTAAAAGGTGACATTCTCTCGAATGTGCTAACGTATAAGGGGAAAGTACGGTCATTTCTACATAGCTGGAACGCCAATGACTGTTCTCGGAACGTTTACGTAAGCGCTAATGGTTTTACAATTCATCGAAACCCTGTAGCACAAAGTACTGATGGCTCAAGGGGTAAACGAGGATTTAACAGTGGCCGTCATGCCTGGGAAATATGGTGGGAAGGTCCTCTCGGCACTGTAGCAGTTGTAGGAATTGCTACGAAAATTGCCCCCATGCAGTGTCATGGATACGTTGCTCTTCTTGGAGGCGACGATCAAAGCTGGGGTTGGAATCTTGTGGATAACTATCTTATACACAATGGTGACAATCAGGGAAATTTTCCACAATGTAATAATGCACCAAAATATGAGGTAAGTCTAAACTTTACATTACATTACATAGGCCATCTTTTGAAAATAGCCCGGAAGCTAAAAATGTATCCTGAACACAGTAATGTGAGTGATTAGGAGTTGTGGTAATAAAATCTCTTCAAAGTTATATTGATTGAGAGAGGTGTAATTAGCTCTTTTGGGCCATGACTTGGGCGAGTCATAGGCAAATGATGGGATCACTCGCCTTAGAAAATAAGGTCTTTAGGCGTGGTATTGCTAAACCACTCCTAATAAATAAGAAGCAATATACCAGCTGTGAATATAGTTTTTAAGTCGGGTAATATTTGCATCTCTACAATCTTATTATTATGAATAATTTATCATGACAACTATCAAATGTTTGGATCAAAATTAGAAATTATGTGTCTGAGTTCATAATTCTCAATCTCATGGATATGTCATGATATATTGGATAAATACTGTATATTATATTATACCAGTATATTGATGGTGTTAATCCATTGATTTGATTGGTCCAAACACAAAATTTGCATATGCAATCCATGGTATATTGGCTGATAATGCACGGCTAAACCAAGTGGCCCTGGAACATGAATTGACTACAGGTTTAATACGAAAATGCATAAAACCGGTATTATTTGATTTTTAGGTAAATATAGTGGTTGAATTTTAGAAGAATATTGAAAAAAAAACTGAATTAAAAACATCTGAAAAGTTATTTAACTATAATATTGCTTTTTGTTAATGGTGGGATCCAAGTTGTGAGCGTCGGTCGTTGGGTGATTGTCGTTCGCCACACAAACCTAAACCACCGTCCCTTAACACCGTGAGGTGCCGACACGAACGCCAGAACGCTATGTTCTCAGTGCTGTTACTTTGAGATGGATTGCGAGCTTCCAACAAAGAAAACATGATCTTTAAGTACAAGATATAATTGAGGGATTTAATGACATAAAAATGCAAAAAAACTATGAGTCACAGGCAAAAATGTATGCCAGTTTGCCACTAATAACAACCGGTGTCCGGTAGCGGCAGGTGACAAAATTGCAGTGCACCCGGGTAATTGTCATCTGTTTCAAAAAACACGGGACAACGCAGGATTCGACGACGATATATGGTATTGCAATTCTTCACTATGGGTGAATAAATTACAGGAGATGATGAAGGTAATTTCGAAAGCTACAGATTTGTGCCGAGTGTACACCAACCACTGTATTATATTAGAGCGACGGCGTGCAAAGTCTTTCGGCCTTAGTTGAGACAAGGCATATCATGTACGTGTCACAAAAACGATGTGAAAATCCGATCTTACACCATCAAACTTACCCCAGAACAACGACAAAACTTGTCAGTCATACTGTCACAAAACTTTGGTTATACCAAAGGTATCCAGGTCAGATGTTTGAACTGAGGTCGCTGTGCCGGTCGCCGTACATGATACACCGCGTCCCGCCGCGTACCGCTGAACGTCAAATATACACAGTTACAAGTAGTATGATGAGTCACAAAACCGGTTTATTTCACAACTGTACTTTCAATGGGCAAATTACAGTCCAAATTGTACAAAAACCGGAATGAAAACGTGGAAAATCCGTTGTTTGAAATACAGGGTCGTGTACAGTTTGGATCATTTAGATCCAAACTGTACACGACCCTGTATTTCAAATCGCGTTGTGCGTCAGTAAAAGGTCAGAAAGGTCATCCTTTGTTATGCTAATTTGTGTGTTTACGCTGCTCTATTCAACGTGGATGTTGTTTTTTTCATGTGGAATACAAAATTAGTTTGTATTCAATTTGAACTGTGTTGCGCATGTAATTTTTGTATGCATTCAGCGTACAACTACATACTATTCTTATAAATATTCATGTTCAAGGGCCATAATCATGATCTTTTAGTAGATGAAAGTAAACTCTTTTTTTACAAGTTTTATCGAATTGTCAATATACTGGTATAATATAATAGCAATAACCCCCGCCGAAGTTGGGTATACCACTTGATATTGCACAATTCACTCCATATATGCACTCGCCTGCGGCTCGTGCATATATGTCGTGAATTGTGCAATATCTCGTGGTATACCCGCCTTCGGCGGGGGTTATTGCTTAATTATATCACATTTTATTATGGATATGTCATGATATATTGGATAATTATATTATACCAGTATATTGATGGTGTTAATCCATTGATTTGATTGGTCCAAACACAAAATTTGCATATGCAATCCATGGTATATTGGCTGATAATGCACGGCTAAACCAAGTGGCCCTGGAACATGAATTGACTACAGGTTTAATACGGAAATACATAAGACCGGTATTATTTGATTTTTAGGGAAATATAGTGGTTGAATTTTAGAAGAATATTGAAAAAAATACTGAATTAAAAACATCTGAAAAGTTATATAACTATAATATTGCTTTTTGTTAATGGTGGGATCCAAGTTGTGAGCGTCGGTCGTTGGGTGATTGTCGTTCGCCACACAAACCTAAACCACCGTCCCTTAACACCGTGAGGTGCCTACACGAACGCCAGAACGCTATGTTCTCAGTGTTGTTACTTTGAGATGGATTGCGAACTTCCAACAAAGAAAACATAATCTTTAAGTACAAGATATAATTGAGGGATTTAATGACATAAAAATGCAAAAAACTATGAGTCACAGGCAAAAATGTATGCCACCAATAACAACCGGTGTCCGGTAGCGGCAGCTGACAAAATTGCAGTGTACCCGGGTAATTGCCATCTGTTTCAAAAAACACGGGACAACGCAGGATTCGACGACGATATATGGTATTGTAATTCTTCACTATGGGTAAATAAATTACAGGAGATGATGAAGGTAATTTCGAAAGCTACTGATTTGTGACGAGTGTACACCAACCACTGTATTAGAGCGACGGCGTGCAAAGTCTTTCGGCCGGAGTTGAGACAAGGCATATCATGTACGTGTCACAAAACCGATGCGAAAATCCGATCTTACACCATCAAACTTACCCCAAAACAACGACAAAACTTGTCAGTCATACTGTCACAAAACTTTGGTTATACCAAAGGTATCCAGGTCAGATGTTGGAACTGAGGTCGCTGTGCCGGTCGCCGTACATGATACACCGCGTCCCGCTGAACGTCAAATATCCACAGTTACAAGTAGTATGATGAGTCACAAAACCGGTTTATTTCACAACTGTACTTTCAATGGGCAAATTACAATCCAAATTGTACAAAAACCGGAATGAAAACGTGGAAAATCCGTTGTTTAAATGATCCAAACTGTACACGACCCTATATTTCAAATCGCGTTGTGCGTCAGTAAAAGGTCAGAAAGGTCATCCTTTGTTATGCTAATTTGTGTGTTTACGCTGCTCTATTCAACGTGGATATGTTTTTTTTCATGTGGAATAAAAATTAGTTTGTATTCAATTTGAACTGTGTTGCGCATGTAATTTTTGTATGCATTCAGCGTACAACTCCATACTATTCTTATAAATATTCATGTTCAAGGGCCATAATCATGATCTTTTAGTAGATGAAAGTAAACTCTTTTTTTACAAGTTTTATCGAATTGTCAATATACTGGTATAATATAATAGCAATAACCCCCGCCGAAGTTGGGTATACCACTTGATATTGCACAATTCACTCCATATATGCACTCGCCTGCGGCTCGTGCATATATGTCGTGAATTGTGCAATATCTCGTGGTATACCCGCCTTCGGCGGGGGTTATTGCTTAAATATTGTATATTATATCACATTTCATTATGGATATGTCATGATATATTGGACTGTATACTAAATATTGGACTGTATACTAAATACAGTATTGGACTAAATACATTTTTATTATCATGGATATGTCATGATATATTGGATAAATATTGTATATTATATCACATTTCATTATGGATATGTCATGATATATTGGACTGTATACTAAATATTGGACTGTATACTAAATACAGTATTGGACTAAATACATTTTTATTATCATGGATATGTCATGATATATTGGATAAATATTGTATATTATATCACATTTCATTATGGATATGTCATGATATATTGGATAAATATTGTATATTATATCACATTTTATTATGGATATGTCATGATATATTGGACTGTATACTAAATATTGGACTGTATACTAAATACAGTATTGGACTAAATACATTTTTATTATCATGGATATGTCATGATATATTGGATAAATACTGTATATTATATCACATTTCATTATGGATATGTCATGATATATTGGACTGTATACTAAATATTGGACTGTATACTAAATACAGTATTGGACTAAATACATTTTTATTATCATGGATATGTCATGATATATTGGATAAATATTGTATATTATATCACATTTCATTATGGATATGTCATGATATATTGGACTGTATACTAAATATTGGACTGTATACTAAATACAGTATTGGACTAAATACATTTTTATTATCATGGATATGTCATGATATATTGGATAAATATTGTATATTATATCACATTTTATTATGGATATGTCATGATATATTGGACTGTATACTAAATATTGGACTGTATACTAAATACAGTATTGGACTAAATACATTTTTATTATCATGGATATGTCATGATATATTGGATAAATACTGTATATTATATCACATTTCATTATGGATATGTCATGATATATTGGACTGTATACTAAATATTGGACTGTATACTAAATACAGTATTGGACTAAATACATTTTTATTATCATGGATATGTCATGATATATTGGATAAATATTGTATATTATATCACATTTCATTATGGATATGTCATGATATATTGGATAAATATTGTATATTATATCACATTTTATTATGGATATGTCATGATATATTGGACTGTATACTAAATATTGGACTGTATACTAAATACAGTATTGGACTAAATACATTTTTATTATCATGGATATGTCATGATATATTGGATAAATATTGTATATTATATCACATTTCATTATGGATATGTCATGATATATTGGATAAATATTGTATATTATATCACATTTTATTATGGATATGTCATGATATATTGGACTGTATACTAAATATTGGACTGTATACTAAATACAGTATTGGACTAAATACATTTTTATTAACATGGATATGTCATGATATATTGGATAAATACTGTATATTATATCACATTTCATTATGGATATGTCCATGATATATTGGACTGTATACTAAATATTGGACTGTATACTAAATACAGTATTGGACTAAATACATTTTTATTATCATGGATATGTCATGATATATTGGATAAATATTGTATATTATATCACATTTCATTATGGATATGTCATGATATATTGGATAAATATTGTATATTATATCACATTTTATTATGGATATGTTATGATATATTGGACTGTATACTAAATATTGGACTGTATACTAAATACAGTATTGGACTAAATACATTTTTATTATCATGGATATGTCATGATATATTGGATAAATACTGTATATTATATCACATTTCATTATGGATATGTCATGATATATTGGACTGTATACTAAATATTGGACTGTATACTAAATACAGTATTGGACTAAATACATTTTTATTATCATGGATATGTCATGATATATTGGATAAATACTGTATATTATATCACATTTCATTATGGATATGTCATGATATATTGGACTGTATACTAAATATTGGACTGTATACTAAATACAGTATTGGACTAAATACATTTTTATTATCATGGATATGTCATGATATATTGGATAAATATTGTATATTATATCACATTTCATTATGGATATGTCATGATATATTGGATAAATATTGTATATTATATCACATTTTATTATGGATATGTCATGATATATTGGACTGTATACTAAATATTGGACTGTATACTAAATACAGTATTGGACTAAATACATTTTTATTATCATGGATATGTCATGATATATTGGATAAATATTGTATATTATATCACATTTTATTATGGATATGTCATGATATATTGGATAAATATTGTATATTATATCACATTTTATTATGGATATGTCATGATATATTGGACTGTATACTAAATATTGGACTGTATACTAAATACAGTATTGGACTAAATACATTTTTATTATCATGGATATGTCATGATATATTGGATAAATATTGTATATTATATCACATTTCATTATGGATATGTCATGATATATTGGACTGTATACTAAATATTGGACTGTATACTAAATACAGTATTGGACTAAATACATTTTTATTATCATGGATATGTCATGATATATTGGATAAATATTGTATATTATATCACATTTCATTATGGATATGTCATGATATATTGGACTGTATACTAAATATTGGACTGTATACTAAATACAGTATTGGACTAAATACATTTTTATTATCATGGATATGTCATGATATATTGGATAAATACTGTATATTATATCATATTTTATTATGGATATGTCATGATATATTGGATAAATACTATATATTATATCACATTTCATTATGGATATGTCATGATACATGTATATTGGACTGTATACTAAATACAGTATTGGACTAAATACATTTTTATTATCATGGATATGTCATGATATATTGGATAAATATTGTATATTATATCACATTTCATTATAGATATGTCATGATATATTGGACTGTATACTAAATATTGGACTGTATACTAAATACAGTATTGGACTAAATACATTTTTATTATCATGGATATGTCATGATATATTGGATAAATATTGTATATTATATCACATTTTATTATGGATATGTCATGTATATTGGATAAATACTGTATATTATATCACATTTCATTATAGATTTGTCATGATATATTGGATAAATACTGTATATTATATCACATTTCATTATAGATATGTCATGATATATTGGATAAATACTGTTTAATATATTATATCACATTTTATTATGGATATGTCATGATATATTGGACTGTATACTAAATATTGGACTGTATACTAAATACAGTATTGGACTAAATACATTTTTATTATCATGGATATGTCATGATATATTGGATAAATACTGTATATTATATCACATTTCATTATGGATATGTCATGATATATTGGACTGTATACTAAATACAGTATTGGACTAAATACATTTTTATTGTCATGGATATGTTATGATATATTGGATAAATACTGTATATTATATTATACCAGTATATTGATGGTGTTAATCCATTGATTTGATTGGTCCAAACACAAAATTTGCATATGCAATCCATGATATATTGGCTGATAATGCACTGCTAAACCAAGTGGCCCCGGAACATGAATTGACTACAGGTTTAATACAGAAATACATAAAACCTGTATTATTTGATTTTTAGGGAAATATAGTGGTTGAATTTTGTAAGAATATTGAAAAAAATACTGAATTAAAAACATCTGAAAAGTTATATAACTTTAATATTGCTTTTTGTTAATAGTGGGATCCAAGTTGTGAGCGTCGGTCGTTGGGTGATTGTCGTTCGCCACACAAACCTAAACCACCTCCCTCAACATCGAGAGGTGCCTAAACGAACGCCAGAACGCTGTGTTCACGGTGTTGTGGCTTTGAGATGAATTGCGAACCTACAACAAAGAAAACATGATCTTTAAGTACTAGATACCGTACTTATCCGGGTAAGAGCCCATGCCTAGACAAACGCCCACCCCCTACTTTTGACACAATAAAGAAGTTGAGGTCATATCCGTGCACACGCCCAGGGGGTCTTTTACTACACAAAACAAAAAAACTATTTTCCATTTGTTGACTGTGGTTGTATTAACAGTTAGTTGACTTTCTTGAAGTCTGTCGTGATACTTCTCTTTTTGAAATATGCCGTGGCCCTAAAAAGGGCCGGCCGTTTTGTTTGTGCTTCCTTAGAAATTATTCAAGCAAATCGTATAAGGAGAGCTGCTAAGCAAGTGTCGTACTCGTTTGGCTTTAGCGTCGTCGACAATGAAAACAATGTTGTAATATTGTAGCAACCCGTACCAGGGAGAATGGTTTAAATCACGTTATTTTGGCTTTATAAATATTTTGTAGCAGCTTGCGAATCCCCATAACTTGGGCCAGCAATGTTGCAATGTCACGCCGAAGACTGCCAACTTTTTTACCATCTTTTATCACCGCTATTGCATTTCTGTCATGGAAACTATTCTTCTGTCCTTGGATAAAAAAAAAACTTCCTATTTCAAGTCCCCCGCGATATCCATACAGTGAGACATTCCTACCGACGGAACTTGCTGAATGATAACTTTCACCGTGATTAATAAGCGTTGAGTCTGATAAGAAAGCAATGTTACAATTTGACCTTTATGATGAAATACTAGTAGTGATGTCATTCTTAGCCAATCAGTAAAGCAGATGCATAAAGGTCAAAGATGATTGCTAGACTGTAAACAAAAGCATCGTGTGCCATCACAGCAGAGCGACCCCATTTTTCTTGTCTCTTTATTATGATTAGACATGAATGAAAAATGCCAAGCTGACAGACTGTGAAATCTGTGGATTAAAAGTGCTAAGTCCAAATTGTGTGAGACGATATCGACGAACTTCAGGAAGAAGTTGTAGGGATTTTGTTCAACGGCTACAGTGACGCCGACTTGGACATTTGAGGGTTTTGAGTTTGATGAAGATGGCAATGAACGTACAAATAAAGATCTGAGAAGTTTTTTCAAACAGCTATGAATTTTTATAATTTTTACTGTGTAAATTTGTAAATTATTATTGATCTTGTATGACGGTTGATTCGTAATTTGTCGAGACCGGAAATCATTTTACGCAGTTTAACCCCTGACCTTTTAATTCATTTTTAGTTCACGCATATTGGGCGTGTCTGTCGGCGGGAAAATCCTAATTCAAATGATTCCTCACTGTCGATTTTTATTATTTCTGGTTTATTTGTCACATTTTAAGCAATACATTATTTTTGTTTTACTTCTAATGTTGCATATTGTTCATTTATTTCCGTTGCATGTTTTCATTTGCTGTTCTATTCCCTACCGCAGTTCAATCTGCGTGTTGTCAATTTTCGTGAATTTTCATGTTTTTTTGCTGGGGATCTCCTGGCAAACACCCACCCCTTCTTTTTGGCAATTTTCCATGTTCAGGACCCTGGGCTTAAACCCGGATAAATACGGTAAGATTGAGGGATTTAAGAACAAAAAAATGCAAACAACTACGAGTCACAGGCAAAAATGTATACCACCAATAACAATCGGTGTCCCGTAGCGGTGTTTGAATTCTAACTGACAAAATTGCAGTGAAATTGCACCCGGGTAATTGCCATCTGTTTCAAAGAACACAGGACAACGCAGGATTCGGCGATGATATATGGTATTGTAATTCTCCACTATGGGTAAATAAATTACAGGAGATGATGAAGGTGATTTTGAAAGCTGCAGATTTGTGCCGAATGTACACCAACCACTGCATTAGAGCGACGGCGTGCAAAGTCTTTCTTTCGGCTGGAGTTAAGACAAGGCATATCATGTACGTGTCACAAAAATGATGCAAGAATCTGTTCTTACCCCATCAAACTTACCCCAGAACAATGACAAAACTTGTCAGTTATACTGTCACAAAACTTTGGTTATACCAAAGGTATCCAGGTCAGATGTTGGAACTGAGGTCACGTGATGTTCGCCGTACATGATACACCACTTCCCGCCGCGGCTCAAATTTCGGTCAAACCAAGTACTGCTGAACATCAAATATCCACAGTTACAAGTAGTATGATGAGTCACATTTCAGTATCATATATTAGATAAATACTGAATATTATATCACATTTCAGTATCATGGATATGTCATGATATATTGGATAAATATTGTATATTATATCACATTTTATTATGGATATGTCATGATATATTGAATAAATACTGTATATTATATCACATTTCAATATTATAAATATGTCATGATATATGGGATATATTCTGTATATCATATAATATCACATTGCAGTATCACAGATATAATATGCACTATACTATCAATAAACATAATATCATATATAATACATTGAACAAATTTATGTGGGGAACATGGTTAATCAATTTGGGGAATTCAGGTAATATTTACCTGTTTAATTAATATTGCATTGCAGTATCATTGAAATACATATATTGGTTTTCTTTTCACTGTGTCAACATGAACACTGACTGACTTTTTATCTCTTTATTATGATAGACAAGTGCTATAAGCAATGAATTCTGAATGACGAGATACGTGTACATGTGTATGAATATAAATCTGTATTCAGATTACACAACAAATACTATTACAAACTAATTTTTTTCACTTATAGTCATGGCATCACTGTCCTATCCCACAATCTTGATAAAATGATAAATAATTGATGAGTAAAAACAACAATATCAGAGATTAGACTAAAAGTGTATTTGTTACTAATCCTGAGATGTTACCGTGAGTGCCTTTTATTATCATGCTATTTTTTTATCATTTCTTTCAGCTTTACAATATTTTGGCAGAAATAATTACAAAAGTCTTGAGCGATCCCTTTTGAACTGATATGTGCGAAACAATTACTATTGTTTTGGTCTTACCAATCCAAATATATATATTATTATTTTTTTGCAACCAAACAATAAAAGGTATGGAGTTGTAGATCAAAATGCTTGAAAATAATGGTGTATTACATTTGATGTGAGCATTTTACATTGATATTTAATGGACATTTATTACTCCATTTAATCTAATTGACAATTAAATCTATTTAATCAAATTAATAATTCTAGGACACATTGACATTGTTGTAATATATCCACCATTGTTTGTCATTCATTAGTTAATTGACCTTGATATTTAAATATGTTGTGTGACCTTAATGATAAATGATAAACTGAAAATGTATCACTTTCCAGAAAAAGTACATTCATTCAATTCAATGTTTGTGATAAATTAAGTGTTGAATTTAACAACAAGCACTGCAGTCATTAACCCCTGTTAGTTTTAATTACAAAACCAATATATATACATAGTAGACCAATTCACTATAATTGGCTGCTGCATTATGCATTTTTTATTACAAGTTTCAATCATGTGAGCTATGGTTATACCTAAATGTGTTATTGATCCACCTATGCAGATTTATGGGTACTATTTCTCTGGCTATTTTAACACCATTAGAGCTTAATTAATGGGGTTTATGGTCTGGTTGAAACTAATCCTTGACATGCCCTTGAAGACCTTGTTTTATTTTTCAGTAAAATTCCAGGCTTTCAATCATAATTCTGTTTTTTCTTCTCAAATCTTGCTCTATATCCTAACATCACTATTAAATATACCTACTGAGATCCTTATCTATATACTGCTATCAGTATTGAAATATACTTACTGAGATCCTGCTCTATATTCTGATATCAGTATTGAAATATACCTACTGAGATCCTGCTCTATATTCTGATATCAGTATTAAAATATATCTACAGAGATTCTGCTCTATATCCTGATATCAGTATTGAAATATATCTACTGAGATCCTGCTTTATGTCCTGATATCAGTATTGAAATATACCTACTGAGATACTGCTCTATATCCTGATATCACTATTGAAATATACCTACTGAGATCCTGCTTTATGCCCTGATATCAGTATTGAAATATACCTACTGAGATTCTGCTCTATATCCTGATATCAGTATTGAAATATACCTACTGAGATCCTAATCTATATACTGATATCAGTATTGAAATATATCTACAAAAATTCTGCTCTATATCCTGATATCAGTATTGAATATACCTACTGAGATCCTGATCTATATCCTGATATCAGTATTGAAATGTACCTACTGAGATGCTGCTCTATATTTTGATATCAGTATTGAAATATATCTACTGAGATTCTGCTCTATATCCTGATATCAGTATTGAAATATACCTACTGAGATCCTGCTCTATATTCTGATATCAGTATTGAAATATACCTACTGAGATCCTGCTCTATATTCTGATATCAGTATTGAAATATACCTACTTAGATTCTGCTCTATATCCTGATATAAGTATTGAAATATACCTACTGAGGTACTGCTCTATATCCTGATATCAGTATTGAAATATACCTACTTAGATTCTGCTCTATATCCTGATATAAGTATTGAAATATACCTACTGAGGTACTGCTCTATATCCTGATATCAGTATTGAAATATACCTACTGAGATCCTGATCTATATCCTGATATAAGTATTGAAATATACCTACTGAAATCCTACTCTATATTCTGATATCAGTATTGAAATATACTACTGAGATTCTGCTCTATATCCTGATATCAGTATTGAAATATACCTACTGAGGTACTGCTCTATATTCTGATATCAGTATTGAAATATTCCTACCGAGATCCTGCTTTATGTCCTGATATCAGTATTGAAATATACCTACTGAGGTACATGTACTGCTCTATATCCTGATATCAGTATTGAAATATTCCTACCGAGATTCTGCTCTATATTCTGATATCAGTATTGAATATACCTACTGAGATCCTGATCTATATTCTGATATCAGTATTGAAATATACCTACTAAGATTCTGCTCTATATCCTGATATCAGTATTAAAATATACCTACTGAGATCCTGCTCTATATTCTGATATCAGTATTGAAATATACCTACTAAGATTCTGCTCTATATCCTGATATCAGTATTAAAATATACCTACTGAGATCCTGCTCTATATTCTGATATCAGTATTGAAATATACCTACTGAGATTCTGCTCTATATCCTGATATCAGTATTGAAATATTCCTACTAAGATCCTGCTCTATATTCTGATATCAGTATTGAAATATATCTACTGAGATTCTGCTCTATGTTCTGATATCAGTATTGAAATATACCTACTGAGATTCTGCTCTATATCCTGATATCAGTATTGAAATATACCTACTGAGATCCTGCTTTATGCCCTGATATCAGTATTGAAATATACCTACTGAGATTCTGCTCTATATCCTGATATCAGTATTGAAATATACCTACTGAGATTCTGCTCTATATCCTGATATAAGTATTGAAATATACCTACTGAGGTACTGCTCTATATCCTGATATCAGTATTGAAATATTCCTACCGAGATTCTGCTCTATATTCTGATATCAGTATTGAATATACCTTCTGAGATCCTGCTCTATATTCTGATATCAGTATTGAAATATACCTACTAAGATTTTGCTCTATATCCTGATATCAGTATTAAAATATACCTACTGAGATCCTGCTCTATATTCTGATATCAGTATTGAAATATACCTACTAAAGTTCTGCTCTATATCCTGATCTCAGTATTAAAATATACCTACTGAGATCCTGCTCTATATTCTGATATCAGTATTGAAATATACCTACTGAGATTCTGCTCTATATCCTGATATTAGTATTGAAATATTCCTACTGAGATCCTGCTCTGTATTCTGATATCAGTATTGAAATATATCTACTGAGATTCTGCTCTATATTCTGATATCAGTATTGAAATATACCTACTGAGATCCTGCTCTATATTCTGATATCAGTATTGAAATATACCTATTTAGCAAATACACATAATAGGCAAATATTTTAAACAAAATTATATAAACTTCTGGAAAGATCTTCCAAAATTGCACAGTAAATTTAAAACAACATACATTTGTATGTCATGGAAGAGTACCTGATAAAATAGAGTATTCCTTTTTTTATATTCAGAACAAGTAATCATAACCTGGCATAGAAAAGGGGAGGCATAATTAGCCTATAACAGCAAAACAACATAGTATATGCTGTCATTGTTCTCTTCAGCATATAGAAGACTAAATACCCTTTCTTATGATATACCCCAAATACCAAAACCATTAAACTGATTTGCTTTCAAACAAAGTATGACTAATAATTGATATGCTATAGAACTATAGAAAGTACTAACAAAAATATAATCACAATTAATACATTTCTCCTTCCTTGCAAGGAACGAAAGCAACACTTTTGACTCATTTTTTTTGCTTTTCTTTGTTGTTTGTATTTCATCTTTATTGCTATAACTGTTAGAAATAACCATGCCAACTTCAATTGACACATTTAATAGGAAGTTGCTTTGTTCTGCAATTGCACAAAATTGTCCTCACATTCATGACATGTGTTTAGCTCATATGAATATTACTTTCATTAAAAATACCCACAAGTACTGTGTCATTTTCAGTGAATTATTACACACTTAACAAACAACAGATTTCTATATGCTTATACATGTATATGGTCTCTAACATTAAATACACATTACATTGTTTTATTGATCTTTCTTGTTTACTTTGCAGGTGGGTGAAAGAATACGGGTTATCCTAGATATGGAGGACAATTACTTGGCATTTGAAAGGGGATATGAATTTCTAGGTGTTGCATTCCGTGGTTTACCCAGTGTCAATCTTTACCCATCAGTTTCTGCTGTCTATGGAAACACTGAAATCACAATGGTATATCTTGGTCCACCTCTTGATGGATGACATCTAATATTGTACTAGGTTATAGTTTGTTAGTATTTTCAAATTGTTTAGGAAGAATTCAGGTATTTTGTATGACCTCATAGCAGACATAGTGGCTGAATCTGCTGTGTCATTCTGTCTTGAATGCAGTGGTGCTTTGTTAGTGAATGCTGAATATTCCTTATAATCTACTCTTCACTGATAGTTAGTCCCAAATGGAAGATAGATACTGTATTGCTTTTGTTTAGATTCATATTCAACCCCTACTTTTATCTAGTACATCAAGAGGAAGTCTTGCTTACATGAATCTGCCACTACAGTTACTGTACTGGTCACATGACATACAATCATGTGACTGCCATGAAACAATGAGATATTGTATGTACTACATACATGTGACAATAATTGCATTTTCAATCTAATCTCAAATGAAACCAGGAAAATAATTAATATTGTTGTTTTGAAGAAGACCAATGGTTGCAACACGTCAGTAACAGACGATTAACTGGAGTCAACAAACATTATAAAATATTCATGAACCAAAATATTTATGAACATCAGTTGTACATTGAATTGACACTACACACATGTCAGTTTAATACAGTGAGGTAGGAAAGTGTTGACCAATCACAATTTGTCATAGGCTGGCTGAAAAATGTCGACCAATCACAATTTGTCATAGATTGGTTGAAAAGTGTCGACCAATCTCAAATTGTCATAGGTTGGTGGGAAAGTGTTAACTGATCACAACTTGTCATAGGCTGGTTGAAAAATGTCGACCAATCACAATTTGTCATAGGCTGGTTGAAAGTGTTGAATAATCACAATTTGTCATAGGCTGGTTGAAAGTGTTGACTGATCACAACTTGTCATAGATTGGTTGAAAAGTGTTGACCAATCACAAATTGTCATAGGTTGGTTGGAAAGTGTTGACCGATCACAACTTGTCATAGGCTGTCTGATTGATGCTTGTTCACTTGGCTGAATAGAGGGAGGTACCAACTGATCCAGTTGCCTCATTTGAAGGAGGTGCCAGCCTATCCAAGAAAAATCCATTTTAAAAACTGTATATAAACATGGGTTTGTTGACTCTGCTTTATTATATAAAGATTGTTAAAATATCATAAAATAGACTCAAATTATAGAAACTTACTGAGACACCAAGCAATGCAACTGTTATAGTTGGAAGTAATCTGCTTCAATTTCCAAAGACACTAATTTTCATCAAGATATTGTAGTAAGTGATATGTGTTCAGTGAAGTTCAATGTATCAGTGACTTTTGTGAAAATCTTTTTTGAATTGTCTAATTGACATCATTCAACATTTGACAATATTTGTTGAAATAGCATTCCATGTCCATTGGCATTGTGCAACTGATGGACAACGATTCAGATGTCATTACCCCCTTATATACATTTCAGTTAATTTGCATTGAGTATTCTGCAATTACTGACAAGTAAGTGAACCACATGTAAATTTCCTAATTAATAAATTGTAAAATAAATATAAAATAAAATTAAATGAACATTGAATATTATTAAGAGGACCAAAAACTAGATGTAAAATGTCCACATTAGAGGACTCAATTGTGGTCTTTAAATATTTGTACTTCCATCCCGAGGGACCACTGTTAAAACTTGGCTGTGCAACTTGAAAGGAAACACATTTTTTTGTTGCTAGTCACATTATGGGATGTGTACTTACCGAGATTAATAATCAATAAATGTGTTTTGAAGCATAACTTGCTGGAATTTTCACTGAAATAAAACTAACAAATTCAGGTTTTTGTTAGTTTGTACATTTCACATGCTTTGTGTACACACATATTTCTTTTTACCTTTGTTGTGCATGAACAGGGTTATTAATTCAGGTTATCAGAATGTGAATTTGAAATTGTATTTTTAGGTTGGGTATCCAGATTTCATCTCGGTGACCCACTCAGGACTCCTATCCATTGTGCCTGGACCCTCCTCCTACCATAGAGCTCACTCCTGTTGTGCATTCTAGTTGTGCATTTACTAGTCTAGCATCTTGCAAGCTTTACTTTTAGACTCCTTACCAATTTTTTTTTAAATGTAAAAAAAAGAAAAAAAATCCATTGTTTATGACTACCTGCATGAAATGTTGTATATATATCTTAAGTCACGATGCCTTGTTACAATTATGGTAGATTGCACTTAAATGCTGATTGTGTCCTGCTGTATTTGTCTAAATTAAAATTCATATTTCTAGCAACAAGTATGAGGAGTCAGGTACACACCAACAGCATCTCTACTGTCATTACAACATTGCTATAAATTCACATGTGTGAAAATCAACAAGCGCCCTCGAGCTGAAGAATGAAGACATGATGTCAAACACTCTCAACTTATCATTGTGTGTCATTCAAATCTGTCATACAACTGACATATAATTCTCAATGGTTTGATGGCCATGCACTTAAAACACAATTACAGTAACCAGAGAACAGTGCAGAGAACTTTCGTGTATTTGACACAGATACCAAAAAAGATACAAAAGCACACCTATTATGAATTGATTTGTCGATTTTATCATGTAGGTTATTTCTTTCAGGCCTGATTTGTTTCACCTTTCACTATATGTCCCTACTCTATAGTAAATTTGTTTTGACACAGAATAAATAGATGTATTTCATCAATATTCCACCATTCCAAAAAGTGTATGAAATTAACACTAATAATCTCAGGTTTAAATACAATGTATATATTGGGTTTTGCTCATGTTTATATAAATTCTTTTTTGACAACTGTTTGTCATTGTACTTGAATTTTAGCATCACATTCAATCGTTTCATTGCCCACACTCCTTATTTGCACTGATTTTATACATCTGCCAAAGTGCTCACCCCTTCCAGAATACTGGCATCTGTCTGACTAGTCATTTATCATTGTTATCAGATGTATTAAGTAATTTTTGACGTATAACTCTTTGCCCACTCCCAAAAAATGTGCTCTTGCGACTGGCAAAAAACAATGACACATAATTTATATACTTCATTAGATTGCAGTGAACCATCACAATGGACACTGTATTGACCAGTGCTCATTTTGAAACCATATAGTGCAGTGAATCATCACACCGAACACTGTATTGACCAGTGCTTACTTTGAAACCATATAGTTCAGTGAACCATCGCACTGGACACTGTATTGACCAATGTTAACTTTGAAACCATTATATTGCAGTGAATCATCACACTGAACACTGTATTGACCAGTGCTCACTTTGAAACCATATAGTGCAGTGAACCATCGCACTGGTCACTGTATTGACCAATATTCACTTTGAAACCATTATAGTACAGTGAACCATCATACTGGACACTGCATTTACCATGGCTCACTTTGAAACTATATAATGCAGTGAACCATCACACTGGACACTATTGAACAGTGCTCATTTTGAAACCATATAGTGCAGTGAACCATCCCAGTAGACACTGCATTGACCAGTGCTCACTTTGAAACCGTTTAGTGCAGTGAACCATCACACTGGTCACTGTATTGACCAATATTCACTTTGAAGCAATATAGTACAGTAAATCATAACGCTGAGCACTGTATTGACCAATGTTAACTTTAAAATCATTATAGTGCAGTGAATCATCACACTGGACACTGTATTGACCAATATTCACTTTGAAACCATTATAGTACAGTGAACCATCATACTGGACACTGCATTTACCATGGCTCACTTTGAAACTATATAATGCAGTGAACCATCACACTGGACACTATTGAACAGTGCTCATTTTGAAACCATATAGTGCAGTGAACCATCCCAGTAGACACTGCATTGACCAGTGCTCACTTTGAAACCATATAGTGCAGTGAACCATTGCACTGGACACTGTATTGACCAATGTTAACTTTGAAACCATTATATTGCAGTGAATCATCACACTGAACACTGTATTGACCAGTGCTCACTTTGAAACCATATAGTGCAGTGAACCATCGCACTGAACACTGCATTGAACAGTGCTCACATTGAAACCATATAATGCAGTGAACCATCACACTGGACACTGTATTGACCAATATTCACTTTGAAACCATTATAGTACAGTGAACCATCATACTGGACACTGCATTTACCATGGCTCACTTTGAAACTATATAATGCAGTGAACCATCACACTGGACACTATTGAACAGTGCTCATTTTGAAACCATATAGTGCAGTGAACCATCCCAGTAGACACTGCATTGACCAGTGCTCACTTTGAAACCGTATAGTGCAGTGAACCATCACACTGGTCACTGTATTGACCAATATTCACTTTGAAGCAATATAGTACAGTAAATCATAACGCTGAGCACTGTATTGACCAATGTTAACTATAAAATCATTATAGTGCAGTGAATCATCACACTGAACACTGTATTGACCAGTGCTCACTTTGAAACCATATTGTACAGTGAACCATCACACTGTACACTGCATTGACCAATGCTCACTTTGAAACCATATAGTGCAGTGAACCATCACACTGGACACTGTTTTGACCAATGTTAACTTTGAAACCATTATAGTGCAGTGAACCATCACACTGGACACTGCCTTGACCAGTGCTCACTTTGAAACCATATAGTGCAATGAACAATCACACTGGACACTGCCTTGACCAATTCTCACTTTGAAACCATATAGTGCAGTGAACCATCATAATGGACACTATTCACCAGTGCTCACTTTGAAACCATATAGTACAGTGAACCATCACACTGTACACTGCATTGACCAATGCTCACTTTGAAACCATATAATGCAGTGAACCATCCCGGTAGACACTGCTTTGACCAGTGCTCACTTTGAAACCATATAGTGCAGTGAATCATCACACTGGACACTGTATTGACCAATGTTAACTTTGAAACCATTATAGTGCATTGAACCATCACACTGGACACTGCCTTGACCAGTGCTCACTTTGAAACCATATAGTGCAATGAACAATCACACTGGACACTGCCTTGACCAATTCTCACTTTGAAACCATATAGTGCAGTGAACCATCATAATGGACACGATTCACCAGTGCTCACTTTGAAACCACATAGTACAGTGAACCATCACACTGTACACTGCATTGACCAATGCTCACTTTGAAACCATATAATGCAGTGAACCATCCCGGTAGACACTGCTTTGACCAGTGCTCACTTTGAAACCATATAGTGCAGTGAATCATCACACTGGGCACTGCCTTGACCAGTGCTCAATTTGAAACCATTATAGTGCAATGAACCATCACACTGGACACTGCATTGACCAGTGCTCTCTTTGAAACCATTATAGTGCAGTGAACCATCACACTAAACACTGTAGTGACCAGTGCTTACTTTGAAACCCACTGGACACTGCCTTCACCAGTGCTCACATTGAAATCATATAGTGCAGTGAATCATGACACTGGACACTGTAGTGACCAGTGCTCACTTTAAAACTATATAGTGCAATGAACATCACACTGGACACTGCATTGAACAGTGCTCGCTTTGAAACCATACAGTGCAGTGAACCATCACACTGGACATTGCATTGAACAGTGCTCGCCTTAAAGCCATACAGTGCAGTGAACTGTCACACTGGACACTGCATTGACCAATGCTCACTTTGAAACCATTATAGTGCAGTGAACCACCATACTGAACATAGTGACCAGTGTTTACTTTGGAACCCACTGGACACTGCTTTGACAGTGCTCACTTTAAAACTATATAGTGCAATGAACCATCACACTGAACACTGCATTGAACAGTGCTCGCTTTGAAACCATACAGTGCAGTGAACCATCACACTGGACATTGCATTGAACAGTGCTCGCTTTAAAGCCATACAGTGCAGTGAACTGTCACACTGAACACTTCATTGACCAGTGCCCGCTTTGAAACCATTATAGTGTAATAAACCATCACACTGAACATTGTAGTGACCAGTGCTCACTTTGAAACCATTATAGTGCAGTGAACCATCACACTGGGCACTGCCTTGACCAGCGCTCACTTTGAAACCATATAGTGCAGTGAAGCATCCCAGTGGACACTGCCTTGACCAGTGCTCACTTTGAAAGCATTATAGTGCAGTGAACCATCGCACTGAACACTGCTTTGACCAATGCTCACTTTGAAACCATTATAGTGCAGTGAACCACCATACTGGACACTGTAGTGACCAGTTCTTACTTTGAAACCCACTGAACACTGCATTGACCAATGCTCACTTTGAAACCATTATAGTGCAGTGAACCACCATACTGGACACTGTAGTGACCAGTTCTTACTTTGAAACCCACTGGACACTGCCTTGACCAGTGCTCATTTTGAAACCATATAGTGCAGTGAACAATCACACTGAATACTTCATTGACCAGTGCCCACTTTGAAACCATTATTGTGTAATAAACCATCACACTGAACACTGCAGTGACCAGTGCTCACTTTGAAACCCAGTGGACACTTCATTGACAAGTGCTCACTTTGAAAACCATTATATTACAATGAACCATCACACTGGACACTGTATTGACCAGTGTCACTTTGAAACCACTATAGTGTAGTTGGCCATCACACTGGACACTGTATTGACATGTGTCACTTTGAAACAATTGAAGTTCACTGAAGCATCGCACTGACCATAGCTCTCTGCAAAACCATTATAGTGTAGTGAGCCATCATGCTGAACACTGTGTTGACATGTGTCACTTTGAAACCATTATAGTGCAGTGAACCATACCAGTGGACACTGCATTTACCTTGGCTCACTTTGAAACCATATAGTGCAGTGAACCATCCTAGTGGACACTGCATTCACCTTGGCTCACTTTGAAACCATTTTTTTCGCAGTGAACCATCACACTGGGCACTGCCTTGACCAGTGCTAACTTTGAAACCACTATAGAATAGTGAACCATCACACTGGACACTGTATTTACCATGGCTCACTTTGAAACCATATAGTGCAGTGAACCAGCACACTGGACACTATTGACCAGTGCTCACTTTGAAACCATTATAGTGCAGTGAACCATCACACTGGGCACTGCCTTGACCAGCGTTCACTTTGAAACCATATAGTGCAGTGATCCATCCCAGTGGACACTGCCTTGACCAGTGCTCACTTTGAAACCATTATAGTGCAGTGAACCATCGCTCTGAACACTGCTTTGACCAATGCTCACTTTGAAACCATTATAGTGCAGTGAACCATCACACTGAACACTGTAGTGACCAGTGCTTACTTTGAAACCTACTGGACACTGCATTGATAAGTGCTCACTTTGAAACCATATAGTGCAGTGAACAATCACACTGAACACTTCATTGACCAGTGCCCACTTTGAAACCATTATAGTGTAATAAACCATCACACTGAACACTGTAGTGACCAGTGCTCACTTAGAAACCCAGTGGACACGTCATTGACAAGTGCTCACTTTAAAAACCATTATATTGCAATGAACCATCACACTGGACACTGCATTGACCTGTGCTCACTTTGAAACCATTATAGTGCAGTTAACCATCACACTGGACACTGCATTGACCAGTGCTCATTTTGAAACCATATTGTGCAATGAACCATCACACTGGACACTGTAGTGACCAGTGCTCACTTTGAAACCATTATAGTGCAGTGAATCATTACTGTCACAGAACGCTATAACAAAACCAGTACGACAGATCACTCACCATCAGTCCTCGCTAGCTACTCCGCCATCTTAGCCCCGCCTGTGTGTTTTCACCCTGCCACAGAGGGCGCACCTCGTAAAACCACTTATGCAAATTAATGTAAGAATAAATAATAAGAATTCATGACATCACTCCCTTTTCAAGAGGAAACTTATAAAGTTTCTGCACAGCACATGAATTCTGTTACATAGTCCTTAAACTGCTCTACTTAGAAAATCAGCTCCATGGTTATCTGAGCCCTTAATACATTCAACGGTAAATCGGTAGTTCTGCAGAAACATTGCCCATCGCATTACTTTGTCATTGATGAATTTAGCCTTGTCAACATACAATAACAGCTGATGGTCTGTCTGGAGAATGAACTGGGTTCCATACAAATACATCATATACTTCTTTACAGACCACACGATTGCCAAGCATTCCTTTTCGATAGTCGAATATGCCTTTTCTCTTTGTGACAACTTCTTGCTAGCATAACTCACAGGGAATAACTTTCCATCATGACCTTGTAACAGGACTGCTGCAGTCCCAACATCAGAAGCATCTGTACGTAACACATAACGCTTGTGTGAATCATGCAACCTCAATATAGGTTTACTGGTTATTACATGAATAAGAGTTCGGTAAGCCTTCTCTTGTGCTTCTCCCCACACAACTTTGATGGGTTGGTCATTCTTTGTTAAATCAGTTAATGGTACTGCAATAGCTGCATAGTTAGGTATATACTCCCCGTAAAATCCAGTTAGACCAAGAAACGACCCGACTTCCTTCTTAGTCATGGGCCGAGGAACATTTCTAACCTTTTTTACATTATCCTCATGTGGACTCAGAAAACCCTGACCAACTTAATGACTGACAAAATCAATAACATCAGAAGCTATTATGCACTTGGATGGTCTAGCAGTAAGCTGAGCATCAGCCATCCTGCTGAACAACTCTTTGAGTGCAGTTATATGCTCACACCAAGTGATGGTGTGAACCAAAATATCGTCAACATAACTAACCACCTTACACATCCCACTCAACATCTTTCTGACACCACGGACCAGGGTTGCACCATAATTCATCATTCCGAATGGCATTTTCAAAAACTCGTAGGTACCATCTGGGGTAACAAAAGCTGTTTTGTGTATGTCCTCCCCCGCCACAGGAACCTGCCAAAACCCCTTACTAAGATCCTCCTTAGTAAAGTACTTGTCTTTACTGAGATCTTGGAACATATCATCTGCTGTCACCATTGGCTCTGGATCAAACACTGTTACCTTGTTTAGCTTTCGGTAGTCAATACATATACGATTCGATTCATCTTTTTTGCGTACTATCACGACAGGTGATGCATATGGGGATTCGGTTTCTCTTATAACTCCCATCTTCAACATACTTTGAATGTCCTCTTTCAAAGACTCTCGTACACTATATGGCACCGGGTAAGGCCTCGATCTTGTAGGTTCATCGGTTCTCAGTTGAATACGATGCTGGATAAGGTTGGTAGTGCCAGGTAGGTCTGTAAATATGTGCTTATACTCGTGCACTAGACAGCGAACTGATTGCTCCTGATCATGAGTTAGGTTCCTGCCATACTTCACGTCAGCTACTGACTCCTTTGGCATGCAAGAATTCAGCACCAACAAGTCATCATCCTGTACAGCGTCTTCATCTAAAGACTCTTCATACTCTATGACAGCTGCACTAGCAATGCCCAAGACACGAAGATTGTCATCAGCTTCACTACTCTGCTCATTTCGTTGAATATACTTCTTCAGCAAGTTAGCATGATATGTTTTGTACTTTCCACGTACCTTTACTCTATAGTCATTTACAACAATCACACTATCAATTTCATACGGCCCCTTCCACTGCATTAATAACTTGTTACTATCAGTTGGTAGTAGAATAAGAACCATTTGTCCAGGTTGAAACCTTCTGACTTTCACCTTCCTATCATAGTAGTGCTTGTACCGTTGCTGGGATTTCTGCATCTCTACCTGTGCAATTTTCAGTGTTTCGTCCAAGCACTCTCTTAACTCAAACACATACTGATAACTGTTTCTAATTTCTGGTTCCTCAGTCTCTGTTGTCCAGAGTTGCTTCAAAATATGCATAGGACCTCTGATTGTCCTCCTTGATTCTTGGGGCACTTCTCTATAGGCGAATAGCAATGCATTGATGTAGCAGTGCCACTGCTTTGGCTGCTCACTGCACAAACGCTTCAACATTGCTTTTAACGTACCATTAAACTTTTCAACCAGTCCATTACACATTGGATGATAAGGGGTGGTTGACAGTTGTCTAATACTCAACAGACGAGAAACTTCACACATACACTCTGACACGAACTGAGTTCCCATGTCATGTAAAATCTCCTCTGGTATACCTAGGCGACTGTACATATCAACCAGTGCTTCAGCTACATCCTCTGTACTGATATGTTTCAGGGGTATTGCCTCTGGATACCTGGTAGCATAGTCTACTAATGTCAAGATGTACTTATGACCTTTTTCACTAGGAGGGTGAATAGGACCAACTAAATCAATAGCAACCCTTTTGAACGGCACATCTATCAGTGGCATCTTCTGAAGGGGGACTTTTGCAATTTTACCTTTAGGTACCGTTCTCTGGCAAATATCACAAGATCTACAGAATCTTGTTATGTCACCATGTATTCCTGGCCAGTAGAAATTGCTCAGGACTCTATCACCAGTTTTCTTTACGCCCATATGCCCTCCCGTTATCGAATCATGCGCCACCATCATGACCTGGTTACGCAATGGCATAGGTACAACCATCTGCTTAACAGACCTACCCTGATTCACATGAGGATGAGTAAACTGTCTGTATAGTATACTGCCTTTCTCCAGAAACATAACTTCCTGGTTACCTTTAAACTTAGGTTCCTTCAAGGACCAATATTTACTGAGAGATGAATCGTCATGCTGCAATTTTACTAGCTGAGCCTTATTTACATCTAATGACTTACCCCCGTCAGGTACACACAGAGGGACTATTTTGTTACCTTTCTTAGTCAAAACATTGACATAGTTGAAAGTCTCCAATCTCAGTACCTCTGCCTTCATTCAATGTTAGCACCAGAGATGTACAGTCAACTATTTCGTGTTCAAACCAAAACAATTCTTATCTCAATTGTATAATTATAAGATTTGTAAAAAGTCACTGATAGACAATTTGATTTTGTCAGAAACTCAATAAAACATTTTAATCTTTTTTTAATGCAGTTTTCATCACATGCTAGCCTAACGGTTTCCTTGCACACCAGCTCACATCACTTGCTACCCTAATGGTTTCCTTTCATTCCAGCTGACATCACATGTTACCATAACGATTTCCTCTCAAACCAGCTCACGTCACATGCTACCCTAACTGTTCTCTCTCATACCAGCTCACATCATATGCCACCCTAACGTTTCCTCTACTGCCAGCTCACATCATATGCTACCCAAACTGTTTCCTATCATATCAGCTCACATCACACGCTACCCTAACAGGGTCCTCTCAAGCCAGCTGACGTCATGTGCTACCTTAACAAGGTTCTCTCATACCTGTTCACATCACATTCTACCATAACGATTTCCTCTCAAACCAGCTCACGTCACATGCTACTCTAACAAGGTCCTCTCAAACCAGCTCACATCATATGCTACCCTAATGGTTTCCTCTCATACCAGCTCACATCACATGCCGACCTAAGGGGTTCTCTCAAACCAGTTGACGTCACATGCTACTCTAACAGGGTCCTATCATACCAGCTCACATCACATGCTACCGTAACAGGGCTCTCTCATATCAGCTCACATCACCTGCTCGCCTAACGGCTCCCTCTCAACCAGCTCACATCACATGCTACCATAACAGGGTTCTCTCATACCAGCTCACATCACATGCTACTGTAGCAGGGTTCTTTCATACCAGCTCACAGCACATGCTAGCCTAACGGTTTGTTCTCAAACCAGCTGTCATCATATGCTACCCTAACTGTTTCCTGTCCTACCAGCTCACATCATATGCTACCCAAACTGTTTCCTGTCATACCAGCTCACATCACATGCTACCCTAACAGGGTCCTCTCAAGCCAGATCACATCACATGCAACCCTAACAGTGTCCTCTCAAACCAGCTCACATCATATGCTAACCAAACGGTTTCCTCTCATACAAGCTCACGTCACATGCTACCCTAACTGTTACATATCAAACCAGCTCATGTCACATGCTACCCTAACAGGGTCCTCTCAAACCAGCTCACATAACATGCAACCCTAACAGGGTCCTCTCAAGCCAGCTGACGTCATGTGCTTCCTTAACAAGGTTCTCTCATACCTGCTCACATCCCATTCTACCATAACGATTTCCTCTCAAACCAGCTCACGTCACATGCTACCCTAACAAGGTCCTCTCAAACCAGCTCACATCATATGCTACCCTAATGGTTTCCTCTCACACCAGCTCACATCACATGCCGACCTAAGGGGTTCTCTCAAACCAGTTGACGTCACATGCTACTCTAACAGGGTCCTATCATACCAGCTCACATCACATGCTACCGTAACAGGGCTCTCTCATATCAGCTCACATCACCTGCTCGCCTAACGGTTCCCTCTCAACCAGCTCACATCACATGATACCAGAACAGGGTTCTCTCATACCAGCTCACATCACATGCTACTGTAACAGGGTTCTTTCATACCAGCTCACAGCACATGCTAGCCTAACGGTTTGTTCTCAAACCAGCTGTCATCATATGCTACCCTAACTGTTTCCTGTCCTACCAGCTCACATCATATGCTACCCAAACTGTTTCCTGTCATACCAGCTCACATCACATGCTACCCTAACAGGGTCCTCTCAAGCCAGATCACATCACATGCAACCCTAACAGTGTCCTCTCAAACCAGCTCACATCATATGCTAACCAAACGGTTTCCTCTCATGCAAGCTCACGTCACATGCTACCCTAACTGTTACATATCAAACCAGCTCACGTCACATGCTACCCTAACAGGGTCCTCTCAAACCTGCTCACATCACAGCTAGCCTAACAGTTTGCTCTCATACAAGCTCACATCATATGCTACCCAAACTGTTACATATCAAACCAGCTCACATAACATGCAACCCTAACAGGGTTCTCTCAAACCAGCTCACATCATATGCTAACCAAACGGTTTCCTCTCATACAAGCTCACGTCACATGCTACCCTAACTGTTACATATCAAACCAGATCACGTCACATGCTACCCTAGCAGGGTCCTCTCAAACCAGATCACATCACATGCTACCTTAACAGGGTCCTCTCATACAAGCTCACTCCATATGCTACCCTAAAGTTTTCCTCTCATATAAGCTCACACCATTTGCTACTCAACTCATTTCTGGTTTAAACTATCCGACTGTATGGAAACATATTAAATCTACTTCTCAACTCATATCAACCTTAAACTATCCGACTGTATGGAAACATAATAAATCTAACTCTCAACTCATTTCTGCTTTAAACTATCCGACTGTATGGAAACATAATCAATCTATCTCTCAACACATATCAGGCTTAAACTATCCGACTGTATGGAAACATAATAAATCTACCTCTCAACTCATTTCCAATTTAAACTCTCCGACTGTTTGGAAACGTAATAAATCTACCTCTCAACTCATTTCTGGTTTAAACTATCCGACTGTTTGGAAACATAATAATAAATCTAGCTCTCAACTCATTTCTGGTTTAAACTATCCGACTGCATGGAAACATAATAAATCTACCTCTCAACTCATATCAGGCTTAAGCTATCCGACTGTATGGAAACATAATAAATCTACCTCTCAACTCATTTCTGGTTTAAACTATCCGACTGTATGGAAACATAATCAATCTACCTCTCAACTCATATCAGGCTTAAACTATCCGATTGTATGGAAACATAATAAATCTACCTCTCAACTCATAACAGGCTTAAGCTATCCGACTAAATGGAAACATAATAAATCTTCCTCTCAACTAATTACTAATTTAAACTATCCGACTGTATGGAAACATAATAAATCTACCTCTCAACTCATTTCCAATTTAAACTACCCGACTGTATGGAAACATAATAAATCTTCCTCTCAACTAATTTCTAATTTAAACTATCCGACTGTATGGAAACATTATAAATCTACCTCTCAACTCATATCAGGCTTAAATTATCCAACTGTATGGAAACATAATAAATCTTCCTCTCAACTAATTTCTAATTTAAACTATCCGACTGTATGGAAACATAATCAATCTACCTCTCAACTCATATCAGGCTTAAACTATCCGACTGTATGGAAACATAATAAATCTACCTCTCAACTCATTTTTGGTTTAAAGTATCCGACTGTATGGAAACATAAAAAATCTACCTCTCAACTCATTTCTAATTTAAAGTATCCGACTGTATGGAAACATAATAAATCTACCTCTCAACTCATTTCTAATTTAAACTATCCGACTGTATGGAAACATAATAAATCTACCACTCAACTCATTTACAATTTAAACTATCCGACTGTATGGAAACATAATAAATCTTCCTCTCAACTAATTTCTAATTTAAACTATCCGACTGTATGGAAACATTATAAATCTACCTCTCAACTCATATCAGGCTTAAACTATCCGACTGTATGGAAACATAATAAATCTACCTCTCAACTCATTTCTAATTTAAACTACCCGACTGTATGGAAACATAATAAATCTTCCTCTCAACTAATTTCTAATTTAAACTATCCGACTGTTTGGAAACATTATAAATCTACCTCTCAACTCATATCAGGCATAAACTATCCAAATGTATGGAAACATAATAAATCTTCCTCTCAACTAATTTCTAATTTAAACTATCCAACTGCATGGAAACATAATCAATCTACCTCTCAACTCATATCAGGCTTAAACTATCCGACTATATGGAAACATAATAAATCTAACTCTCAACTCAGTTCTAATTTAAAGTATCCGACTGTATGGAAACATAATCAATCTACCTCTCAACTCATATCAGGCTTAAACTATCCGGCTGTATGGAAACATAATAAATCTTCCTCTCAACTAATTTCTAATTTAAACTATCCGACTGTATGGAAACATTATAAATCTACCTCTCAACTCATATCAGGCTTAAACTATCCAACTGTATGGAAACATAATAAATCTTCCTCTCAACTAATTTCTAATTTAAACTATCCGACTGTATGGAAACATAATCAATCTACCTCTCAACTCATTTTTGGTTTAAAGTATCCGACTGTATGGAAACATAAAAAATCTACCTCTCAACTCATTTCTAATTTAAAGTATCCGACTGTATGGAAACATAATAAATCTACCTCTCAACTCATTTCTAATTTAAACTATCCGACTGTATGGAAACATAATAAATCTACCACTCAACTCATTTACAATTTAAACTATCCGACTGTATGGAAACATAATAAATCTTCCTCTCAACTAATTTCTAATTTAAACTATCCGACTGTATGGAAACATTATAAATCTACCTCTCAACTCATATCAGGCTTAAACTATCCGACTGTATGGAAACATAATAAATCTACCTCTCAACTCATTTCTAATTTAAACTACCCGAATGTATGGAAACATAATAAATCTTCCTCTCAACTAATTTCTAATTTAAACTATCCGACTGTTTGGAAACATTATAAATCTACCTCTCAACTCATATCAGGCATAAACTATCCAAATGTATGGAAACATAATAAATCTTCCTCTCAACTAATTTATAATTTAAACTATCCAACTGCATGGAAACATAATCAATCTACCTCTCAACTCATATCAGGCTTAAACTATCCGACTGTATGGAAACATAATAAATCTACCTCTCAACTCATTTCAAGCTTAAACAATCCGACTGTATGGAAACATAATAAATCTACCTCTCAACTCATTTCTGGTTTAAACTATCCGACTGTATCGAAACATTAAAATTCTCCCTCTCAACTCATATCAGGTTTAAACTATCCGACTGTATGGAAACACAATAAATCTACCTCACAACTCATATCAGGATTAAACTATCCGACTGTATGGAAACATAATAAATCTACCTCTCAACTCATATCAGGATTAAACTATCCGACTGTATGGAAACATAATAAATCTACCTCTCAACTCATTTCTAATTTAAACTATCCGATTGTATGGAAACATAATAAATCTACCTCTCAACTAATTTCCAATTTAAACTATCCGACTGTATGGAAACATAATAAATCTTTCTGTCAACTAATTTCTAATTTAAACTATCCGACTGTATGGAAACATTATAAATCTACCTCTCAACTCATATCAGGCTTAAACTATCTGATTGTATGGAAACATAATGAATCTACCTCTCAACTCATTTCTGGTTTAAACTATCCGACTGTATCGAAACATTATAATTCTCCCTCTCAACTCATATCAGGTTTAAACTATCCGACTGTATGGAAACACAATAAATCTACCTCTCAACTCATATCAGGATTAAACTATCCGACTGTATGGAAACATAATAAATCTACCTCTCGACTCATATCAGGATTAAACTATCCGACTGTAAGGAAACATAATAAATCTACCTCTCATCTCATTTCTGGTTTAAACTATCCGACTGTATGGAAACATAATAAATCTACCTCTCAAATCATTTCTGGTTTAAACTATCCGACTGTATGAAAACATAATAAATCTTCCTCTCAACTAATTTCTAATTTAAACTAACCGACCGTATGGAAACATAATTAATCTACCTCTCAATTCATATCAGGCTTAAACTATCCGACTGTATGGAAACATAATAAATCTACCTCTCAACTCATTTTTGGTTTAAAGTATCCGACTGTATGGAAACATTATAAATCTACCTCTCAACGCATATCAGGCTTAAACTATCCCACTGTATGGAAACATAATAAATCTACCTCTCAACTCATTTCCAATTTAAACTATCCGAATGTATGGAAACATAATAAATCTACCTCTCAACTCATATCAGGCTTAAACTATCCGACTGTATGGAAACATAATAAATCTACCTCTCAACTCATTTCTAATTTAAACTATCCGACTGTATGGAAACATAATAAATCTACCTCTCAACTCATTTCCAATTTAAACTATCCGACTGTATGGAAACATAAATAAATCTTCCTCTCAACTAATTTCTAATTTAAACTATCCGACTGTATGGAAACATTATAAATCTACCTCTCAACTCATATCAGGCTTAAACTATCCGACTGTATGGAAACATAATAAATCTACCTCTCAACTCATTTCAAGCTTAAACAATCCGACTGTATGGAAACATAATAAATCTACCTCTCAACTCATTTCTGGTTTAAACTATCCGACTGTATCGAAACATTATAATTCTCCCTCTCAACTCATATTAGGTTTAAACTATCCGACTGTATGGAAACACAATAAATCTACCTCACAACTCATATCAGGATTAAACTATCCGACTGTATGGAAACATAATAAATCTACCTCTCAACTCATATCAGGATTAAACTATCCGACTGTATGGAAACATAATAAATCTACCTCTCAACTCATTTCTGGTTTAAACTATCCGACTATATGGAAACATAATAAATCTACCTCTCAACTCATTTCCAATTTAAACTACCCGACTGTATGGAAACATAATAAATCTTCCTCTCAACTAATTTCTAATTTAAACTATTCGACTGTATGGAAACATTATAAATCTCCTCTCAACTCTTATCAGGCTTAAACTATCCAACTGTATGGAAACATAATAAATCTTCCTCTCAACTAATTTTTAATTTAAACTATCCGACTGTATGGAAACATAATAAATCTTCCTCTCAACTAATTTCCAATTTAAACTATCCGACTGTACGGAAACATTATAAATCTACCTCTCAACTCATATCAGGCTTAAATCATCCGACTGTATGGAAACATAATAAATCTACCTCTCAACTCATTTCTGGTTTAAACTATCCGACTGTATGGAAACATAATAAATCTACCTCTCAACTCATTTCTGGTTTAAACTATCCGACTGTATGGAAACATTATAAATCTACCTCTCAACTCATTTCTGGTTTAAACTATCCGACTGTATGGAAACATAATAAATCTACCTCTCAACTCATTTCTGGTTTAAACTATCCGACTGTATGGAAACATTATAAATCTACCTCTCAACTCATTTCAAGCTTAAACAATCCGACTGTATGGGAACATAATAAATCTACCTCTCAACTCATATCAGGCTTAAATCATCCGACTGTATGGAAACATAATAAATCTACCTCTCAACTCATTTCTGGTTTAAACTATCCGACTGTATGGAAACATTATAAATCTACCTCTCAACTCATTTCTGGTTTAAACTATCCGACTGTATGGAAACATTATAAATCTACCTCTCAACTCATATCAGGCTTAAACTATCCAACTGTATGGAAACATAATAAATCTACCTCTCAACTAATTTCTAATTTAAACTATTCGACTGTATGGAAACATTATAAATCTCCTCTCAACTCTTATCAGGCTTAAACTATCCAACTGTATGGAAACATAATAAATCTTCCTCTCAACTAATTTCTAATTTAAACTATCCGACTGTATGGAAACATAATCAATCTGCCTCTCAACTCATATCAGGCTTAAACTATCCGACTGTATGGAAACATAATAAATCTACCTCTCAACTCATTTTTGGTTTAAAGTATCCGACTGTATGGAAACATAATAAATCTACCTCTCAACTAATTTCTAATTTAAACTACCGACTGTATAGAAACATAATAAATCTTCCTCTCAACTCATTTCTAATTTAAACTATCCGACTGTATGGAAACATTATAAATCTACCTCTCAACTCATAATAGGCTTAAACTATCCAACTGTATGGAAACATAATAAATCTTCCTCTCAACTAATTTCTAATTTAAACTATCCGACTGTATGGAAACATAATCAATCTACCTCTCAACTCATATCAGGCTTAAACTATCCGACTGTATGGAAACATAATAAATCTACCTCTCAACTCATTTCTAATTTAAACTATCCGACTGTATGGAAACATAATAAATCTACCTCTCAACTCATTTCTAATTTAAACTATCCGACTGTATGGAAACATAATAAATCTACCTCTCAACTCATTTCCAATTTAAACTATCCGACTGTATGGAAACATAATAAATCTTCCTCTCAACTAATTTCCAATTTAAACTATCCGACTGTACGGAAACATTATAAATCTACCTCTCAACTCATATCAGGCTTAAATCATCCGACTGTATGGAAACATAATAAATCTACCTCTCAACTCATTTCTGGTTTAAACTATCCGACTGTATGGAAACATTATAAATCTACCTCTCAACTCATTTCTGGTTTAAACTATCCGACTGTATGGAAACATAATAAATCTACCTCTCAACTCTTATCATGCTTAAACTATCCGACTGTATGGAAACATGATAAATCTACCTCTCAACTCATTTCCAATTTAAACTATCCGAATGTATGGAAACATAATAAATCTACCTCTCAACTCTTATCAGGCTTAAACTATCCGATTGTATGGAAACATGATAAATCTACCTCTCAACTCATTTCCAATATAAACTATCCGAATGTATGGAATCATTATAAATCTACCACTCAACTCATATCAAGCTTAAACTATCCGACTGTATGGAAACATATTAAATCTACTTCTCAACTCATATCAAGCTTAAACTATCCGACTGTATGGAAACATAATGAATCTACCTCTCAACTCATTTCTGGTTTAAACAATCCGACTGTATCGAAACATTATAATTCTCCCTCTCAACTCATATCAGGTTTAAACTATCCGACTGTATGGAAACACAATAAATCTACCTCTCAACTCATATCAGGATTAAACTATCCGACTGTATGGAAACATAATAAATCTACCTCTCAACTCATATCAGGATTAAACTATCCGACTGTAAGGAAACATAATAAATCTACCTCTCATCTCATTTCTGTTTTAAACTATCCGACTGTATGGAAACATAATAAATCTACCTCTCAACTCATTCTGGTTTAAACTATCAGACTGTATGGAAACATAATAAATCTTCCTCTCAACTAATTTCTAATTTAAACTAACCGACCGTATGGAAACATAATTAATCTACCTCTCAACTCATATCAGGCTTAAACTATCCGACTGTATAGAAACATAATAAATCTACCTCTCAACTCATTTTTGGTTTAAAATATCCGACTGTATGGAAACATTATAAATCTACCTCTCAACTCATATCAGGCTTAAACTATCCGACTGTATGGAAACATAATAAATCTACCTCTCAACTCATTTTTGGTTTATAGTATCAGACTGTATGGAAACATTATAAATCTACCTCTCAACTCATATCAGGCTTAAACTATCCGACTGTTTGGAAACATAATAAATCTACCTCTCAACTCATTTCTGGTTTAAACTATCCAACTGTATGGAAACATAATAAATCTACCTCTCAACTCATTTCTGGTTTAAATTATCCGACTGTATGGAAACATTATAATTCTCCCTCACAACTCATATCAGGTTTAAACTATCCAACTTTGTGGAAACATAATAATTCTACCTCTCAACTCATTTGTATGGAAACATAATAAATCTATCTCTCAACTCATTTCTGGTTTAAACTATCCGACTGTATCGAAACTTTATAATTCTCCCTCTCAACTCATATCAGGTTTAAACTATCCGACTGTATGGAAACACAATAAATCTACCTCTCAACTCATATCAGGATTAAACTATCCGACTGTATGGAAACATAATAAATCTACCTCTCAACTCATATCAGGATTAAACTATCCGACTGTAAGGAAACATAATAAATCTTCCTCTCAACTAATTTCTAATTTAAACTAACCGACCGTATGGAAACATAATTAATCTACCTCTCAACTCATATCAGGCTTAAACTATCCGACTGTATAGAAACATAATAAATCTACCTCTCAACTCATTTTTGGTTTATAGTATCAGACTGTATGGAAACATTATAAATCTACCTCTCAACGCATATCAGGCTTAAACTATCCCACTGTATGGAAACATAATAAATCTACCTCTCAACTCATTTCTGGTTTAAACTATCCGACTGTATGGAAACATAATCAATCTACCTCTCAACTCATATCAGGCTTAAACTATCCGACTGTTTGGAAACATAATAAATCTACCTCTCAACTCATTTCTGGTTTAAACTATCCAACTGTATGGAAACATAATAAATCTACCTCTCAACTCATTTCTGGTTTAAATTATCCGACTGTATGGAAACATTATAATTCTCCCTCACAACTCATATCAGGTTTAAACTATCCAACTTTGTGGAAACATAATAATTCTACCTCTCAACTCATTTGTATGGAAACATAATAAATCTACCTCTCAACTCATTTCTGGTTTAAACTATCCGACTGTATCGAAACTTTATAATTCTCCCTCTCAACTCATATCAGGTTTAAACTATCCGACTGTATGGAAACACAATAAATCTACCTCTCAACTCATATCAGGATTAAACTATCCGACTGTAAGGAAACATAGTAAATCTACCTCTCATCTTATTTCTGGTTTAAACTATCCGACTGTATGGAAACATAATAAATCTACCTCTCAACTCATTTCTGGTTTAAACTATCCGACTGTATGGAAACATAATAAATCTTCCTCTCAACTAATTTCTAATTTAAACTATCCGACTGTATGGAAACATAATTAATCTACCTCTCAACTCATATCAGGCTTAAACTATCCGACTGTATGGAAACATAATAAATCTTCCTCTCAACTCATTTTTGGTTTAAAGTATCCGTCTGTATGGAAACATTATAATTCTCCCTCTCAACTCATATCAGGATTAAACTATCCAACTTTGTGGAAACATAATAAATCTACCTCTCAACTCATTTGTATGGAAACATAATAAATCTACCTCTCAACTCATTTCTGGTTTAAACTATCCGACTGCATGGAAACATAATAAATCTACCTCTCAACACATATGAGGCTTAAGCTATCCGACTGTATGGAAACATAATCAATCTGCCTCTCAACTCATAATAGGCTTAAACTATCCGACTGTATGGAAACATAATAAATCTACCTCTCAACTCATTTCTGGTTTAAACTATCCGATTGTATGGAAACATAATAAATCTACCTCTCAACTCATTTCTGGTTTAAACTATCCGACTGTATGGAAACATATTAAATCTACTTCTCAACTCATATCAAGCTTAAACTATCCGACTGTATGGAAACATAATGAATCTACCTCTCAACTCATTTCTGGTTTAAACTATCCGACTGTATCGAAACATTATAATTCTCCCTCTCAACTCATATCAGGTTTAAACTATCCGACTGTATGGAAATACAATAAATCTACCTCTCAACTCATATCAGGATTAAACTATCCGACTGTATGGAAACATAATAAATCTACCTCTCAACTCATATCAGGATTAAACTATCCGACTATATGGAAACATAATAAATCTACCTCTCAACTCATTTCCAATTTAAACTACCCGACTGTATGGAAACATAATAAATCTTCCTCTCAACTAATTTCTAATTTAAACTATTCGACTGTATGGAAACATTATAAATCTACCTCTCAACTCTTATCAGGCTTAAACTATCCAACTGTATGGAAACATAATAAATCTTCCTCTCAACTAATTTCTAATTTAAACTATCCGACTGTATGGAAACATAATCAATCTGCCTCTCAACTCATATCAGGCTTAAACTATCGGACTGTATGGAAACATAATAAATCTACCTCTCAACTCATTTTTGGTTTAAAGTATCCGACTGTATGGAAACATAATAAATCTACCTCTCAACTAATTTCTAATTTAAACTACCGACTGTATGGAAACATAATAAATCTTCCTCTCAACTCATTTCTAATTTAAACTATCCGACTGTATGGAAACATAATCAATCTACCTCTCAACTCATATCAGGCTTAAACTATCCGACTGTATGGAAACATAATAAATCTACCTCTCAATTCATTTTTGGTTTAAAGTATCCGACTGTATGGAAACATAATAAATCTACCTCTCAACTCATTTCTAATTTAAACTATCCGACTGTATGGAAACATAATAAATCTACCTCTCAACTCATTTCTAATTTAAACTATCCGACTGTATGGAAACATAATAAATCTTCCTCTCAACTCATTTTTGGTTTAAAGTATCCGTCTGTATGGAAACATTATAATTCTCCCTCTCAACTCATATCAGGATTAAACTATCCAACTTTGTGGAAACATAATAAATCTACCTCTCAACTCATTTGTATGGAAACATAATAAATCTACCTCTCAACTCATTTCTGGTTTAAACTATCCGACTGCATGGAAACATAATAAATCTACCTCTCAACACATATGAGGCTTAAGCTATCCGACTGTATGGAAACATAATCAATCTGCCTCTCAACTCATAATAGGCTTAAACTATCCGACTGTATGGAAACATAATAAATCTACCTCTCAACTCATTTCTAATTTAAACTATCCGACTGTATGGAAACATAATAAATCTACCTCTCAACTCATTTCTGGTTTAAACTATCCGATTGTATGGAAACATAATAAATCTACCTCTCAACTCATTTCTGGTTTAAACTATCCGACTGTATGGAAACATATTAAATCTACTTCTCAACTCATATCAAGCTTAAACTATCCGACTGTATGGAAACATAATGAATCTACCTCTCAACTCATTTCTGGTTTAAACTATCCGACTGTATCGAAACATTATAATTCTCCCTCTCAACTCATATCAGGTTTAAACTATCCGACTGTATGGAAATACAATAAATCTACCTCTCAACTCATATCAGGATTAAACTATCCGACTGTATGGAAACATAATAAATCTACCTCTCAACTCATTTCCAATTTAAACTACCCGACTGTATGGAAACATAATAAATCTTCCTCTCAACTAATTTCTAAATTAAACTATTCGACTGTATGGAAACATTATAAATCTACCTCTCAACTCTTATCAGGCTTAAACTATCCAACTGTATGGAAACATAATAAATCTTCCTCTCAACTAATTTCTAATTTAAACTATCCGACTGTATGGAAACATAATCAATCTGCCTCTCAACTCATATCAGGCTTAAACTATCGGACTGTATGGAAACATAATAAATCTACCTCTCAACTCATTTTTGGTTTAAAGTATCCGACTGTATGGAAACATAATAAATCTACCTCTCAACTAATTTCTAATTTAAACTACCGACTGTATGGAAACATAATAAATCTTCCTCTCAACTCATTTCTAATTTAAACTATCCGACTGTATGGAAACATAATCAATCTACCTCTCAACTCATATCAGGCTTAAACTATCCGACTGTATGGAAACATAATAAATCTACCTCTCAATTCATTTTTGGTTTAAAGTATCCGACTGTATGGAAACATAATAAATCTACCTCTCAACTCATTTCTAATTTAAACTATCCGACTGTATGGAAACATAATAAATCTACCTCTCAACTCATTTCTAATTTAAACTATCCGACTGTATGGAAACATAATAAATCTTCCTCTCAACTCATTTTTGGTTTAAAGTATCCGTCTGTATGGAAACATTATAATTCTCCCTCTCAACTCATATCAGGATTAAACTATCCAACTTTGTGGAAACATAATAAATCTACCTCTCAACTCATTTGTATGGAAACATAATAAATCTACCTCTCAACTCATTTCCAATTTAAACTATCCGACTGTATGGAAACATAATAAATCTTCCTCTCAACTAATTTCCAATTTAAACTATCCGACTGTACGGAAACATTATAAATCTACCTCTCAACTCATATCAGGCTTAAATCATCCGACTGTATGGAAACATAATAAATCTACCTCTCAACTCATTTCTGGTTTAAACTATCCGAATGTATGGAAACATTATAAATCTACCTCTCAACTCATTTCTGGTTTAAACTATCCGACTGTATGGAAACATAATAAATCTACCTCTCAACTCTTATCATGCTTAAACTATCCGACTGTATGGAAACATGATAAATCTACCTCTCAACTCATTTCCAATTTAAACTATCCGAATGTATGGAAACATAATAAATCTACCTCTCAACTCTTATCAGGCTTAAACTATCCGATTGTATGGAAACATGATAAATCTACCTCTCAACTCATTTCCAATATAAACTATCCGAATGTATGGAATCATTATAAATCTACCTCTCAACTCATATCAAGCTTAAACTATCCGACTGTATGGAAACATATTAAATCTACTTCTCAACTCATATCAAGCTTAAACTATCCGACTGTATGGAAACATAATGAATCTACCTCTCAACTCATTTCTGGTTTAAACAATCCGACTGTATCGAAACATTATAATTCTCCCTCTCAACTCATATCAGGTTTAAACTATCCGACTGTATGGAAACACAATAAATCTACCTCTCAACTCATATCAGGATTAAACTATCCGACTGTATGGAAACATAATAAATCTACCTCTCAACTCATATCAGGATTAAACTATCCGACTGTAAGGAAACATAATAAATCTACCTCTCATCTCATTTCTGTTTTAAACTATCAGACTGTATGGAAACATAATAAATCTACCTCTCAACTCATTTCTGGTTTAAACTATCATACTGTATGGAAACATAATAAATCTACCTCTCAACTCATTTCTGGTTTAAACTATCAGACTGTATGGAAACATAATAAATCTTCCTCTCAACTAATTTCTAATTTAAACTAACCGACCGTATGGAAACATAATTAATCTACCTCTCAACTCATATCAGGCTTAAACTATCCGACTGTATAGAAACATAATAAATCTACCTCTCAACTCATTTTTGGTTTAAAATATCCGACTGTATGGAAACATTATAAATCTACCTCTCAACGCATATCAGGCATAAACTATCCCACTGTATGGAAACATAATAAATCTACCTCTCAACTCATTTCTGGTTTAAACTATCCGACTGTATGGAAACATAATCAATCTACCTCTCAACTCATATCAGGCTTAAACTATCCGACTGTTTGGAAACATAATAAATCTACCTCTCAACTCATTTCTGGTTTAAACTATCCAACTGTATGGAAACATAATAAATCTACCTCTCAACTCATTTCTGGTTTAATTATCCGACTGTATGGAAACATTATAATTCTCCCTCACAACTCATATCAGGTTTAAACTATCCAACTTTGTGGAAACATAATAATTCTACCTCTCAACTCATTTGTATGGAAACATAATAAATCTACCTCTCAACTCATTTCTGGTTTAAACTATCCGACTGTATCGAAACTTTATAATTCTCCCTCTCAACTCATATCAGGTTTAAACTATCCGACTGTATGGAAACACAATAAATCTACCTCTCAACTCATATCAGGATTAAACTATCCGACTGTATGGAAACATAATAAATCTACCTCTCAACTCATATCAGGATTAAACTATCCGACTGTAAGGATACATAATAAATCTTCCTCTCAACTAATTTCTAATTTAAACTAACCGACCGTATGGAAACATAATTAATCTACCTCTCAACTCATATCAGGCTTAAACTATCCGACTGTATAGAAACATAATAAATCTACCTCTCAACTCATTTTTGGTTTAAAGTATCCGACTGTATGGAAACATTATAAATCTACCTCTCAACTCATATCAGGCTTAAACTATCCGACTGTATGGAAACATAATAAATCTACCTCTCAACTCATTTTTGGTTTATAGTATCAGACTGTATGGAAACATTATAAATCTACCTCTCAACGCATATCAGGCTTAAACTATCCCACTGTATGGAAACATAATAAATCTACCTCTCAACTCATTTCTGGTTTAAACTATCCGACTGTATGGAAACATAATCAATCTACCTCTCAACTCATATCAGGCTTAAACTATCCGACTGTTTGGAAACATAATAAATCTACCTCTCAACTCATTTCTGGTTTAAACTATCCAACTGTATGGAAACATAATAAATCTACCTCTCAACTCATTTCTGGTTTAAATTATCCGACTGTATGGAAACATTATAATTCTCCCTCACAACTCATATCAGGTTTAAACTATCCAACTTTGTGGAAACATAATAATTCTACCTCTCAACTCATTTGTATGGAAACATAATAAATCTACCTCTCAACTCATTTCTGGTTTAAACTATCCGACTGCATGGAAACATAATAAATCTACCTCTCAACACATATGAGGCTTAAGCTATCCGACTGTATGGAAACATAATCAATCTGCCTCTCAACTCATAATAGGCTTAAACTATCCGACTGTATGGAAACATAATAAATCTACCTCTCAACTCATTTCTGGTTTAAACTATCCGATTGTATGGAAACATAATAAATCTACCTCTCAACTCATTTCTGGTTTAAACTATCCGACTGTATGGAAACATATTAAATCTACTTCTCAACTCATATCAAGCTTAAACTATCCGACTGTATGGAAACATAATGAATCTACCTCTCAACTCATTTCTGGTTTAAACTATCCGACTGTATCGAAACATTATAATTCTCCCTCTCAACTCATATCAGGTTTAAACTATCCGACTGTATGGAAATACAATAAATCTACCTCTCAACTCATATCAGGATTAAACTATCCGACTGTATGGAAACATAATAAATCTACCTCTCAACTCATATCAGGATTAAACTATCCGACTATATGGAAACATAATAAATCTACCTCTCAACTCATTTCCAATTTAAACTACCCGACTGTATGGAAACATAATAAATCTTCCTCTCAACTAATTTCTAATTTAAACTATTCGACTGTATGGAAACATTATAAATCTACCTCTCAACTCTTATCAGGCTTAAACTATCCAACTGTATGGAAACATAATAAATCTTCCTCTCAACTAATTTCTAATTTAAACTATCCGACTGTATGGAAACATAATCAATCTGCCTCTCAACTCATATCAGGCTTAAACTATCGGACTGTACGGAAACATAATAAATCTACCTCTCAACTCATTTTTGGTTTAAAGTATCCGACTGTATGGAAACATAATAAATCTACCTCTCAACTAATTTCTAATTTAAACTACCGACTGTATGGAAACATAATAAATCTTCCTCTCAACTCATTTCTAATTTAAACTATCCGACTGTATGGAAACATAATCAATCTACCTCTCAACTCATATCAGGCTTAAACTATCCGACTGTATGGAAACATAATAAATCTACCTCTCAACTCATTTTTGGTTTAAAGTATCCGACTGTATGGAAACATAATAAATCTACCTCTCAACTCATTTCTAATTTAAACTATCCGACTGTATGGAAACATAATAAATCTACCTCTCAACTCATTTCTAATTTAAACTATCCGACTGTATGGAAACATAATAAATCTACCTCTCAACTCATTTCCAATTTAAACTATCCGACTGTATGGAAACATAATAAATCTTCCTCTCAACTAATTTCCAATTTAAACTATCCGACTGTACGGAAACATTATAAATCTACCTCTCAACTCATATCAGGCTTAAATCATCCGACTGTATGGAAACATAATAAATCTACCTCTCAACTCATTTCTGGTTTAAACTATCCGAATGTATGGAAACATTATAAATCTACCTCTCAACTCATTTCTGGTTTAAACTATCCGACTGTATGGAAACATAATAAATCTACCTCTCAACTCTTATCATGCTTAAACTATCCGACTGTATGGAAACATGATAAATCTACCTCTCAACTCATTTCCAATTTAAACTATCCGAATGTATGGAAACATAATAAATCTACCTCTCAACTCTTATCAGGCTTAAACTATCCGATTGTATGGAAACATGATAAATCTACCTCTCAACTCATTTCCAATATAAACTATCCGAATGTATGGAATCATTATAAATCTACCTCTCAACTCATATCAAGCTTAAACTATCCGACTGTATGGAAACATATTAAATCTACTTCTCAACTCATATCAAGCTTAAACTATCCGACTGTATGGAAACATAATGAATCTACCTCTCAACTCATTTCTGGTTTAAACAATCCGACTGTATCGAAACATTATAATTCTCCCTCTCAACTCATATCAGGTTTAAACTATCCGACTGTATGGAAACACAATAAATCTACCTCTCAACTCATATCAGGATTAAACTATCCGACTGTATGGAAACATAATAAATCTACCTCTCAACTCATATCAGGATTAAACTATCCGACTGTAAGGAAACATAATAAATCTACCTCTCATCTCATTTCTGTTTTAAACTATCAGACTGTATGGAAACATAATAAATCTACCTCTCAACTCATTTCTGGTTTAAACTATCATACTGTATGGAAACATAATAAATCTACCTCTCAACTCATTTCTGGTTTAAACTATCAGACTGTATGGAAACATAATAAATCTTCCTCTCAACTAATTTCTAATTTAAACTAACCGACCGTATGGAAACATAATTAATCTACCTCTCAACTCATATCAGGCTTAAACTATCCGACTGTATAGAAACATAATAAATCTACCTCTCAACTCATTTTTGGTTTAAAATATCCGACTGTATGGAAACATTATAAATCTACCTCTCAACGCATATCAGGCATAAACTATCCCACTGTATGGAAACATAATAAATCTACCTCTCAACTCATTTCTGGTTTAAACTATCCGACTGTATGGAAACATAATCAATCTACCTCTCAACTCATATCAGGCTTAAACTATCCGACTGTTTGGAAACATAATAAATCTACCTCTCAACTCATTTCTGGTTTAAACTATCCAACTGTATGGAAACATAATAAATCTACCTCTCAACTCATTTCTGGTTTAATTATCCGACTGTATGGAAACATTATAATTCTCCCTCACAACTCATATCAGGTTTAAACTATCCAACTTTGTGGAAACATAATAATTCTACCTCTCAACTCATTTGTATGGAAACATAATAAATCTACCTCTCAACTCATTTCTGGTTTAAACTATCCGACTGTATCGAAACTTTATAATTCTCCCTCTCAACTCATATCAGGTTTAAACTATCCGACTGTATGGAAACACAATAAATCTACCTCTCAACTCATATCAGGATTAAACTATCCGACTGTATGGAAACATAATAAATCTACCTCTCAACTCATATCAGGATTAAACTATCCGACTGTAAGGATACATAATAAATCTTCCTCTCAACTAATTTCTAATTTAAACTAACCGACCGTATGGAAACATAATTAATCTACCTCTCAACTCATATCAGGCTTAAACTATCCGACTGTATAGAAACATAATAAATCTACCTCTCAACTCATTTTTGGTTTAAAGTATCCGACTGTATGGAAACATTATAAATCTACCTCTCAACTCATATCAGGCTTAAACTATCCGACTGTATGGAAACATAATAAATCTACCTCTCAACTCATTTTTGGTTTATAGTATCAGACTGTATGGAAACATTATAAATCTACCTCTCAACGCATATCAGGCTTAAACTATCCCACTGTATGGAAACATAATAAATCTACCTCTCAACTCATTTCTGGTTTAAACTATCCGACTGTATGGAAACATAATCAATCTACCTCTCAACTCATATCAGGCTTAAACTATCCGACTGTTTGGAAACATAATAAATCTACCTCTCAACTCATTTCTGGTTTAAACTATCCAACTGTATGGAAACATAATAAATCTACCTCTCAACTCATTTCTGGTTTAAATTATCCGACTGTATGGAAACATTATAATTCTCCCTCACAACTCATATCAGGTTTAAACTATCCAACTTTGTGGAAACATAATAATTCTACCTCTCAACTCATTTGTATGGAAACATAATAAATCTACCTCTCAACTAATTTCTGGTTTAAACTATCCGACTGTATCGAAACTTTATAATTCTCCCTCTCAACTCATATCAGGTTTAAACTATCCGACTGTATGGAAACACAATAAATCTACCTCTCAACTCATATCAGGATTAAACTATCCGACTGTATGGAAACATAATAAATCTACCTCTCAACTCATATCAGGATTAAACTATCCGACTGTAAGGAAACATAATAAATCTACCTCTCATCTCATTTCTGGTTTAAACTATCCGACTGTATGGAAACATAATAAATCTACCTCTCAACTCATTTCTGGTTTAAACTATCCGACTGTATGGAAACATAATAAATCTTCCTCTCAACTAATTTCTAATTTAAACTAACCGACCGTATGGAAACATAATTAATCTACCTCTCAACTCATATCAGGCTTAAACTATCCGACTGTATGGAAACATAATAAATCTTCCTCTCAACTCATTTTTGGTTTAAATTATCCGACTGTATGGAAACATTATAATTCTCCCTCTCAACTCATATCAGGATTAAACTATCCAACTTTGTGGAAACATAATAAATCTACCTCTCAACTCATTTGTATGGAAACATAATAAATCTACCTCTCAACTCATTTCTGGTTTAAACTATCCGACTGCATGGAAACATAATAAATCTACCTCTCAACACATATGAGGCTTAAGCTATCCGACTGTATGGAAACATAATCAATCTGCCTCTCAACTCATAATAGGCTTAAACTATCCGACTGTATGGAAACATAATAAATCTACCTCTCAACTCATTTCTGGTTTAAACTATCCGATTGTATGGAAACATAATAAATCTACCTCTCAACTCATTTCTGGTTTAAACTATCCGACTGTATGGAAACATATTAAATCTACTTCTCAACTCATATCAAGCTTAAACTATCCGACTGTATGGAAACATAATGAATCTACCTCTCAACTCATTTCTGGTTTAAACTATCCGACTGTATCGAAACATTATAATTCTCCCTCTCAACTCATATCAGGTTTAAACTATCCGACTGTATGGAAATACAATAAATCTACCTCTCAACTCATATCAGGATTAAACTATCCGACTGTATGGAAACATAATAAATCTACCTCTCAACTCATATCAGGATTAAACTATCCGACTGTATGGAAACATAATCAATCTACCTCTCAACTCATATCAGGCTTAAACTATCCGACTGTATGGAAACATATTAAATCTACTTCTCAACTCAAATCAGGCTTAAACTATCCGACTGTATGAAAGCATAATAAATCTACCTCTCAACTCATTTCTGGTTTAATTATCCGACTGTATGGAAACATTATAATTCTCCCTCACAACTCATATCAGGTTTAAACTATCCAACTTTGTGGAAACATAATAATTCTACCTCTCAACTCATTTGTATGGAAACATAATAAATCTACCTCTCAACTCATTTCTGGTTTAAACTATCCGACTGTATCGAAACTTTATAATTCTCCCTCTCAACTCATATCAGGTTTAAACTATCCGACTGTATGGAAACACAATAAATCTACCTCTCAACTCATATCAGGATTAAACTATCCGACTGTATGGAAACATAATAAATCTACCTCTCAACTCATATCAGGATTAAACTATCCGACTGTAAGGAAACATAATAAATCTTCCTCTCAACTAATTTCTAATTTAAACTAACCGACCGTATGGAAACATAATTAATCTACCTCTCAACTCATATCAGGCTTAAACTATCCGACTGTATAGAAACATAATAAATCTACCTCTCAACTCATTTTTGGTTTAAAGTATCCGACTGTATGGAAACATTATAAATCTACCTCTCAACTCATATCAGGCTTAAACTATCCGACTGTATGGAAACATAATAAATCTACCTCTCAACTCATTTTTGGTTTATAGTATCAGACTGTATGGAAACATTATAAATCTACCTCTCAACGCATATCAGGCTTAAACTATCCCACTGTATGGAAACATAATAAATCTACCTCTCAACTCATTTCTGGTTTAAACTATCCGACTGTATGGAAACATAATCAATCTACCTCTCAACTCATATCAGGCTTAAACTATCCGACTGTTTGGAAACATAATAAATCTACCTCTCAACTCATTTCTGGTTTAAACTATCCAACTGTATGGAAACATAATAAATCTACCTCTCAACTCATTTCTGGTTTAAATTATCCGACTGTATGGAAACATTATACTTCTCCCTCACAACTCATATCAGGTTTAAACTATCCAACTTTGTGGAAACATAATAATTCTACCTCTCAACTCATTTGTATGGAAACATAATAAATCTACCTCTCAACTAATTTCTGGTTTAAACTATCCGACTGTATCGAAACTTTATAATTCTCCCTCTCAACTCATATCAGGTTTAAACTATCCGACTGTATGGAAACACAATAAATCTACCTCTCAACTCATATCAGGATTAAACTATCCGACTGTATGGAAACATAATAAATCTACCTCTCAACTCATATCAGGATTAAACTATCCGACTGTAAGGAAACATAATAAATCTACCTCTCATCTCATTTCTGGTTTAAACTATCCGACTGTATGGAAACATAATAAATCTACCTCTCAACTCATTTCTGGTTTAAACTATCCGACTGTATGGAAACATAATAAATCTTCCTCTCAACTAATTTCTAATTTAAACTAACCGACCGTATGGAAACATAATTAATCTACCTCTCAACTCATATCAGGCTTAAACTATCCGACTGTATGGAAACATAATAAATCTTCCTCTCAACTCATTTTTGGTTTAAATTATCCGACTGTATGGAAACATAATAAATCTACCTCTCAACTCATATCAGGATTAAACTATCCGACTGTAAGGAAACATAATAAATCTACCTCTCATCTCATTTCTGGTTTAAACTATCCGACTGTATGGAAACATAATAAATCTACCTCTCAACTCATTTCTGGTTTAAACTATCCGACTGTATGGAAACATAATAAATCTTCCTCTCAACTAATTTCTAATTTAAACTAACCGACCGTATGGAAACATAATTAATCTACCTCTCAACTCATATCAGGCTTAAACTATCCGACTGTATGGAAACATAATAAATCTACCTCTCAACACATATGAGGCTTAAGCTATCCGACTGTATGGAAACATAATCAATCTGCCTCTCAACTCATAATAGGCTTAAACTATCCGACTGTATGGAAACATAATAAATCTACCTCTCAACTCATTTCTGGTTTAAACTATCCGATTGTATGGAAACATAATAAATCTACCTCTCAACTCATTTCTGGTTTAAACTATCCGACTGTATGGAAACATATTAAATCTACTTCTCAACTCATATCAAGCTTAAACTATCTGACTGTATGGAAACATAATGAATCTACCTCTCAACTCATTTCTGGTTTAAACTATCCGACTGTATCGAAACATTATAATTCTCCCTCTCAACTCATATCAGGTTTAAACTATCCGACTGTATGGAAATACAATAAATCTACCTCTCAACTCATATCAGGATTAAACTATCCGACTGTATGGAAACATAATAAATCTACCTCGCAACTCATATCAGGATTAAACTATCCGACTGTATGGAAACATAATCAATCTACCTCTCAACTCATATCAGGCTTAAACTATCCGACTGTATGGAAACATATTAAATCTACTTCTCAACTCAAATCAGGCTTAAACTATCCGACTGTATGAAAGCATAATAAATCTACCTCTCAACTCATTTCTGGTTTAATTATCCGACTGTATGGAAACATTATAATCCTCCCTCACAACTCATATCAGGTTTAAACTATCCAACTTTGTGGAAACATAATAATTCTACCTCTCAACTCATTTGTATGGAAACATAATAAATCTACCTCTCAACTCATTTCTGGTTTAAACTATCCGACTGTATCGAAACTTTATAATTCTCCCTCTCAACTCATATCAGGTTTAAACTATCCGACTGTATGGAAACACAATAAATCTACCTCTCAACTCATATCAGGATTAAACTATCCGACTGTATGGAAACATAATAAATCTACCTCTCAACTCATATCAGGATTAAACTATCCGACTGTAAGGAAACATAATAAATCTTCCTCTCAACTAATTTCTAATTTAAACTAACCGACCGTATGGAAACATAATTAATCTACCTCTCAACTCATATCAGGCTTAAACTATCCGACTGTATAGAAACATAATAAATCTACCTCTCAACTCATTTTTGGTTTAAAGTATCCGACTGTATGGAAACATTATAAATCTACCTCTCAACTCATATCAGGCTTAAACTATCCGACTGTATGGAAACATAATAAATCTACCTCTCAACTCATTTTTGGTTTATAGTATCAGACTGTATGGAAACATTATAAATCTACCTCTCAACGCATATCAGGCTTAAACTATCCCACTGTATGGAAACATAATAAATCTACCTCTCAACTCATTTCTGGTTTAAACTATCCGACTGTATGGAAACATAATCAATCTACCTCTCAACTCATATCAGGCTTAAACTATCCGACTGTTTGGAAACATAATAAATCTACCTCTCAACTCATTTCTGGTTTAAACTATCCAACTGTATGGAAACATAATAAATCTACATCTCAACTCATTTCTGGTTTAAATTATCCGACTGTATGGAAACATTATAATTCTCCCTCACAACTCATATCAGGTTTAAACTATCCAACTTTGTGGAAACATAATAATTCTACCTCTCAACTCATTTGTATGGAAACATAATAAATCTACCTCTCAACTAATTTCTGGTTTAAACTATCCGACTGTATCGAAACTTTATAATTCTCCCTCTCAACTCATATCAGGTTTAAACTATCCGACTGTATGGAAACACAATAAATCTACCTCTCAACTCATATCAGGATTAAACTATCCGACTGTATGGAAACATAATAAATCTACCTCTCAACTCATATCAGGATTAAACTATCCGACTGTAAGGAAACATAATAAATCTACCTCTCATCTCATTTCTGGTTTAAACTATCCGACTGTATGGAAACATAATAAATCTACCTCTCAACTCATTTCTGGTTTAAACTATCCGACTGTATGGAAACATAATAAATCTTCCTCTCAACTAATTTCTAATTTAAACTAACCGACCGTATGGAAACATAATTAATCTACATCTCAACTCATATCAGGCTTAAACTATCCGACTGTATGGAAACATAATAAATCTTCCTCTCAACTCATTTTTGGTTTAAATTATCCGACTGTATGGAAACATTATAATTCTCCCTCTCAACTCATATCAGGATTAAACTATCCAACTTTGTGGAAACATAATAAATCTACCTCTCAACTCATTTGTATGGAAACATAATAAATCTACCTCTCAACTCATTTCTGGTTTAAACTATCCGACTGCATGGAAACATAATAAATCTACCTCTCAACACATATGAGGCTTAAGCTATCCGACTGTATGGAAACATAATCAATCTGCCTCTCAACTCATAATAGGCTTAAACTATCCGACTGTATGGAAACATAATAAATCTACCTCTCAACTCATTTCTGGTTTAAACTATCCGATTGTATGGAAACATAATAAATCTACCTCTCAACTCATTTCTGGTTTAAACTATCCGACTGTATGGAAACATATTAAATCTACTTCTCAACTCATATCAAGCTTAAACTATCCGACTGTATGGAAACATAATGAATCTACCTCTCAACTCATTTCTGGTTTAAACTATCCGACTGTATCGAAACATTATAATTCTCCCTCTCAACTCATATCAGGTTTAAACTATCCGACTGTATGGAAATACAATAAATCTACCTCTCAACTCATATCAGGACTAAACTATCCGACTGTATGGAAACATAATAAATCTACCTCTCAACTCATATCAGGATTAAACTATCCGACTGTATGGAAACATAATCAATCTACCTCTCAACTCATATCAGGCTTAAACTATCCGACTGTATGGAAACATATTAAATCTACTTCTCAACTCAAATCAGGCTTAAACTATCCGACTGTATGAAAGCATAATAAATCTTACCTCTCAACTCATTTCTGGTTTAAATTATCCGACTGTATGGAAACATTATAATTCTCCCTCTCAACTCATATCAGGTTTAAACTATCCGACTGTATGGAAACACAATAAATCTACCTCTCAACTCATATCAGGATTAAACTATCCGACTGTATGGAAACATAATAAATCTACCTCTCAACTCATATCAGGATTAAACTATCCGACTGTAAGGAAACATAATAAATCTACCTCTCATCTCATTTCTGGTTTAAACTATCCGACTGTATGGAAACATACTAAATCTACCTCTCAACTCATATCAGGATTAAACTATCCGACTGTAAGGAAACATAATAAATCTACCTCTCATCTCATTTCTGGTTTAAACTATCCGACTGTATGGAAACATAATAAATCTACCCCTCAACTCATTTCTGGTTTAAACTATCCGACTGTATGGAAACATAATAAATCTTCCTCTCAACTAATTTCTAATTTAAACTAACCGACCGTATGGAAACATAATTAATCTACCTCTCAACTCATATCAGGCTAAAACTATCCGACTGTATGGAAACATAATAAATCTTCCTCTCAACTCATTTTTGGTTTAAAGTATCCGACTGTATGGAAACATTATAATTCTCCCTCTCAACTCATATCAGGTTTAAACTATCCAACTGTGTGGAAACATAATAAATCTACCTCTCAACTCATTTGTATGGAAACATAATAAATCTACCTCTCAACTCATTTCTGGTTTAAATTATCCGACTGTATCGAAACATTATAATTCTCCCTCTCAACTCATATCAGGTTTAAACTATCCGACTGTATGGAAATACAATAAATCTACCTCTCAACTCATATCAGGATTAAACTATCCGACTGTATGGAAACATAATAAATCTACCTCTCAACTCATATCAGGATTAAACTATCCGACTGTATGGAAACATAATCAATCTACCTCTCAACTCATATCAGGCTTAAACTATCCGACTGTATGGAAACATATTAAATCTACTTCTCAACTCAAATCAGGCTTAAACTATCCGACTGTATGAAAGCATAATAAATCTTACCTCTCAACTCATTTCTGGTTTAAATTATCCGACTGTATGGAAACATTATAATTCTCCCTCTCAACTCATATCAGGTTTAAACTATCCGACTGTATGGAAACACAATAAATCTACCTCTCAACTCATATCAGGATTAAACTATCCGACTGTATGGAAACATAATAAATCTACCTCTCAACTCATATCAGGATTAAACTATCCGACTGTAAGGAAACATAATAAATCTACCTCTCATCTCATTTCTGGTTTAAACTATCCGACTGTATGGAAACATTATAAATCTACCTCTCAACTCATTTCTGGTTTAAACTATCCGACTGTATGGAAACATAATAAATCTTCCTCTCAACTAATTTCTAATTTAAACTAACCGTCCGTATGGAAACATAATTAATCTACCTCTCAACTCATATCAGGCTAAAACTATCCGACTGTATGGAAACATAATAAATCTTCCTCTCAACTCATTTTTGGTTTAAAGTATCCGACTGTATGGAAACATTATAATTCTCCCTCTCAACTCATATCAGGTTTAAACTATCCAACTTTGTGGAAACATAATAAATCTACCTCTCAACTCATTTGTATGGAAACATAATAAATCTACCTCTCAACTCATTTCTGGTTTAAATTATCCGACTGTATAGAAACATTATAATTCTCCCTCTCAACTCATATCAGGTTTAAACTATCCGACTGTATGGAAACACAATAAATCTACCTCTCAACTCATATCAGGATTAAACTATCCGACTGTATGGAAACATAATAAATCTACCTCTCAACTCATATCAGGATTAAACTATCCGACTGTAAGGAAACATAATAAATCTACCTCTCATCTCATTTCTGGTTTAAACTATCCGACTGTATGGAAACATAATAAATCTACCCCTCAACTCATTTCTGGTTTAAACTATCCGACTGTATGGAAACATAATAAATCTTCCTCTCAACTAATTTCTAATTTAAACTAACCGACCGTATGGAAACATAATTAATCTACCTCTCAACTCATATCAGGCTAAAACTATCCGACTGTATGGAAACATAATAAATCTTCCTCTCAACTCATTTTTGGTTTAAAGTATCCGACTGTATGGAAACATTGTAATTCTCCCTCTCAACTCATATCAGGTTTAAACTATCCAACTTTGTGGAAACATAATAAATCTACCTCTCAACTCATTTGTATGGAAACATAATAAATCTACCTCTCAACTCATTTCTGGTTTAAACTATCCGACTGTATCGAAACATTATAATTCTCCCTCTCAACTCATATCAGGTTTAAACTATCCGACTGTATGGAAATACAATAAATCTACCTCTCAACTCATATCAGGATTAAACTATCCGACTGTATGGAAACATAATAAATCTACCTCTCAACTCATATCAGGATTAAACTATCCGACTGTATGGAAACATAATGAATCTACCTCTCAACTCATTTCTGGTTTAAACTATCCGACTGTATCGAAACATTATAAATCTACCTCTCAACTCATATCAGGATTAAACTATCCGACTGTAAGGAAACATAATAAATCTACCTCTCATCTCATTTCTGGTTTAAACTATCCGACTGTATGGAAACATAATAAATCTACCTCTCAACTCATTTCTGGTTTAAACTATCCGACTGTATGGAAACATAATAAATCTTCCTCTCAACTAATTTCTAATTTAAACTAACCGACCGTATGGAAACATAATTAATCTACCTCTCAACTCATATCAGGCTTAAACTATCCGACTGTATGGAAACATAATAAATCTTCCTCTCAACTCATTTTTGGTTTAAATTATCCGACTGTATGGAAACATTATAATTCTCCCTCTCAACTCATATCAGGATTAAACTATCCAACTTTGTGGAAACATAATAAATCTACCTCTCAACTCATTTGTATGGAAACATAATAAATCTACCTCTCAACTCATTTCTGGTTTAAACTATCCGACTGCATGGAAACATAATAAATCTACCTCTCAACACATATGAGGCTTAAGCTATCCGACTGTATGGAAACATAATCAATCTGCCTCTCAACTCATAATAGGCTTAAACTATCCGACTGTATGGAAACATAATAAATCTACCTCTCAACTCATTTCTGGTTTAAACTATCCGATTGTATGGAAACATAATAAATCTACCTCTCAACTCATTTCTGGTTTAAACTATCCGACTGTATGGAAACATATTAAATCTACTTCTCAACTCATATCAAGCTTAAACTATCCGACTGTATGGAAACATAATGAATCTACCTCTCAACTCATTTCTGGTTTAAACTATCCGACTGTATCGAAACATTATAATTCTCCCTCTCAACTCATATCAGGTTTAAACTATCCGACTGTATGGAAATACAATAAATCTACCTCTCAACTCATATCAGGATTAAACTATCCGACTGTATGGAAACATAATAAATCTACCTCTCAACTCATATCAGGATTAAACTATCCGACTGTATGGAAACATAATCAATCTACCTCTCAACTTATATCAGGCTTAAACTATCCGACTGTATGGAAACATATTAAATCTACTTCTCAACTCAAATCAGGCTTAAACTATCCGACTGTATGAAAGCATAATAAATCTTACCTCTCAACTCATTTCTGGTTTAAATTATCCGACTGTATGGAAACATTATAATTCTCCCTCTCAACTCATATCAGGTTTAAACTATCCGACTGTATGGAAACACAATAAATCAACCTCTCAACTCATATCAGGATTAAACTATCCGACTGTATGGAAACATAATAAATCTACCTCTCAACTCATATCAGGATTAAACTATCCGACTGTAAGGAAACATAATAAATCTACCTCTCATCTCATTTCTGGTTTAAACTATCCGACTGTATGGAAACATAATAAATCTACCTCTCAACTCATATCAGGATTAAACTATCCGACTGTAAGGAAACATAATAAATCTACCTCTCATCTCATTTCTGGTTTAAACTATCCGACTGTATGGAAACATAATAAATCTACCCCTCAACTCATTTCTGGTTTAAACTATCCGACTGTATGGAAACATAATAAATCTTCCTCTCAACTAATTTCTAATTTAAACTAACCGACCGTATGGAAACATAATTAATCTACCTCTCAACTCATATCAGGCTAAAACTATCCGACTGTATGGAAACATAATAAATCTTCCTCTCAACTCATTTTTGGTTTAAAGTATCCGACTGTATGGAAACATTATAATTCTCCCTCTCAACTCATATCAGGTTTAAACTATCCAACTTTGTGGAAACATAATAAATCTACCTCTCAACTCATTTGTATGGAAACATAATAAATCTACCTCTCAACTCATTTCTGGTTTAAATTATCCGACTGTATCGAAACATTATAATTCTCCCTCTCAACTCATATCAGGTTTAAACTATCCGACTGTATGGAAATACAATAAATCTACCTCTCAACTCATATCAGGATTAAACTATCCGACTGTATGGAAACATAATAAATCTACCTCTCAACTCATATCAGGATTAAACTATCCGACTGTATGGAAACATAATCAATCTACCTCTCAACTCATATCAGGCTTAAACTATCCGACTGTATGGAAACATATTAAATCTACTTCTCAACTCAAATCAGGCTTAAACTATCCGACTGTATGAAAGCATAATAAATCTTACCTCTCAACTCATTTTTGGTTTAAATTATCCGACTGTATGGAAACATTATAATTCTCCCTCTCAACTCATATCAGGTTTAAACTATCCGACTGTATGGAAACACAATAAATCTACCTCTCAACTCATATCAGGATTAAACTATCCGACTGTATGGAAACATAATAAATCTACCTCTCAACTCATATCAGGATTAAACTATCCGACTGTAAGGAAACATAATAAATCTACCTCTCATCTCATTTCTGGTTTAAACTATCCGACTGTATGGAAACATTATAAATCTACCTCTCAACTCATTTCTGGTTTAAACTATCCGACTGTATGGAAACATAATAAATCTTCCTCTCAACTAATTTCTAATTTAAACTAACCGTCCGTATGGAAACATAATTAATCTACCTCTCAACTCATATCAGGCTAAAACTATCCGACTGTATGGAAACATAATAAATCTTCCTCTCAACTCATTTTTGGTTTAAAGTATCCGACTGTATGGAAACATTATAATTCTCCCTCTCAACTCATATCAGGTTTAAACTATCCAACTTTGTGGAAACATAATAAATCTACCTCTCAACTCATTTGTATGGAAACATAATAAATCTACCTCTCAACTCATTTCTGGTTTAAATTATCCGACTGTATAGAAATATTATAATTCTCCCTCTCAACTCATATCAGGTTTAAACTATCCGACTGTATGGAAACACAATAAATCTACCTCTCAACTCATATCAGGATTAAACTATCCGACTGTATGGAAACATAATAAATCTACCTCTCAACTCATATCAGGATTAAACTATCCGACTTTAAGGAAACATAATAAATCTACCTCTCATCTCATTTCTGGTTTAAACTATCCGACTGTATGGAAACATAATAAATCTACCCCTCAACTCATTTCTGGTTTAAACTATCCGACTGTATGGAAACATAATAAATCTTCCTCTCAACTAATTTCTAATTTAAACCAACCGACCGTATGGAAACATAATTAATCTACCTCTCAACTCATATCAGGCTAAAACTATCCGACTGTATGGAAACATAATAAATCTTCCTCTCAACTCATTTTTGGTTTAAAGTATCCGACTGTATGGAAACATTGTAATTCTCCCTCTCAACTCATATCAGGTTTAAACTATCCAACTTTGTGGAAACATAATAAATCTACCTCTCAACTCATTTGTATGGAAACATAATAAATCTACCTCTCAACTCATTTCTGGTTTAAACTATCCGACTGTATCGAAACATTATAATTCTCCCTCTCAACTCATATCAGGTTTAAACTATCCGACTGTATGGAAATACAATAAATCTACCTCTCAACTCATATCAGGATTAAACTATCCGACTGTATGGAAACATAATAAATCTACCTCTCAACTCATATCAGGATTAAACTATCCGACTGTATGGAAACATAATGAATCTACCTCTCAACTCATTTCTGGTTTAAACTATCCGACTGTATCGAAACATTATAATTCTCCCTCTCAACTCATATCAGGTTTAAACTATCCGACTGTATGGAAATACAATAAATCTACCTCTCAACTCATATCAGGATTAAGCTATCCGACTGTATGGAAACATAATAAATCTACCTCTCAACTCATATCAGGATTAAACTATCCGACTGTATGGAAACATAATCAATCTACCTCTCAACTCATATCAGGCTTAAACTATCCGACTGTATGGAAACATATTAAATCTACTTCTCAACTCAAATCAGGCTTAAACTATCCGACTGTATGAAAACATAATAAATCTACCTCTCAACTCGTTTCTGGTTTAAATTATCCGATTGTATGGAAACATTATAATTCTCCCTCTCAACTCATATCAGGTTTAAACTATCCAACTTTGTGGAAACATAATAAATCTACCTCTCAACTCATTTGTATGGAAACATAATAAATCTTCCTCTCAACTCATTTCTGGTTTAAACAATCCGACTGCATGGAAACATAATAAATCTACCTCTCAACTCATATCAGGCTTAAGCTATCCGACTGTATGGAAACATAATAAATCTACCTCTCAACTCATTTCTTGTTTAAACTATCCGACTGTATGGAAACATAATCAATCTACCTCTCAACTCATAATAGGCTTAAACTATCCGACTGTATGGAAACGTAATAAATCTACCTCTCAACTCATTTCTGGTTTAAACTATCCGATTGTATGGAAACATAATAAATCTACCTCTCAACTCATTTCTGGTTTAAACTATCCGACTGTATGGATTCATAATAAATCTACCTCCCAACTCATTTCTGTTTTAAACTATCCGACTGCATGGAAACATAATAAATCTACCTCTCAACTCATATCAGGCTTAAGCTATCCGACTGTATGGAAACATAATAAATCTACCTCTCAACTCATTTCTGGTTTAAACTATCCGACTGTATGGAAACATAATCAATCTACCTCTCAACTCATATCAGGCATAAACTATCCGACTGTATGGAAACATTATCAATCTACCTCTCAACTCATAACAGGCTTAAACTATCCAACTGTATGGAAACATAATAAAACTTCCTCTCAACTAATTTCTAATTTAAACTATCCGACTGTATGGAAACATAATCAATCTACCTCTCAACTCATATCAGGCTTAAACTATCCGACTGTATGGAAACATAATAAATCTACCTCTTAACTCATTTTTGGTTTAAAGTATCCGACTGTATGGAAACATAATAAATCTACCTCTCAACTCATTTCTAATTTAAACTATCCGACTGTATGGAAACATAATAAATCTACCTCTCAACTCATTTCTAATTTAAACTATCCGACTGTATGGAAACATAATCAATCTGCCTCTCAACTCATAATAGGCTTAAACTATCCGACTGTATGGAAACATAATAAATCTACCTCTCAACTCATTTCTGGTTTAAACTATCCGTTTGTATGGAAACATAATAAATCTACCTCTCAACTCATTTCTGGTTTAAACTATCCGACTGTATGGAAACATATTAAATCTACTTCTCAACTCATATCAAGCTTAAACTATCCGACTGTATGGAAACATAATGAATCTACCTCTCAACTCATTTCTGGTTTAAACTATCCGACTGTATCGAAACATTATAATTCTCCCTCTCAACTCATATCAGGTTTAAACTATCCGACTGTATGGAAACACAATAAATCTATCTCTCAACTCATATCAGGATTAAACTATCCGACTGTATGGAAACATAATCAATCTACCTCTCAACTCATATCAGGCATAAACTATCCGACTGTATGGAAACATTATAAATCTACCTCTCAACTCATAACAGGCTTAAACTATCCAACTGTATGGAAACATAATAAAACTTCCTCTCAACTAATTTCTAATTTAAACTATCCGACTGTATGGAAACATAATAAATCTACCTCTCAACTCATATCAGGCTTAAACTATCCGACTGAATGGAAACATAATCAATCTACCTCTCAACTCATATCAGGCATAAACTATCCGACTGTATGGAAACATTATAAATCTACCTCTCAACTCATAACAGGCTTAAACTATCCAACTGTATGGAAACATAATAAATCTTCCTCTCAACTAATTTCTAATTTAAACTATCCGACTGTATGGAAACATTATAAATCTACCTCTCAACTCATATCAGGCTTAAATTATCCAACTGTATGGAAACATAATAAATCTTCCTCTCAACTAATTTCTAATTTAAACTATCCGACTGTATGGAAACATAATCAATCTACCTCTCAACTCATATCAGGCTTAAACTATCCGACTGTATGGAAACATAATAAATCTACCTCTCAACTCATTTTTGGCTTAAACTATCCGACTGTATGAAAACATAATAAATCTACCTCTCAACTCATTTCTGGTTGAAATTATCCGACTGTATGGAAACATTATAATTCTCCCTCTCAACTCATATCAGGTTTAAACTATCCAACTTTGTGGAAACATAATAATTCTACCTCTCAACTCATTTGTATGGAAACATAATAAATCTACCTCTCAACTCATTTCTGGTTTAAACTATCCGACTGCATGGAAACATAATAAATCTACCTCTCAACTCATATGAGGCTTAAGCTATCCGACTGTATGGAAACATATTAAATCTACTTCTCAACTCATTTGTATGGAAACATAATAAATCTTCCTCTCAACTCATTTCTGGTTTAAACAATCCGACTGCATGGAAACATAATAAATCTACCTCTCAACTCATATCAGGCTTAAGCTATCCGACTGTATGGAAACATAATAAATCTACCTCTCAACTCATTTCTTGTTTAAACTATCCGACTGTATGGAAACATAATCAATCTACCTCTCAACTCATAATAGGCTTAAACTATCCGACTGTATGGAAACGTAATAAATCTACCTCTCAACTCATTTCTGGTTTAAACTATCCGATTGTATGGAAACATAATAAATCTACCTCTCAACTCATTTCTGGTTTAAACTATCCGACTGTATGGATTCATAATAAATCTACCTCCCAACTCATTTCTGTTTTAAACTATCCGACTGCATGGAAACATAATAAATCTACCTCTCAACTCATATCAGGCTTAAGCTATCCGACTGTATGGAAACATAATAAATCTACCTCTCAACTCATTTCTGGTTTAAACTATCCGACTGTATGGAAACATAATCAATCTACCTCTCAACTCATATCAGGCATAAACTATCCGACTGTATGGAAACATTATCAATCTACCTCTCAACTCATAACAGGCTTAAACTATCCAACTGTATGGAAACATAATAAAACTTCCTCTCAACTAATTTCTAATTTAAACTATCCGACTGTATGGAAACATAATCAATCTACCTCTCAACTCATATCAGGCTTAAACTATCCGACTGTATGGAAACATAATAAATCTACCTCTTAACTCATTTTTGGTTTAAAGTATCCGACTGTATGGAAACATAATAAATCTACCTCTCAACTCATTTCTAATTTAAACTATCCGACTGTATGGAAACATAATAAATCTACCTCTCAACTCATTTCTAATTTAAACTATCCGACTGTATGGAAACATAATCAATCTGCCTCTCAACTCATAATAGGCTTAAACTATCCGACTGTATGGAAACATAATAAATCTACCTCTCAACTCATTTCTGGTTTAAACTATCCGTTTGTATGGAAACATAATAAATCTACCTCTCAACTCATTTCTGGTTTAAACTATCCGACTGTATGGAAACATATTAAATCTACTTCTCAACTCATATCAAGCTTAAACTATCCGACTGTATGGAAACATAATGAATCTACCTCTCAACTCATTTCTGGTTTAAACTATCCGACTGTATCGAAACATTATAATTCTCCCTCTCAACTCATATCAGGTTTAAACTATCCGACTGTATGGAAACACAATAAATCTATCTCTCAACTCATATCAGGATTAAACTATCCGACTGTATGGAAACATAATCAATCTACCTCTCAACTCATATCAGGCATAAACTATCCGACTGTATGGAAACATTATAAATCTACCTCTCAACTCATAACAGGCTTAAACTATCCAACTGTATGGAAACATAATAAAACTTCCTCTCAACTAATTTCTAATTTAAACTATCCGACTGTATGGAAACATAATCAATCTACCTCTCAACTCATATCAGGCTTAAACTATCCGACTGTATGGAAACATAATAAATCTACCTCTCAACTCATATCAGGCTTAAACTATCCGACTGAATGGAAACATAATCAATCTACCTCTCAACTCATATCAGGCTTAAACTATCCGACTGTATGGAAACATATTAAATCTACTTCTCAACTCATATCAGGCTTAAACTATCCGACTGTATGAAAACATAATAAATCTACCTCTCAACTCATTTCTGGTTGAAATTATCCGACTGTATGGAAACATTATAATTCTCCCTCTCAACTCATATCAGGTTTAAACTATCCAACTTTGTGGAAACATAATAATTCTACCTCTCAACTCATTTGTATGGAAACATAATAAATCTACCTCTCAACTCATTTCTGGTTTAAACTATCCGACTGCATGGAAACATAATAAATCTACCTCTCAACTCATATGAGGCTTAAGCTATCCGACTGTATGGAAACATATTAAATCTACTTCTCAACTCAAATCAGGCTTAAACTATCCGACTGTATGAAAACATAATAAATCTACCTCTCAACTCATTTCTGGTTTAAATTATCCGACTGTATGGAAACATTATAATTCTCCCTCTCAACTCATATCAGGTTTAAACTCTCCAACTTTGTGGAAACATAATAAATCTACCTCTCAACTCATTTGTATGGAAACATAATAAATCTACCTCTCAACTCATTTCTGGTTTAAACTATCCGACTGCATGGAAACATAATAAATCTACCTCTCAACTCATTTCTTGTTTAAACTGTCCGACTGAATGGAAACATAATCAATCTATCTCTCAACTCATAATAGGCTTAAACTATCCGACTGTATGGAATCATAATAAATCTACCCCTCAACTCATTTCTGGTTTAAACTATCCGATTGTATGGAAACATAATAAATCTACCTCTCAACTCATTTCTGGTTTAAACTATCCGACTGTATGGAAACATAATAAATCTACCTCCCAACTCATTTCTGTTTTAAACTATCCGACTGCATGGAAACATAATAAATCTACCTCTCAACTCATATCAGGCTTAAGCTATCCGACTGTATGGAAACATAATAAATCTACCTCTCAACTCATTTCTGGTTTAAACTATCCGACTGTATGGAAACATAATCAATCTACCTCTCAACTCATATCAGGCATAAACTATCCGACTGTATGGAAACATTATAAATCTACCTCTCAACTCATAACAGGCTTAAACTATCCAACTGTATGGAAACATAATAAATCTTCCTCTCAACTAATTTCTAATTTAAACTATCCGATTGTATGGAAACATAATCAATCTACCTCTCAACTCATATCAGGCTTAAACTATCCGACTGTATGGAAACATAATAAATCTACCTCTTAACTCATTTTTGGTTTAAAGTATCCGACTGTATGGAAACATAATAAATCTACCTCTCAACTCATTTCTAATTTAAACTATCCGACTGTATGGAAACATAATAAATCTACCTCTCAACTCATTTCTAATTTAAACTATCCGACTGTATGGAAACATAATGAATCTTCCTCTCAACTAATTTCCAATTTAAACTATCCGTCTGTACGGAAACATTATAAATCTACCTCTCAACTCATATCAGGCTTAAATTATCCGACTGTATGGAAACATAATAAATCTACCTCTCATCTCATTTCTGGTTTAAACTATCCGACTGTATGGAAACATTATAAATCTACCTCTCAACTCATATCAGGATTAAACTATCCGACTGTAAGGAAACATAATAAATCTACCTCTCATCTCATTTCTGGTTTAAACTATCCGACTGTATGGAAACATTATAAATCTACCTCTCAACTCATTTCTGGTTTATACTATCCGACTGTATGGAAACATAATAAATCTACCTCTCAACTCTTATCATGCTTAAACTATCCGACTGTATGGAAACATAATGAATCTACCTCTCAACTCATTTCCAATTTAAACTATCCGAATGTATGGAAACATAATAAATCTACCTCTCAACTCTTATCTGGCTTAAACTATCCGATTGTATGGAAACATAATAAATCTACCTCTCAACTCATTTCCAATATAAACTATCCGAATGTATGGAATCATTATAAATCTACCTCTCAACTCATATCAGGCTTAAACTATCCGACTGTATGGAAACATATTAACTCTACTTCTCAACTCAAATCAGGCTTAAACTATCCGACTGTATGAAAACATAATAAATCTACCTCTCAACTCGTTTCTGGTTTAAATTATCCGATTGTATGGAAACATTATAATTCTCCCTCTCAACTCATATCAGGTTTAAACTATCCAACTTTGTGGAAACATAATAAATCTACCTCTCAACTCATTTGTATGGAAACATAATAAATCTTCCTCTCAACTCATTTCTGGTTTAAACAATCCGACTGCATGGAAACATAATACATCTACCTCTCAACTCATATCAGGCTTAAGCTATCCGACTGTATGGAAACATAATAAATCTACCTCTCAACTCATTTCTTGTTTAAACTATCCGACTGTATGGAAACATAATCAATCTACCTCTCAACTCATAATAGGCTTAAACTATCCGACTGTATGGAAACGTAATAAATCTACCTCTCAACTCATTTCTGGTTTAAACTATCCGATTGTATGGAAACATAATAAATCTACCTCTCAACTCATTTCTGGTTTAAACTATCCGACTGTATGGAAACATAATAAATCTACCTCCCAACTCATTTCTGTTTTAAACTATCCGACTGCATGGAAACATAATAAATCTACCTCTCAACTCATATCAGGCTTAAGCTATCCGACTGTATGGAAACATAATAAATCTACCTCTCAACTCATTTCTGGTTTAAACTATCCGACTGTATGGAAACATAATCAATCTACCTCTCAACTCATATCAGGCATAAACTATCCGACTGTATGGAAACATTATCAATCTACCTCTCAACTCATAACAGGCTTAAACTATCCAACTGTATGGAAACATAATAAAACTTCCTCTCAACTAATTTCTAATTTAAACTATCCGACTGTATGGAAACATAATCAATCTACCTCTCAACTCATATCAGGCTTAAACTATCCGACTGTATGGAAACATAATAAATCTACCTCTTAACTCATTTTTGGTTTAAAGTATCCGACTGTATGGAAACATAATAAATCTACCTCTCAACTCATTTCTAATTTAAACTATCCGACTGTATGGAAACATAATAAATCTACCTCTCAACTCATTTCTAATTTAAACTATCCGACTGTATGGAAACATAATCAATCTGCCTCTCAACTCATAATAGGCTTAAACTATCCGACTGTATGGAAACATAATAAATCTACCTCTCAACTCATTTCTGGTTTAAACTATCCGTTTGTATGGAAACATAATAAATCTACCTCTCAACTCATTTCTGGTTTAAACTATCCGACTGTATGGAAACATATTAAATCTACTTCTCAACTCATATCAAGCTTAAACTATCCGACTGTATGGAAACATAATGAATCTACCTCTCAACTCATTTCTGGTTTAAACTATCCGACTGTATCGAAACATTATAATTCTCCCTCTCAACTCATATCAGGTTTAAACTATCCGACTGTATGGAAACACAATAAATCTATCTCTCAACTCATATCAGGATTAAACTATACAACTGTATGGAAACATAATCAATCTACCTCTCAACTCATATCAGGCATAAACTATCCGACTGTATGGAAACATTATAAATCTACCTCTCAACTCATAACAGGCTTAAACTATCCAACTGTATGGAAACATAATAAAACTTCCTCTCAACTAATTTCTAATTTAAACTATCCGACTGTATGGAAACATAATCAATCTACCTCTCAACTCATATCAGGCTTAAACTATCCGACTGTATGGAAACATAATAAATCTACCTCTCAACTCATATCAGGCTTAAACTATCCGACTGAATGGAAACATAATCAATCTACCTCTCAACTCATATCAGGCTTAAACTATCCGACTGTATGGAAACATATTAAATCTACTTCTCAACTCATATCAGGCTTAAACTATCCGACTGTATGAAAACATAATAAATCTACCTCTCAACTCATTTCTGGTTGAAATTATCCGACTGTATGGAAACATTATAATTCTCCCTCTCAACTCATATCAGGTTTAAACTATCCAACTTTGTGGAAACATAATAATTCTACCTCTCAACTCATTTGTATGGAAACATAATAAATCTACCTCTCAACTCATTTCTGGTTTAAACTATCCGACTGCATGGAAACATAATAAATCTACCTCTCAACTCATATGAGGCTTAAGCTATCCGACTGTATGGAAACATATTAAATCTACTTCTCAACTCAAATCAGGCTTAAACTATCCGACTGTATGAAAACATAATAAATCTACCTCTCAACTCATTTCTGGTTTAAATTATCCGACTGTATGGAAACATTATAATTCTCCCTCTCAACTCATATCAGGTTTAAACTCTCCAACTTTGTGGAAACATAATAAATCTACCTCTCAACTCATTTGTATGGAAACATAATAAATCTACCTCTCAACTCATTTCTGGTTTAAACTATCCGACTGCATGGAAACATAATAAATCTACCTCTCAACTCATTTCTTGTTTAAACTGTCCGACTGAATGGAAACATAATCAATCTATCTCTCAACTCATAATAGGCTTAAACTATCCGACTGTATGGAATCATAATAAATCTACCCCTCAACTCATTTCTGGTTTAAACTATCCGATTGTATGGAAACATAATAAATCTACCTCTCAACTCATTTCTGGTTTAAACTATCCGACTGTATGGAAACATAATAAATCTACCTCCCAACTCATTTCTGTTTTAAACTATCCGACTGCATGGAAACATAATAAATCTACCTCTCAACTCATATCAGGCTTAAGCTATCCGACTGTATGGAAACATAATAAATCTACCTCTCAACTCATTTCTGGTTTAAACTATCCGACTGTATGGAAACATAATCAATCTACCTCTCAACTCATATCAGGCATAAACTATCCGACTGTATGGAAACATTATAAATCTACCTCTCAACTCATAACAGGCTTAAACTATCCAACTGTATGGAAACATAATAAATCTTCCTCTCAACTAATTTCTAATTTAAACTATCCGATTGTATGGAAACATAATCAATCTACCTCTCAACTCATATCAGGCTTAAACTATCCGACTGTATGGAAACATAATAAATCTATCTCTTAACTCATTTTTGGTTTAAAGTATCCGACTGTATGGAAACATAATAAATCTACCTCTCAACTCATTTCTAATTTAAACTATCCGACTGTATGGAAACATAATAAATCTACCTCTCAACTCATTTCTAATTTAAACTATCCGACTGTATGGAAACATAATGAATCTTCCTCTCAACTAATTTCCAATTTAAACTATCCGCCTGTACGGAAACATTATAAATCTACCTCTCAACTCATATCAGGCTTAAATTATCCGACTGTATGGAAACATAATAAATCTACCTCTCATCTCATTTCTGGTTTAAACTATCCGACTGTATGGAAACATTATAAATCTACCTCTCAACTCATATCAGGATTAAACTATCCGACTGTAAGGAAACATAATAAATCTACCTCTCATCTCATTTCTGGTTTAAACTATCCGACTGTATGGAAACATTATAAATCTACCTCTCAACTCATTTCTGGTTTATACTATCCGACTGTATGGAAACATAATAAATCTACCTCTCAACTCTTATCATGCTTAAACTATCCGACTGTATGGAAACATAATGAATCTACCTCTCAACTCATTTCCAATTTAAACTATCCGAATGTATGGAAACATAATAAATCTACCTCTCAACTCTTATCTGGCTTAAACTATCCGATTGTATGGAAACATAATAAATCTACCTCTCAACTCATTTCCAATATAAACTATCCGAATGTATGGAATCATTATAAATCTACCTCTCAACACATATCAAGCTTAAACTATCCGACTGTATGGAAACATAATGAATCTACCTCTCAACTCATTTCTGGTTTAAACTATCCGACTGTATCGAAACATAATAAATCTTCCTCTCAACTAATTTCTAATTTAAACTATCGGACGGTATGGAAAAATAATTAATCTACCTCTCAACTCATATCAGGCTTAAACTATCCGACTGTATGGAAACATAATAAATCTACCTCTCAACTCATTTTTGGTTTAAAGTATCCGACTGTATGGAAACATTATAAATCTACCTCTCAACGCATATCAGGCTTAAACTATCCCACTGTATGGAAACATAATAAATCTACCTCTCAACTCATTTCTGGTTTAAACTATCCGACTGTATGGAAACATAATCAATCTACCTCTCAACTCATATCAGGCTTAAACTATCCGACTGTTCGGAAACATAATAAATCTACCTCTCAACTCATTTCTGGTTTAAACTATCCAACTGTATGGAAACATAATAAATCTTCCTCTCAACTAATTTCTAATTTAAACTATCCGATTGTATGGAAACATAATCAATCTACCTCTCAACTCATATCAGGCTTAAACTATCCGACTGTATGGAAACATAATAAATCTACCTCTTAACTCATTTTTGGTTTAAAGTATCCGACTGTATGGAAACATAATAAATCTACCTCTCAACTCATTTCTAATTTAAACTATCCGACTGTATGGAAACATAATAAATCTACCTCTCAACTCATTTCTAATTTAAACTATCCGACTGTATGGAAACATAATGAATCTTCCTCTCAACTAATTTCCAATTTAAACTATCCGTCTGTACGGAAACATTATAAATCTACCTATCAACTCATATCAGGCTTAAATTATCCGACTGTATGGAAACATAATAAATCTACCTCTCAACTCATTTCTGGTTTAAACTATCCGACTGTATGGAAACATTATAAATCTACCTCTCAACTCATTTCTGGTTTATACTATCCGACTGTATGGAAACATAATAAATCTACCTCTCAACTCTTATCATGCTTAAACTATCCGACTGTATGGAAACATAATGAATCTACCTCTCAACTCATTTCCAATTTAAACTATCCGAATGTATGGAAACATAATAAATCTACCTCTCAACTCTTATCTGGCTTAAACTATCCGATTGTATGGAAACATAATAAATCTACCTCTCAACTCATTTCCAATATAAACTATCCGAATGTATGGAATCATTATAAATCTACCTCTCAACACATATCAAGCTTAAACTATCCGACTGTATGGAAACATAATGAATCTACCTCTCAACTCATTTCTGGTTTAAACTATCCGACTGTATCGAAACATTATAATTCTCCATCTCAACTCATATCAGGTTTAAACTATCCGACTGTATGGAAACACAATAAATCTACCTCTCAACTCATATCAGGATTAAACTATCCGACTGTATGGAAACATAATAAATCTACCTCTCAACTCATATCAGGATTAAACTATCCGACTGTAAGGAAACATAATAAATCTACCTCTCATCTCATTTCTGGTTTAAACTATCCGACTGTATGGAAACATAATAAATCTACCTCTCAACTCATTTCTGGTTTAAACTATCCGACTGTATGGAAACATAATAAATCTTCCTCTCAACTAATTTCTAATTTAAACTAACGGACGGTATGGAAAAATATTTAATCTACCTCTCAACTCATATCAGGCTTAAACTATCCGACTGTATGGAAACATAATAAATCTACCTCTCAACTCATTTTTGGTTTAAAGTATCCGACTGTATGGAAACATTATAAATCTACCTCTCAACGCATATCAGGCTTAAACTATCCCACTGTATGGAAACATAATAAATCTACCTCTCAACTCATTTCTGGTTTAAACTATCCGACTGTATGGAAACATAATCAATCTACCTCTCAACTCATATCAGGCTTAAACTATCCGACTGTTTGGAAACATAATAAATCTACCTCTCAACTCATTTCTGGTTTAAACTATCCAACTGTATGGAAACATAATAAATCTACCTCTCAACTCATTTCTGGTTTAACGTATCCGACTGTATGGAAACATAATAAATCTACCTCTCAACTCATTTCTAATTTAAACTATCCGACTGTATGGAAACATAATCAATCTACCTCTCAACTCATATCAGGCTTAAACTATCCGACTGTATGGAAACATAATAAATCTACCTCTCAACTCATATCAGGCTTAAACTATCCGACTGAATGGAAACATAATCAATCTACCTCTCAACTCATATCAGGCTTAAACTATCCGACTGTATGGAAACATATTAAATCTACTTCTCAACTCATATCAGGCTTAAACTATCCGACTGTATGAAAACATAATAAATCTACCTCTCAACTCATTTCTGGTTGAAATTATCCGACTGTATGGAAACATTATAATTCTCCCTCTCAACTCATATCAGGTTTAAACTATCCAACTTTGTGGAAACATAATAATTCTACCTCTCAACTCATTTGTATGGAAACATAATAAATCTACCTCTCAACTCATTTCTGGTTTAAACTATCCGACTGCATGGAAACATAATAAATCTACCTCTCAACTCATATGAGGCTTAAGCTATCCGACTGTATGGAAACATAATCAATCTGCCTCTCAACTCATAATAGGCTTAAACTATCCGACTGTATGGAAACATAATAAATCTACCTCTCAACTCATTTCTGGTTTAAACTATCCGATTGTATGGAAACATAATAAATCTACCTCTCAACTCATTTCCAATATAAACTATCCGAATGTATGGAATCATTATAAATCTACCTCTCAACTCATATCAAGCTTAAACTCTCCGACTGTATGGAAACATAATGAATCTACCTCTCAACTCATTTCTGGTTTAAACTATCCGACTGTATCGAAACATTATAATTCTCCCTCTCAACTCATATCAGGTTTAAACTATCCGACTGTATGGAAACATAATCAATCTACCTCTCAACACATATCAGGCTTAAACTATCCGACTGTATGGAAACATATTAAATCTACTTCTCAACTCATATCAGGCTTAAACTATCCGACTGTATGAAAACATAATAAATCTACCTCTCAACTCATTTCTGGTTGAAATTATCCGACTGTATGGAAACATTATAATTCTCCCTCTCAACTCATATCAGGTTTAAACTATCCAAATTTGTGGAAACATAATAAATCTACCTCTCAACTCATTTGTATGGAAACATAATAAATCTACCTCTCAACTCATTTCTGGTTTAAACTATCCGACTGCATGGAAACATAATAAATCTACCTCTCAACTCATATGAGGCTTAAGCTATCCGACTGTATGGAAACATAATCAATCTGCCTCTCAACTCATAATAGGCTTAAACTATCCGACTGTATGGAAACATAATAAATCTACCTCTCAACTCATTTCTGGTTTAAACTATCCGATTGTATGGAAACATAATAAATCTACCTCTCAACTCATTTCCAATATAAACTATCCGAATGTATGGAATCATTATAAATCTACCTCTCAACTCATATCAGGATTAAACTATCCGACTGTATGGAAACATAATAAATCAACCTCTCAACTCATATCAGGATTAAACTATCCGACTGTAAGGAAACATAATAAATCTACCTCTCATCTCATTTCTGGTTTAAACTATCCGACTGTATGGAAACATAATAAATCTACCTCTCAACTCATTTCTGGTTTAAACTATCCGACTGTATGGAAACATAATAAATCTACCTCTCAACTCATTTCTGGTTTAAATTATCCGACTGTATGGAAACATTATAATTCTCCCTCTCAACTCATATCAGGTTTAAACTATCCAACTTTGTGGAAACATAATAAATCTACCTCTCAACTCATTTGTATGGAAACATAATATATCTACCTCTCAACTCATTTCTGGTTTAAACTATCCGACTGTATGAAAACATAATAAATCTACCTCTCAACTCATTTCTGGTTGAAATTATCCGACTGTATGGAAACATCATAATTCTCCCTCTCAACTCATATCAGGTTTAAACTATCCAACTTTGTGGAAACATAATAAATCTACCTCTCAACTCATTTGTATGGAAACATAATAAATCTACCTCTCAACTCATTTCTGGTTTAAACTATCCGACTGCATGGAAACATAATAAATCTACCTCTCAACTCATATGAGGCTTAAGCTATCCGACTGTATGGAAACATAATCAATCTGCCTCTCAACTCATAATAGGCTTAAACTATCCGACTGTATGGAAACATAATAAATCTACCTCTCAACTCATTTCTGGTTTAAACTATCCGATTGTATGGAAACATAATAAATCTACCTCTCAACACATTTCCAATATAAACTATCCGAATGTATGGAATCATTATAAATCTACCTCTCAACTCATATCAGGATTAAACTATCCGACTGTATGGAAACATAATAAATCAACCTCTCAACTCATATCAGGATTAAACTATCAGACTGTATGGAAACATAATAAATCTTCCTCTCAACTCATATCAGGCTTAAACTATCCGACTGTAAGGAAACATAATAAATCTACCTCTCATCTCATTTCTGGTTTAAACTATCCGACTGTATGGAAACATTATAATTCTCCCTCTCAACTCATATCAGGTTTAAACTATCTAACTTTGTGGAAACATAATAAATCTACCTCTCAACTCATTTGTATGGAAACATAATATATCTACCTCTCAACTCATTTCTGGTTTAAACTATCCAACTGTATGGAAACATAATAAATCTACCTCTCAACTCACTTCTGGTTTAAATTATCCGACTGTATGGAAACATTATAATTCTCCCTCTCAACTCATATCAGGTTTAAACTATCCAACTTTGTGGAAACATAATAAATCTACCTCTCAACTCATTTGTATGGAAACATAATAAATCTACCTCTCAACTCATTTCTGGTTTAAACTATCCGACTATATCGAAACATTATAATTCTCCCTCTCAACTCATATCAGGTTTAAACTATCCGACTGTATGGAAACACAATAAATCTACCTCTCAACTCATATCAGGATTAAACTATCCGACTGTATGGAAACATAATAAATCTACCTCTCATCTCATTTCTGGTTTAAACTATCCGACTGTATGGAAACATAATAAATCTACCTCTCAACTCATTTCTGGTTTAAACTATCCGACTGTATGGAAACATAATAAATCTTCCTCTCAACTAATTTCTAATTTAAACTAACCGACCATATGGAAACATAATTAATCTACCTCTCAACTCATATCAGGCTTAAACTATCCGACTGTATGGAAACATAATAAATCTACCTCTCAACTCATTTTTGGTTTAAAGTATCCGACTGTATGGAAACATTATAAATCTACCTCTCAACGCATATCAGGCTTAAACTATCCCACTGTATGGAAACATAATAAATCTACCTCTCAACTCATTTCTGGTTTAAACTATCCGACTGTATGGAAACATAATCAATCTACCTCTCAACTCATATCAGGCTTAAACTATCCGACTGTGTGGAAACATAATAAATCTACCTCTCAACTCATTTCTGGTTTAAACTATCCAACTGTATGGAAACATAATAAATCTACCTTTCAACTAATTTCTGGTTTAAATTATCCGACTGTATGGAAACATTATAATTCTCCCTCTCAACTCATATCAGCTTTAAACTATCCAACTTTGTGGAAACATAATAAATCTACCTCTCAACTCATTTGTATGGAAACATAATAAATCTACCTCTCAACTCATTTCTGGTTTAAACTATCCGACTGTATCGAAACATTATAATTCTCCCTCTCAGCTCATATCAGGTTTAAACTATACGACTGTATGGAAACACAATAAATCTACCTCTCAACTCATATCAGGATTAAACTATCCGACTGTATGGAAACATAATAAATCTACCTCTCAACTCATATCAGGATTAAACTATCCGACTGTAAGGAAACATAATAAATCTACCTCTCATCTCATTTCTGGTTTAAACTATCCGACTGTATGGAAACATAATAAATCTACCTCTCAACTCATATCAGGATTAAACTATCCGACTGTATGGAAACATAATAAATCTACCTCTCAACTCATTTCTGGTTTAAACTATCCGACTGTATGGAAACATAATAAATCTTCCTCTCAACTAATTTCTATTTTACACTAACCGACCGTATGGAAACATAATTAATCTACCTCTCAACTCATATCAGGCTTAAACTATCCGACTGTATGGAAACATAATAAATCTACCTCTCAACTCATTTTTGGTTTAAAGTATCCGACTGTATGGAAACATTATAAATCTACCTCTCAACTCATTTCTGGTTTAAACTATCCGACTGTATGGAAACATAATCAATCTACCTCTCAACTCATATCAGGCTTAAACTATCCGACTGTTTGGAAACATAATAAATCTACCTCTCAACTCATTTCTGGTTTAAACTATCCAACTGTATGGAAACATAATAAATCTACCTGTCAACTCATTTCTGGTTTAAGTTATCCGACTGTATGGAAACATTATAATTCTCCCTCTCAACTCATATCAGGTTTAAACTTTCCAACTGTATGGAAACACAATAAATCTACCTCTCAACTCATTTCTGGTTTAAACTATCCGACTGTATGGAAACATTATAATTCTCCATCTCAACTCATATCAGGATTAAACTATCCGACTGTATGGAAACATAATTAATCTACCTCTCAACTCATATCAGGCTTAAACTATCCGACTGTATGGAAACATTATAAATCTACCTCTCAACTCATTTCTGGTTTAAACTATCCGACTGTATGGAAACATAATAAATCTACCTCTCAACTCATATCAGGATTAAACTATCCGACTGTAAGGAAACATAATAAATCTACCTCTCAAATCATTTCTGGTTTAAACTATCCGACTGTATGGAAACATAATAAATCTTCCTCTCAACTAATTTCTAATTTAAACTAACCGACCGTATGGAAACATAATAAATCTACCTCTCAACTCATATCAGGCTTAAACTATCCGACTGTATGGAAACATAATAAATCTACCTCTCAACTCATATCAGGCTTAAACTATCCGACTGTATGGAAACATAATTAATCTACCTCTCAACTCATATCAGGATTAAACAATCCGACTGTAAGGAAACATAATAAATCTACCTCTCATCTCATTTCTGGTTTAAACTATCCGACTGTATGGAAACATTATAATTCTCCATCTCAACTCATATCAGGATTAAACTATCCGACTGTATGGAAACATAATAAATCTACCTCTCAACTCATATCAGGATTAAACTATCCGACTGTAAGGAAACATAATAAATCTACCTCTCATCTCATTTCTGGTTTAAACTATCCGACTGTATGGAAACATTATAATTCTCCATCTCAACTCATATCAGGATTAAACTATCCGACTGTATGGAAACATAATAAATCTACCTCTCAACTCATATCAGGATTAAACTATCCGACTGTAAGGAAACATAATAAATCTACCTCTCATCTCATTTCTGGTTTAAACTATCCGACTGTATGGAAACATAATAAATCTACCTCTCAACTCATTTCTGGTTTAAACTATCCGACTGTATGGAAATATAATAAATCTTCCTCTCAACTAATTTCTAATTTAAACTAACCGACCGTATGGAAACATAATTAATCTACCTCTCAACTCATATCAGGCTTAAACTATCCGACTGTATGGAAACATAATAAATCTACCTCTCAACTCATTTTTGGTTTAAAGTATCCGACTGTATGGAAACATTATAAATCTACCTCTCAACGCATATCAGGCTTAAACTATCCCACTGTATGGAAACATAATAAATCTACCTCTCAACTCATTTCTGGTTTAAACTATCCGACTGTATGGAAACATAATCAATCTACCTCTCAACTCATATCAGGCTTAAACTATCCGACTGTTTGGAAACATAATAAATCTACCTCTCAACTCATTTCTGGTTTAAACTATCCAACTGTATGGAAACATAATAAATCTACCTCTCAACTCATTTCTGGTTTAAATTATCCGACTGTATCGAAACATTATAATTCTCCCTCTCAACTCATATCAGGTTTAAACTATCCGACTGTATGGAAACATAATAAATCTACATCTCAACTCATATCAGGATTAAACTATCCGACTGTAAGGAAACATAATAAATCTACCTCTCATCTCATTTCTGGTTTAAACTATCCGACTGCATGGAAACATAATAAATCTACCTCTCAACTCATTTCTGGTTTAAACTATCCGACAGTATGGATACATAATAAATCTTCCTCTCAACTAATTTCTAATTTAAACTAACCGACCGTATGGAAACATAATTAATCTACCTCTCAACTCATATCAGGCTTAAACTATCCGACTGTTTGGAAACATAATAAATCTACCTCTCAACTCATTTGTATGGAAACATAATAAATCTAACTCTCAACTCATTTCTGGTTTAAACTATCCGACTGTATCGAAACATTATAATTCTCCCTCTCAACTCATATCAGGTTTAAACTATCCGACTGTATGGAAACATAATAAATCTACATCTCAACTCATATCAGGATTAAACTATCCGACTGTAAGGAAACATAATAAATCTACCTCTCATCTCATTTCTGGTTTAAACTATCCGACTGCATGGAAACATAATAAATCTACCTCTCAACTCATTTCTGGTTTAAACTATCCGACAGTATGGATACATAATAAATCTTCCTCTCAACTAATTTCTAATTTAAACTAACCGACCGTATGGAAACATAATTAATCTACCTCTCAACTCATATCAGGCTTAAACTATCCGACTGTTTGGAAACATAATAAATCTACCTCTCAACTCATTTCTGGTTTAAACTATCCAACTGTATGGAAACATAATAAATCTACCTCTCAACTCATTTCTGGTTTAACGTATCCGACTGTATGGAAACATAATAAATCTCCCTCTCAACTCATTTCTAATTTAAACTATCCGACTGTATGGAAACATAATCAATCTACCTCTCAACTCATATCAGGCTTAAACTATCCGACTGTTTGGAAACATAATAAATCTACCTCTCAACTCATATCAGGCTTAAACTATCCGACTGTATGGAAACATAATAAATCTACATCTCAACTCATATCAGGATTAAACTATCCGACTGTAAGGAAACATAATAAATCTACCTCTCATCTCATTTCTGGTTTAAACTATCCGACTGCATGGAAACATAATAAATCTACCTCTCAACTCATTTCTGGTTTAAACTATCCGACAGTATGGATACATAATAAATCTTCCTCTCAACTAATTTCTAATTTAAACTAACCGACCGTATGGAAACATAATTAATCTACCTCTCAACTCATATCAGGCTTAAACTATCCGACTGTTTGGAAACATAATAAATCTACCTCTCAACTCATTTGTATGGAAACATAATAAATCTAACTCTCAACTCATTTCTGGTTTAAACTATCCGACTGTATCGAAACATTATAATTCTCCCTCTCAACTCATATCAGGTTTAAACTATCCGACTGTATGGAAACATAATAAATCTACATCTCAACTCATATCAGGATTAAACTATCCGACTGTAAGGAAACATAATAAATCTACCTCTCATCTCATTTCTGGTTTAAACTATCCGACTGCATGGAAACATAATAAATCTACCTCTCAACTCATTTCTGGTTTAAACTATCCGACAGTATGGATACATAATAAATCTTCCTCTCAACTAATTTCTAATTTAAACTAACCGACCGTATGGAAACATAATTAATCTACCTCTCAACTCATATCAGGCTTAAACTATCCGACTGTTTGGAAACATAATAAATCTACCTCTCAACTCATTTCTGGTTTAAACTATCCAACTGTATGGAAACATAATAAATCTACCTCTCAACTCATTTCTGGTTTAACGTATCCGACTGTATGGAAACATAATAAATCTCCCTCTCAACTCATTTCTAATTTAAACTATCCGACTGTATGGAAACATAATCAATCTACCTCTCAACTCATATCAGGCTTAAACTATCCGACTGTTTGGAAACATAATAAATCTACCTCTCAACTCATATCAGGCTTAAACTATCCGACTGTATGGAAACATAATAAATCTACCTCTCAACTCATATCAGGCTTAAACTATCCGACTGTATGGAAACATAATAAATCTACCTCTCAACTCATATCAGGCTTAAACTATCCGACTGTATGGAAACATAATAAATCTACCTCTCAACTCATTTCTGGTTTAAAGTATCCGACTGTATGGCAACATAATAAATCTACCTCTCAACTCATTTCTAATTTAAACTATCCGACTGTATGGAAACATAATCAATCTACCTCTCAACTCATATCAGGCTTAAACTATCCGACTGTATGGAAACATATTAAATCTACTTCTCAACTCAAATCAGGCTTAAACTATCTGACTGTATGAAAACATAATAAATCTACCTCTCAACTCATTTCTGGTTTAAATTATCCGACTGTATGGAAACATTATAATTCTCCCTCTCAACTCATATCAGGTTTAAACTATCCAACTTTGTGGAAACATAATAAATCTACCTCTCAACTCATTTGTATGGAAACATAATAAATCTACCTCTCAACTCATTTCTGGTTTAAACTATCCGACTGCATGGAAACATAATAAATCTACCTCTCAACTCATATCAGGCTTAAGCTATCCGACTGTATGGAAACATAATAAATCTACCTCTCAACTCATTTCTGGTTTAAACTATCCAATTGTATGGAAACATAATAAATCTACCTCTCAACTCATTTCTGGTTTAAACTATCCGACTGTATGGAAACATAATCAATCTACCTCTCAACTCATAATAGGCTTAACCTATCCGACTGTATGGAAACATAATAAATCTACCTCTCAACTCATTTCTGGTTTAAACTATCCAATTGTATGGAAACATAATAAATCTACCTCTCAACTCATTTCTGGTTTAAACTATCCGACTGTATGGAAACATAATAAATCTACCTCCCAACTCATTTCTGGTTTAAACTATCCTACTGCATGGAAACATAATAAATCTACCTCTCAACTCATTTCTGGTTTAAATTATCCGACTGTATGGAAACATTATAATTCTCCCTCTCAACTCATATCAGGTTTAAACTATCAAACTTTGTGGAAACATAATAAATCTACCTCTCAACTCATTTGTATGGAAACATAATAAATCTACCTCTCAACTCATTTCTGGTTTAAACTATCCGACTGTATCGAAACATTATAATTCTCCCTCTCAACTCATATCAGGTTTAAACTATCCGACTGTATGGAAACACAATAAATCTACCTCTCAACTCATATAAGGATTAAACTATCCGACTGTATGGAAACATAATAAATCTACATCTCAACTCATATCAGGATTAAACTATCCGACTGTAAGGAAACATAATAAATCTACCTCTCATCTCATTTCTGGTTTAAACTATCCGACTGTATGGAAACATAATAAATCTACCTCTCAACTCATTTCTGGTTTAAACTATCCGACTGTATGGATACATAATAAATCTTCCTCTCAACTAATTTCTAATTTAATCTAACCGACCGTATGGAAACATAATTAATCTACATCTCAACTCATATCAGGCTTAAACTATCCGACTGTATGGAAACATAATAAATCTACCTCTCAACTCATTTTTGGTTTAAAGTATCCGACTGTATGGAAACATTATAAATCTACCTCTCAACGCATATCAGGCTTAAACTATCCCACTGTATGGAAACATAATAAATCTACCTCTCAACTCATTTCTGGTTTAAACTATCCGACTGTATGGAAACATAATCAATCTACCTCTCAACTCATATCAGGCTTAAACTATCCGACTGTTTGGAAACATAATAAATCTACCTCTCAACTCATTTCTGGTTTAAACTATCCAACTGTATGGAAACATAATAAATCTACCTCTCAACTCATTTCTGGTTTAAAGTATCCGACTGTATGGCAACATAATAAATCTACCTCTCAACTCATTTCTAATTTAAACTATCCGACTGTATGGAAACATAATCAATCTACCTCTCAACTCATATCAGGTTTAAACTATCCGACTGTATGGAAACATATTAAATCTACTTCTCAACTCAAATCAGGCTTAAACTATCTGACTGTATGAAAACATAATAAATCTACCTCTCAACTCATTTCTGGTTTAAATTATCCGACTGTATGGAAACATTATAATTCTCCCTCTCAACTCATATCAGGTTTAAACTATCCAACTTTGTGGAAACATAATAAATCTACCTCTCAACTCATTTGTATGGAAACATAATAAATCTACCTCTCAACTCATTTCTGGTTTAAACTATCCGACTGCATGGAAACATAATAAATCTACCTCTCAACTCATATCAGGCTTAAGCTATCCGACTGTATGGAAACATAATAAATCTACCTCTCAACTCATTTCTGGTTTAAACTATCCAATTGTATGGAAACATAATAAATCTACCTCTCAACTCATTTCTGGTTTAAACTATCCGACTGTATGGAAACATAATCAATCTACCTCTCAACTCATAATAGGCTTAACCTATCCGACTGTATGGAAACATAATAAATCTACCTCTCAACTCATTTCTGGTTTAAACTATCCAATTGTATGGAAACATAATAAATCTACCTCTCAACTCATTTCTGGTTTAAACTATCCGACTGTATGGAAACATAATAAATCTACCTCCCAACTCATTTCTGGTTTAAACTATCCTACTGCATGGAAACATAATAAATCTACCTCTCAACTCATTTCTGGTTTAAATTATCCGACTGTATGGAAACATTATAATTCTCCCTCTCAACTCATATCAGGTTTAAACTATCAAACTTTGTGGAAACATAATAAATCTACCTCTCAACTCATTTGTATGGAAACATAATAAATCTACCTCTCAACTCATTTCTGGTTTAAACTATCCGACTGTATCGAAACATTATAATTCTACCTCTCAACTCATATCAGGTTTAAACTATCCGACTGTATGGAAACACAATAAATCTACCTCTCAACTCATATAAGGATTAAACTATCCGACTGTATGGAAACATAATAAATCTACATCTCAACTCATATCAGGATTAAACTATCCGACTGTAAGGAAACATAATAAATCTACCTCTCATCTCATTTCTGGTTTAAACTATCCGACTGTATGGAAACATAATAAATCTACCTCTCAACTCATTTCTGGTTTAAACTATCCGACTGTATGGATACATAATAAATCTTCCTCTCAACTAATTTCTAATTTAATCTAACCGACCGTATGGAAACATAATTAATCTACATCTCAACTCATATCAGGCTTAAACTATCCGACTGTATGGAAACATAATAAATCTACCTCTCAACTCATTTTTGGTTTAAAGTATCCGACTGTATGGAAACATTATAAATCTACCTCTCAACGCATATCAGGCTTAAACTATCCCACTGTATGGAAACATAATAAATCTACGTCTCAACTCATTTCTGGTTTAAACTATCCGACTGTATGGAAACATAATCAATCTACCTCTCAACTCATATCAGGCTTAAACTATCCGACTGTTTGGAAACATAATAAATCTACCTCTCAACTCATTTCTGGTTTAAACTATCCAACTGTATGGAAACATAATAAATCTACCTCTCAACTCATTTCTGGTTTAAAGTATCCGACTGTATGGCAACATAATAAATCTACCTCTCAACTCATTTCTAATTTAAACTATCCGACTGTATGGAAACATAATCAATCTACCTCTCAACTCATATCAGGTTTAAACTATCCGACTGTATGGAAACATATTAAATCTACTTCTCAACTCAAATCAGGCTTAAACTATCTGACTGTATGAAAACATAATAAATCTACCTCTCAACTCATTTCTGGTTTAAATTATCCGACTGTATGGAAACATTATAATTCTCCCTCTCAACTCATATCAGGTTTAAACTATCAAACTTTGTGGAAACATAATAAATCTACCTCTCAACTCATTTGTATGGAAACATAATAAATCTACCTCTCAACTCATTTCTGGTTTAAACTATCCGACTGTATCGAAACATTATAATTCTCCCTCTCAACTCATATCAGGTTTAAACTATCCGACTGTATGGAAACACAATAAATCTACCTCTCAACTCATATAAGGATTAAACTATCCGACTGTATGGAAACATAATAAATCTACATCTCAACTCATATCAGGATTAAACTATCCGACTGTAAGGAAACATAATAAATCTACCTCTCATCTCATTTCTGGTTTAAACTATCCGACTGTATGGAAACATAATAAATCTACCTCTCAACTCATTTCTGGTTTAAACTATCCGACTGTATGGATACATAATAAATCTTCCTCTCAACTAATTTCTAATTTAATCTAACCGACCGTATGGAAACATAATTAATCTACATCTCAACTCATATCAGGCTTAAACTATCCGACTGTATGGAAACATAATAAATCTACCTCTCAACTCATTTTTGGTTTAAAGTATCCGACTGTATGGAAACATTATAAATCTACCTCTCAACGCATATCAGGCTTAAACTATCCCACTGTATGGAAACATAATAAATCTACGTCTCAACTCATTTCTGGTTTAAACTATCCGACTGTATGGAAACATAATCAATCTACCTCTCAACTCATATCAGGCTTAAACTATCCGACTGTTTGGAAACATAATAAATCTACCTCTCAACTCATTTCTGGTTTAAACTATCCAACTGTATGGAAACATAATAAATCTACCTCTCAACTCATTTCTGGTTTAAAGTATCCGACTGTATGGCAACATAATAAATCTACCTCTCAACTCATTTCTAATTTAAACTATCCGACTGTATGGAAACATAATCAATCTACCTCTCAACTCATATCAGGTTTAAACTATCCGACTGTATGGAAACATATTAAATCTACTTCTCAACTCAAATCAGGCTTAAACTATCTGACTGTATGAAAACATAATAAATCTACCTCTCAACTCATTTCTGGTTTAAATTATCCGACTGTATGGAAACATTATAATTCTCCCTCTCAACTCATATCAGGTTTAAACTATCCAACTTTGTGGAAACATAATAAATCTACCTCTCAACTCATTTGTATGGAAACATAATAAATCTACCTCTCAACTCATTTCTGGTTTAAACTATCCGACTGCATGGAAACATAATAAATCTACCTCTCAACTCATATCAGGCTTAAGCTATCCGACTGTATGGAAACATAATAAATCTACCTCTCAACTCATTTCTGGTTTAAACTATCCAATTGTATGGAAACATAATAAATCTACCCCTCAACTCATTTCTGGTTTAAACTATCCGACTGTATGGAAACATAATCAATCTACCTCTCAACTCATAATAGGCTTAACCTATCCGACTGTATGGAAACATAATAAATCTACCTCTCAACTCATTTCTGGATTAAACTATCCAATTGTATGGAAACATAATAAATCTACCTCTCAACTCATTTCTGGTTTAAACTATCCTACTGCATGGAAACATAATAAATCTACCTCTCAACTCATATCAGGCTTAAGCTATCCGACTGTATGGAAACATAATAAATCTACCTCTCAACTCATTTCTGGTTTAAACTATCCGACTGTATGGAAACATAATCAATCTACCTCTCAACTCATATCAGGCATAAACTATCCGACTGTATGGAAATATTATAAATCTACCTCTCAACTCATAACAGGCTTAAACTATCCAACTGTATGGAAACATAATAAATCTTCCTCTCAACTAATTTCTAATTTAAACTATCCGACTGTATGGAAACATAATCAATCTACCTCCCAACTCATATCAGGCTTAAACTATCCGACTGTATGGAAACATAATAAATCTACCTCTTAACTCATTTTTGGTTTAAAGTATCCGACTGTATGGAAACATAATAAATCTACCTCTCAACTCATTTCTAATTTTAACTATCCGACTGTATGGAAACATAATAAATCTACCTCTCAACTCATTTCTAATTTAAACTATCCGACTGTATGGAAACATAATAAATCTACCTCTCAACTCATTTCTAATTTAAACTATCCGAATGTATGGAAACATAATAAATCTACCTCTCAACTCATTTCCAATTTAAACTATCAGACTGTATGGAAACAGAATAAATCTTCCTCTCAACTCATTTCCAATTTAAACTATCCGACTGTACGGAAACATTATAAATCTACCTCTCAACTCATATCAGGCTTAAATTATCCGACTGTATGGAAACATAATAAATCAACCTCTCAACTCATTTCTGGTTTAAACTATCCGACTGTATGGAAACATAATAAATCTACCTCTCAACTCTTATCATGCTTAAACTATCCGACTGTATGGAAACATAATAAATCTACCTCTCAACTCATATCAGGCTTAAACTATCGACTGTATGGAAACATAATAAATCTACCTCTCAACTCATTTTTGGTTTAAAGTATCCGACTGTATGGAAACATTATAAATCTACCTCTCAACGCATATCAGGCTTAAACTATCCCACTGTATGGAAACATAATAAATCTACCTCTCAACTCATTTCTGGTTTAAACTATCCGACTGTATGGAAACATAATCAATCTACCTCTCAACTCATATCAGGCTTAAACTATCCGACTGTTTGGAAACATAATAAATCTACCTCTCAACTCATTTCTGGTTTAAACTATCCAACTGTATGGAAACATAATAAATCTACCTCTCAACTCATTTCTGGTTTAAATTATCCGACTGTATGGAAACATTATAATTCTCCCTCTCAACTCATATCAGGTTTAAACTATCCAACTTTGTGGAAACATAATAAATCTACCTCTCAACTCATTTGAATGGAAACATAATAAATCTACCTCTCAACTCATTTCTGGTTTAAACTATCCGACTGTATCGAAACATTATAATTCTCCCTCTCAACTCATATCAGGTTTAAACTATCCGACTGTATGGAAACACAATAAATCTACATCTTAACTCATATAAGGAATAAACTATCCGACTGTATGGAAACATAATAAATCTACCTCTCAACTCATATCAGGATTAAACTATCCGACTGTAAGGAAACATAATAAATATACCTCTCATCTCATTTCTGGTTTAAACTATCCGACTGTATGGAAACATAATAAATCTACCTCTCAACTCATTTCTGGTTTAAACTATCCGACTGTATGGATACATAATAAATCTTCCTCTCAACTAATTTCTAATTTAAACTAACCGACCGTATGGAAACATAATTAATCTACCTCTCAACTCATATCAGGCTTAAACTATCCGACTGTATGGAAACATAATAAATCTACCTCTCAACTCATTTTTGGTTTAAAGTATCCGACTGTATGGAAACATTATAAATCTACCTCTCAACGCATATCAGGCTTAAACTATCCCACTGTATGGAAACATAATAAATCTACCTCTCAACTCATTTCTGGTTTAAACTATCCGACTGTATGGAAACATAATCAATCTACCTCTCAACTCATATCAGGCTTAAACTATCCGCCTGTTTGGAAACATAATAAATCTACCTCTCAACTCATTTCTGGTTTAAACTATCCAACTGTATGGAAACATAATAAATCTACCTCTCAACTCATTTCTGGTTTAAAGTATCCGACTGTATGGCAACATAATAAATCTACCTCTCAACTCATTTCTAATTTAAACTATCCGACTGTATGGAAACATAATCAATCTACCTCTCAACTCATATCAGGCTTAAACTATCCGACTGTATGGAAACATATTAAATCTACTTCTCAACTCAAATCAGGCTTAAACTATCTGACTGTATGAAAACATAATAAATCTACCTCTCAACTCATTTCTGGTTTAAATTATCCGACTGTATGGAAACATTATAATTCTCCCTCTCAACTCATATCAGGTTTAAACTATCCAACTTTGTGGAAACATAATAAATCTACCTCGCAACTCATTTGTATGGAAACATAATAAATCTACCTCTCAACTCATTTCTGATTTAAACTATCCGACTGCATGGAAACATAATAAATCTACCTCTCAACTCATATCAGGCTTAAGCTATCCGACTGTATGGAAACATAATAAATCTATCTCTCAACTCATTTCGTGTTTAAACTATCCGACTGTATGGAAACATAATCAATCTACCTCTCAACTCATAATAGACTTGACCTATCCGACTGTATGGAAACATAATAAATCTACCTCTCAACTCATTTCTGGTTTAAACTATCCGATTGTATGGAAACATAATAAATCTACCTCTCAACTCATTTCTGGTTTAAACTATCCGACTGTATGGAAACATAATAAATCTACCTCCCAACTCATTTCTGGTTTAAACTATCCGACTGCATGGAAACATAATAAATCTACCTCTCAACTCATATCAGGCTTAAGCTATCCGACTGTATGGAAACATAATAAATCTACCTCTCAACTCATTTCTGGTTTAAACTATCCGACTGTATGGAAACATAATCAATCTACCTCTCAACTCATATCAGGCATAAACTATCCGACTGTATGGAAACATTATAAATCTACCTGTCAACTCATAACAGGCTTAAACTATCCAACTGTATGGAAACATAATAAATCTTCCTCTCAACTAATTTCTAATTTAAACTATCCGACTGTATGGAAACATAATCAATCTACCTCTCAACTCATATCAGGCTTAAACTATCCGACTGTATGGAAACATAATAAATCTACCTCTTAACTCATTTTTGGTTTAAAGTATCCGACTGTATTGAAACATAATAAATCTACCTCTCAACTCATTTCTAATTTAAACTATCCGACTGTATGGAAACATAATAAATCTACCTCTCAACTCATTTCTAATTTAAACTATTCGACTGTATGGAAACATAATCAATCTACCTCTCAACTCATATCAGGCTTAAACTATCCGACTGTATGGAAACATAATAAATCTACCTCTTAACTCATTTTTGGTTTAAAGTATCCGACTGTATTGAAACATAATAAATCTACCTCTCAACTCATTTCTAATTTAAACTATCCGACTGTATGGAAACATAATAAATCTACCTCTCAACTCATTTCTAATTTAAACTATCCGACTGTATGGAAACATAATAAATCTACCTCTCAACTCATTTCCAATTTAAACTATCCGAATGTATGGAAACATAATAAATCTTCCTCTCAACTCATTTCCAATTTAAACTATCCGACTGTACGGAAACATTACAAATCTACCTCTCAACTCATATCAGGCTTAAATTATCCGACTGTATGGAAACATAATAATTCTACTTCTCAACTCATTTCTGGTTTAAACTATCCGACTGTATGGAAACATTATAAATCTACATCTCAACTCATTTCTGGTTTAAACTATCCGACTGTATGGAAACATAATAAATCTACCTCTCAACTCTTATCATGCTTAAACTATCCGACTGTATGGAAACATAATAAATCTACCTCTCAACTCATTTCTGGTTTAAACTATCCGACTGTATGGAAACATAATCAATCTACCTCTCAACTCATATCAGGCATAAACTATCCGACTGTATGGAAACATTATAAATCTACCTGTCAACTCATAACAGGCTTAAACTATCCAACTGTATGGAAACATAATAAATCTTCCTCTCAACTAATTTCTAATTTAAACTATCCGACTGTATGGAAACATAATCAATCTACCTCTCAACTCATATCAGGCTTAAACTATCCGACTGTATGGAAACATAATAAATCTACCTCTTAACTCATTTTTGGTTTAAAGTATCCGACTGTATTGAAACATAATAAATCTACCTCTCAACTCATTTCTAATTTAAACTATCCGCCTGTATGGAAACATAATAAATCTACCTGTCAACTCATTTCTAATTTAAACTATCCGACTGTATGGAAACATAATAAATCTACCTCTCAACTCATTTCCAATTTAAACTATCCGATTGTATGGAAACATAATAAATCTTCCTCTCAACTCATTTCCAATTTAAACTATCCGACTGTATGGAAACATAATAAATCTACCTCTCAACTCATTTCCAATTTAAACTATCCGACTGTATGGAAACATAATAAATCTTCCTCTCAACTCATTTCCAATTTAAACTATCCGACTGTACGGAAACATTATAAATCTACCTCTCAACTCATTTCCAATTTAAACTATCCGACTGTATGGAAACATAATAAATCTTCCTCTCAACTCATTTCTAATTTAAACTATCCGACTGTATGGAAACATAATAAATCTACCTCTCAACTCATTTCTAATTTAAACTATCCGACTGTATGGAAACATAATAAATCTACCTCTCAACTCATTTCCAATTTAAACTATCCGACTGTATGGAAACATAATAAATCTTCCTCTCAACTCATTTCCAATTTAAACTATCCGACTGTACGGAAACATTATAAATCTACCTCTCAACTCATATCAGGCTTAAATTATCCGACTGTATGGAAACATAATAATTCTACCTCTCAACTCATTTCTGGTTTAAACTATCCGACTGTATGGAAACATTATAAATCTACCTCTCAACTCATTTCTGGTTTAAACTATCCGACTGCATGGAAACATAATAAATCTACCTCTCAACTCTTATCATGCTTAAACTATCTGACTGTATGGAAACATAATCAATCTACCTCTCAACTCTTATCAGGCTTAAACTATCCGATTGTATGGAAACATAATAAATCTACCTCTCAACTCATTTCCAATATAAACTATCCGAATGTATGGAATCATTATAAATCTACCTCTCAACTCATTTCAGGTTTAAACTATCCGACTGTATGGAAACATAATCAATCTACCTCTCAACTCTTATCAGGCTTAAACTATCCGATTGTATGGAAACATAATAAATCTACCTCTCAACTCATTTCCAATATAAACTATCCGAATGTATGGAATCATTATAAATCTACCTCTCAACTCATATCAAGCTTAAACTATCCGACTGTATGGAAACATAATGAATCTACCTCTCAACTCATTTCTGGTTTAAACTATCCAACTGTATGGAAACATAATAAATCTTCCTCTCAACTAATTTCTAATTTAAACTATCCGACTGTATGGAAACATAATCAATCTACCTCTCAACTCATATCAGGCTTAAACTATCCGACTGTATGGAAACAAAATAAATCTACCTCTTAACTCATTTTTGGTTTAAAGTATCCGACTGTATGGAAACATAATAAATCTACCTCTCAACTCATTTCTAATTTAAACTATCCAACTGTATGGAAACATAATAAATCTTCCTCTCAACTAATTTCTAATTTAAACTATCCGACTGTATGGAAACATAATCAATCTACCTCTCAACTCATATCAGGCTTAAACTATCCGACTGTATGGAAACATAATAAATCTACCTCTCAACTCATTTCCAATTTAAACTATCCGACTGTATGGAAACATAATAAATCTTCCTCTCAACTAATTTCCAATTTAAACTATCCGACTGTACGGAAACATTATAAATCTACCTCTCAACTCACATCAGGCTTAAATTATCCGACTGTATGGAAACATAATAAATCTACCTCTCAACTCATTTCTGGTTTAAACTATCCGACTGTATGGAAACATTATAAATCTACCTCTCAACTCATTTCTGGTTTAAACTATCCGACTGTATGGAAACATAATAAATCTACCTCTCAACTCTTATCATGCTTAAACTATCCGACTGTATGGAAACATAATAAATCTACCTCTCAACTCATTTCCAATTTAAACTATCCGAATGTATGGAAACATAATAAATCTACCTCTCAACTCTTATCAGGCTTAAACTATCCGATTGTATGGAAACATAATAAATCTACCTCTCAACTCTTATCAGGCTTAAACTATCCGATTGTATGGAAACATAATAAATCTACCTCTCAACTCATTTCCAATATAAACTATCCGAATGTATGGAATCATTATAAATCTACCTCTCAACTCATATCAAGCTTAAACTATCCGACTGTATGGAAACATAATGAATCTACCTCTCAACTCATTTCTGGTTTAAACTATCCAACTGTATGGAAACATAATAAATCTTCCTCTCAACTAATTTCTAATTTAAACTATCCGACTGTATGGAAACATAATCAATCTACCTCTCAACTCATATCAGGCTTAAACTATCCGACTGTATGGAAACAAAATAAATCTACCTCTTAACTCATTTTTGGTTTAAAGTATCCGACTGTATGGAAACATAATAAATCTACCTCTCAACTCATTTCTAATTTAAACTATCCAACTGTATGGAAACATAATAAATCTTCCTCTCAACTAATTTCTAATTTAAACTATCCGACTGTATGGAAACATAATCAATCTACCTCTCAACTCATATCAGGCTTAAACTATCCGACTGTATGGAAACATAATAAATCTACCTCTCAACTCATTTCCAATTTAAACTATCCGACTGTATGGAAACATAATAAATCTTCCTCTCAACTAATTTCCAATTTAAACTATCCGACTGTACGGAAACATTATAAATCTACCTCTCAACTCACATCAGGCTTAAATTATCCGACTGTATGGAAACATAATAAATCTACCTCTCAACTCATTTCTGGTTTAAACTATCCGACTGTATGGAAACATTATAAATCTACCTCTCAACTCATTTCTGGTTTAAACTATCCGACTGTATGGAAACATAATAAATCTACCTCTCAACTCTTATCATGCTTAAACTATCCGACTGTATGGAAACATAATAAATCTACCTCTCAACTCATTTCCAATTTAAACTATCCGAATGTATGGAAACATAATAAATCTACCTCTCAACTCTTATCAGGCTTAAACTATCCGATTGTATGGAAACATAATAAATCTACCTCTCAACTCATTTCCAATATAAACTATCCGAATGTATGGAATCATTATAAATCTACCTCTCAACTCATATCAAGCTTAAACTATCCGACTGTATGGAAACATAATGAATCTACCTCTCAACTCATTTCTGGTTTAAACTATCCGACTGTATCGAAACATTATAATTCTCCCTCTCAACTCATATCAGGTTTAAACTATCCGACTGTATGGAAACACAATAAATCTACCTCTCAACTCATATCAGGATTAAACTATCCGACTGTATGGAAACATAATAAATCTACCTCTCAACTCATATCAGGATTAAACTATCCGACTGTAAGGAAACATAATAAATCTACCTCTCAACTCATTTTTGGTTTAAAGTATCCGACTGTATGGAAACATTATAAATCTACCTCTCAACGCATATCAGGTTTAAACTATCCCACTGTATGGAAACATAATAAATCTACCTCTCAACTCATTTCTGGTTTAAACTATCCGACTGTATGGAAACATAATCAATCTACCTCTCAACTCATATCAGGCTTAAACTATCCGACTGTTTGGAAACATAATAAATCTACCTCTCAACTCATTTCTGGTTTAAACTATCCAACTGTATGGAAACATAATAAATCTACCTCTCAACTCATTTCTGGTTTAACGTATCCGACTGTATGGAAACATAATAAATCTCCCTCTCATCTCATTTCTAATTTAAACTATCCGACTGTATGGAAACATAATCAATCTACCTCTCAACTCATATCAGGCTTAAACTATCCGACTGTATGGAAACATATTAAATCTACTTCTCAACTCATATCAGGCTTAAACTATCCGATTGTATGAAAACATAATAAATCTACCTCTCAACTCATTTCTGGTTGAAATTATCCGATTGTATGGAAACATTATAATTCTCCCTCTCAACTCATATCAGGTTAAAACTATCCAACTTTGTGGAAACATAATAAATCTACCTCTCAACTCATTTGTATGGAAACATAATAAATCTACCTCTCAACTCATTTCTGGTTTAAACTATCCGACTGCATGGAAACATAATAAATCTACCTCTCAACTCATATGAGGCTTAAGCTATCCGACTGTATGGAAACATAATGAATCTACCTCTCAACTCATTTCTGGTTTAAACTATCCGACTGTATGGAAACATAATAAATCTACCTCTCAACTCATTTCTGGTTTAAACTATCCGACTGTATCGAAACATTATAATTCTCCCTCTCAACTCATATCAGGTTTAAACTATCCGACTGTATGGAAACACAATGAATCTACCTCTCAACTCATATCAGGATTAAACTATCCGACTGTATGGAAACATAATAAATCTACCTCTCAACTCATATCAGGATTAAACTATCCGACTGTAAGGAAACATAATAAATCTACCTCTCATCTCATTTCTGGTTTAAACTATCCGACTGTATGGAAACATAATAAATCTTCCTCTCAACTAATTTCTAATTTAAACTAACCGACGGTATGTAAACATAATTAATCTACCTCTCAACTCATATCAGGCTTAAACTATCCGACTGTATGGAAACATAATAAATCTACCTCTCAACTCATTTTTGGTTTAAAGTATCCGACTGTATGGAAACATTATAAATCTACCTCTCAACGCATATCAGGCTTAAACTATCCCACTGTATGGAAACATAATAAATCTACCTCTCAACTCATTTCTGGTTTAAACTATCCGACTGTATGGAAACATAATAAATCTACCACTCAACTCATTTCTGGTTTAAACTATCCAACTGTATGGTAACATAATAAATCTACCTCTCAACTCATTTCTGGTTTAAACTATCCGACTGTATGGAAACATAATAAATCTACCTCTCAACTCATTTCTGGTTTAAACTATCCAACTGTATGGAACCATAATAAATCTTCCTCTCAACTCATTTCTGGTTTAAACTATCCGACTGTATGGAAACATAATAAATCTTCCTCTCAACTAATTTCTAATTTAAACTAACCGACGGTATGTAAACATAATTAATCTACCTCTCAACTCATATCAGGCTTAAACTATCCGACTGTATGGAAACACAATAAATCTACCTCTCAACTCATTTTTGGTTTAAAGTATCCGACTGTATGGAAACATTATAAATCTACCTCTCAACGCATATCAGGCTTAAACTATCCCACTGTATGGAAACATAATAAATCTACCTCTCAACTCATTTCTGGTTTAAACTATCCGACTGTATGGAAACATAATCAATCTACCTCTCAACTCATTTCTAATTTAAACTATCCGACTGTATGGAACATAATAAATCTACCTCTCAACTCATTTCTAATTTAAACTATCCGACTGTATGGAAACATAATAAATCTACCTCTCAACTCATTTCCAATTTAAACTATCCGACTGTATGGAAACATAATAAATCTTCTTCTCAACTAATTTCCAATTTAAACTATCCGACTGCACGGAAACATTATAAATCTACCTCTCAACTCATATCAGGCTTAAATTATCCGACTGTATGGAAACATAATAAATCTACCTCTCAACTCATTTCTGGTTTAAACTATCCGACTGTATGGAAACATTATAAATCTACCTCTCAACTCATTTCTGGTTTAAACTATCCGACTGTATGGAAACATAATAAATCTACCTCTCAACTATTATCATGCTTAAACTATCCGACTGTATGGAAACATAATAAATCTACCTCTCAACTCATTTCCAATTTAAACTATCCGAATGTATGGAAACATAATAAATCTACCTCTCAACTCTTATCAGGCTTAAACTATCCGATTGTATGGAAACATAATAAATCTACCTCTCAACTCATTTCCAATATAAACTATCCGAATGTATGGAATCATTATAAATCTACCTCTCAACTCATATCAAGCTTAAACTATCCGACTGTATGGAAACATAATGAATCTACCTCTCAACTCATTTCTGGTTTAAACTATCCGACTGTATCGAAACATTATAATTCTCCCTCTCAACTCATATCAGGTTTAAACTATCCGACTGTATGGAAACACAATAAATCTACCTCTCAACTCATATCAGGATTAAACTATCCGACTGTATGGAAACATAATAAATCTACCTCTCAACTCATATCAGGATTAAACTATCCGACTGTAAGGAAACATAATAAATCTACCTCTCAACTCATTTTTGGTTTAAAGTATCCGACTGTATGGAAACATTATAAATCTACCTCTCAACGCATATCAGGTTTAAACTATCCCACTGTATGGAAACATAATAAATCTACCTCTCAACTCATTTCTGGTTTAAACTATCCGACTGTATGGAAACATAATCAATCTACCTCTCAACTCATATCAGGCTTAAACTATCCGACTGTTTGGAAACATAATAAATCTACCTCTCAACTCATTTCTGGTTTAAACTATCCAACTGTATGGAAACATAATAAATCTACCTCTCAACTCATTTCTGGTTTAACGTATCCGACTGTATGGAAACATAATAAATCTCCCTCTCATCTCATTTCTAATTTAAACTATCCGACTGTATGGAAACATAATCAATCTACCTCTCAACTCATATCAGGCTTAAACTATCCGACTGTATGGAAACATATTAAATCTACTTCTCAACTCATATCAGGCTTAAACTATCCGATTGTATGAAAACATAATAAATCTACCTCTCAACTCATTTCTGGTTGAAATTATCCGATTGTATGGAAACATTATAATTCTCCCTCTCAACTCATATCAGGTTAAAACTATCCAACTTTGTGGAAACATAATAAATCTACCTCTCAACTCATTTGTATGGAAACATAATAAATCTACCTCTCAACTCATTTCTGGTTTAAACTATCCGACTGCATGGAAACATAATAAATCTACCTCTCAACTCATATGAGGCTTAAGCTATCCGACTGTATGGAAACATAATGAATCTACCTCTCAACTCATTTCTGGTTTAAACTATCCGACTGTATGGAAACATAATAAATCTACCTCTCAACTCATTTCTGGTTTAAACTATCCGACTGTATCGAAACATTATAATTCTCCCTCTCAACTCATATCAGGTTTAAACTATCCGACTGTATGGAAACACAATGAATCTACCTCTCAACTCATATCAGGATTAAACTATCCGACTGTATGGAAACATAATAAATCTACCTCTCAACTCATATCAGGATTAAACTATCCGACTGTAAGGAAACATAATAAATCTACCTCTCATCTCATTTCTGGTTTAAACTATCCGACTGTATGGAAACATAATAAATCTTCCTCTCAACTAATTTCTAATTTAAACTAACCGACGGTATGTAAACATAATTAATCTACCTCTCAACTCATATCAGGCTTAAACTATCCGACTGTATGGAAACATAATAAATCTACCTCTCAACTCATTTTTGGTTTAAAGTATCCGACTGTATGGAAACATTATAAATCTACCTCTCAACGCATATCAGGCTTAAACTATCCCACTGTATGGAAACATAATAAATCTACCTCTCAACTCATTTCTGGTTTAAACTATCCGACTGTATGGAAACATAATAAATCTACCACTCAACTCATTTCTGGTTTAAACTATCCAACTGTATGGTAACATAATAAATCTACCTCTCAACTCATTTCTGGTTTAAACTATCCGACTGTATGGAAACATAATAAATCTACCTCTCAACTCATTTCTGGTTTAAACTATCCAACTGTATGGAACCATAATAAATCTTCCTCTCAACTCATTTCTGGTTTAAACTATCCGACTGTATGGAAACATAATAAATCTTCCTCTCAACTAATTTCTAATTTAAACTAACCGACGGTATGTAAACATAATTAATCTACCTCTCAACTCATATCAGGCTTAAACTATCCGACTGTATGGAAACACAATAAATCTACCTCTCAACTCATTTTTGGTTTAAAGTATCCGACTGTATGGAAACATTATAAATCTACCTCTCAACGCATATCAGGCTTAAACTATCCCACTGTATGGAAACATAATAAATCTACCTCTCAACTCATTTCTGGTTTAAACTATCCGACTGTATGGAAACATAATCAATCTACCTCTCAACTCATTTCTAATTTAAACTATCCGACTGTATGGAACATAATAAATCTACCTCTCAACTCATTTCTAATTTAAACTATCCGACTGTATGGAAACATAATAAATCTACCTCTCAACTCATTTCCAATTTAAACTATCCGACTGTATGGAAACATAATAAATCTTCTTCTCAACTAATTTCCAATTTAAACTATCCGACTGCACGGAAACATTATAAATCTACCTCTCAACTCATATCAGGCTTAAATTATCCGACTGTATGGAAACATAATAAATCTACCTCTCAACTCATTTCTGGTTTAAACTATCCGACTGTATGGAAACATTATAAATCTACCTCTCAACTCATTTCTGGTTTAAACTATCCGACTGTATGGAAACATAATAAATCTACCTCTCAACTATTATCATGCTTAAACTATCCGACTGTATGGAAACATAATAAATCTACCTCTCAACTCATTTCCAATTTAAACTATCCGAATGTATGGAAACATAATAAATCTACCTCTCAACTCTTATCAGGCTTAAACTATCCGATTGTATGGAAACATAATAAATCTACCTCTCAACTCATTTCCAATATAAACTATCCGAATGTATGGAATCATTATAAATCTACCTCTCAACTCATATCAAGCTTAAACTATCCGACTGTATGGAAACATAATGAATCTACCTCTCAACTCATTTCTGGTTTAAACTATCCGACTGTATCGAAACATTATAATTCTCCCTCTCAACTCATATCAGGTTTAAACTATCCGACTGTATGGAAACACAATAAATCTACCTCTCAACTCATATCAGGATTAAACTATCCGACTGTATGGAAACATAATAAATCTACCTCTCAACTCATATCAGGATTAAACTATCCGACTGTAAGGAAACATAATAAATCTACCTCTCATCTCATTTCTGGTTTAAACTATCCGACTGTATGGAAACATAATAAATCTACCTCTCAACTCATTTCTGGTTTAAACTATCCGACTGTATGGAAACATAATAAATCTTCCTCTCAACTAATTTCTAATTTAAACTAACCGATGGTATGTAAACATAATTAATCTACCTCTCAACTCATATCAGGCTTAAACTATCCGACTGTATGGAAACATAATAAATCTACCTCTCAACTCATTTTTGGTTTAAAGTATCCGACTGTATGGAAACATTATAAATCTACCTCTCAACGCATATCAGGCTTAAACTATCCCACTGTATGGAAACATAATAAATCTACCTCTCAACTCATTTCTGGTTTAAACTATCCGACTGTATGGAAACATAATCAATCTACCTCTCAACTCATATCAGGCTTAAACTATCCGACTGTTTGGAAACATAATAAATCTACCTCTCAACTCATTTCTGGTTTAAACTATCCAACTGTATGGAAACATAATAAATCTACCTCTCAACTCATTTCTGGTTTAACGTATCCGACTGTATGGAAACATAATAAATCTCCCTCTCAACTCATTTCTAATTTAAACTATCCGACTGTATGGAAACATAATCAATCTACCTCTCAACTCATATCAGGCTTAAACTATCCGACTGTATGGAAACATATTAAATCTACTTCTCAACTCATATCAGGCTTAAACTATCCGATTGTATGAAAACATAATAAATCTACCTCTCAACTCATTTCTGGTTGAAATTATCCGACTGTATGGAAACATTATAATTCTCCCTCTCAACTCATATCAGGTTTAAACTATCCAACTTTGTGGAAACATAATAAATCTACCTCTCAACTCATTTGTATGGAAACATAATAAATCTACCTCTCAACTCATTTCTGGTTTAAACTATCCGACTGCATGGAAACATAATAAATCTACCTCTCAACTCATATGAGGCATAAGCTATCCGACTGTATGGAAACATAATGAATCTACCTCTCAACTCATTTCTGGTTTAAACTATCCGACTGTAAGGAAACATAATCAATCTGCCTCTCAACTCATAATAGGCTTAAACTATCCGACTGTATGGAAACATAATAAATCTACCTCTCAACTCATTTCTGGTTTAAACTATCCGATTGTATGGAAACATAATAAATCTACCTCTCAACTCATTTCTGGTTTAAACTATCCGACTGTATCGAAACATTATAATTCTCCCTCTCAACTCATATCAGGTTTAAACTATCCGACTGTATGGAAACACAATAAATTTACCTCTCAACTCATATCAGGATTAAACTATCCGACTGTATGGAAACATAATAAATCTACCTCTCAACTCATATCAGGATTAAACTATCCGACTGTAAGGAAACATAATAAATCTACCTCTCATCTCATTTCTGGTTTAAACTATCCGACTGTATGGAAACATAATAAATCTACCTCTCAACTCTTTTCTGGTTTAAACTATCCGACTGTATGGAAACATAATAAATCTTCCTCTCAACTCATTTCTGGTTTAAACTATCCGACTGTATGGAAACATAATAAATCTTCTTCTCAACTAATTTCTAATTTAAACTAACCGACGGTATGTAAACATAATTAATCTACCTCTCAACTCATATCAGGCTTAAACTATCCGACTGTATGGAAACATAATAAATCTACCTCTCAACTCATTTTTGGTTTAAAGTATCCGACTGTATGGAAACATTATAAATCTACCTCTCAACGCATATCAGGCTTAAACTATCCCACTGTATGGAAACATAATAAATCTACCTCTCAACTCATTTCTGGTTTAAACTATCCGACTGTATGGAAACATAATCAATCTACCTCTCAACTCATATCAGGCTTAAACTATCCGACTGTTTGGAAACATAATAAATCTACCTCTCAACTCATTTCTGGTTTAAACTATCCAACTGTATGGAAACATAATAAATCTACCTCTCAACTCATTTCTGGTTTAACGTATCCGACTGTATGGAAACATAATAAATCTCCCTCTCAACTCATTTCTAATTTAAACTATCCGACTGTATGGAAACATAATCAATCTACCTCTCAACTCATATCAGGCTTAAACTATCCGACTGTATGGAAACATATTAAATCTACTTCTCAACTCATATCAGGCTTAAACTATCCGATTGTATGAAAACATAATAAATCTACCTCTCAACTCATTTCTGGTTGAAATTATCCGACTGTATGGAAACATTATAATTCTCCCTCTCAACTCATATCAGGTTTAAACTATCCAACTTTGTGGAAACATAATAAATCTACCTCTCAACTCATTTGTATGGAAACATAATAAATCTACCTCTCAACTCATTTCTGGTTTAAACTATCCGACTGTATGGAAACATAATAAATCTTCCTCTCAACTAATTTCTAATTTAAACTAACCGATGGTATGTAAACATAATTAATCTACCTCTCAACTCATATCAGGCTTAAACTATCCGACTGTATGGAAACATAATAAATCTACCTCTCAACTCATTTTTGGTTTAAAGTATCCGACTGTATGGAAACATTATAAATCTACCTCTCAACGCATATCAGGCTTAAACTATCCCACTGTATGGAAACATAATAAATCTACCTCTCAACTCATTTCTGGTTTAAACTATCCGACTGTATGGAAACATAATCAATCTACCTCTCAACTCATATCAGGCTTAAACTATCCGACTGTTTGGAAACATAATAAATCTACCTCTCAACTCATTTCTGGTTTAAACTATCCAACTGTATGGAAACATAATAAATCTACCTCTCAACTCATTTCTGGTTTAACGTATCCGACTGTATGGAAACATAATAAATCTCCCTCTCAACTCATTTCTAATTTAAACTATCCGACTGTATGGAAACATAATCAATCTACCTCTCAACTCATATCAGGCTTAAACTATCCGACTGTATGGAAACATATTAAATCTACTTCTCAACTCATATCAGGCTTAAACTATCCGATTGTATGAAAACATAATAAATCTACCTCTCAACTCATTTCTGGTTGAAATTATCCGACTGTATGGAAACATTATAATTCTCCCTCTCAACTCATATCAGGTTTAAACTATCCAACTTTGTGGAAACATAATAAATCTACCTCTCAACTCATTTGTATGGAAACATAATAAATCTACCTCTCAACTCATTTCTGGTTTAAACTATCTGACTGCATGGAAACATAATAAATCTACCTCTCAACTCATATGAGGCATAAGCTATCCGACTGTATGGAAACATAATGAATCTACCTCTCAACTCATTTCTGGTTTAAACTATCCGACTGTAAGGAAACATAATCAATCTGCCTCTCAACTCATAATAGGCTTAAACTATCCGACTGTATGGAAACATAATAAATCTACCTCTCAACTCATTTCTGGTTTAAACTATCCGATTGTATGGAAACATAATAAATCTACCTCTCAACTCATTTCTGGTTTAAACTATCCGACTGTATCGAAACATTATAATTCTCCCTCTCAACTCATATCAGGTTTAAACTATCCGACTGTATGGAAACACAATAAATCTACCTCTCAACTCATATCAGGATTAAACTATCCGACTGTATGGAAACATAATAAATCTACCTCTCAACTCATATCAGGATTAAACTATCCGACTGTAAGGAAACATAATAAATCTACCTCTCATCTCATTTCTGGTTTAAACTATCCGACTGTATGGAAACATAATAAATCTACCTCTCAACTCTTTTCTGGTTTAAACTATCCGACTGTATGGAAACATAATAAATCTTCCTCTCAACTCATTTCTGGTTTAAACTATCCGACTGTATGGAAACATAATAAATCTTCTTCTCAACTAATTTCTAATTTAAACTAACCGACGGTATGTAAACATAATTAATCTACCTCTCAACTCATATCAGGCTTAAACTATCCGACTGTATGGAAACATAATAAATCTACCTCTCAACTCATTTTTGGTTTAAAGTATCCGACTGTATGGAAACATTATAAATCTACCTCTCAACGCATATCAGGCTTAAACTATCCCACTGTATGGAAACATAATAAATCTACCTCTCAACTCATTTCTGGTTTAAACTATCCGACTGTATGGAAACATAATCAATCTACCTCTCAACTCATATCAGGCTTAAACTATCCGACTGTTTGGAAACATAATAAATCTACCTCTCAACTCATTTCTGGTTTAAACTATCCAACTGTATGGAAACATAATAAATCTACCTCTCAACTCATTTCTGGTTTAACGTATCCGACTGTATGGAAACATAATAAATCTCCCTCTCAACTCATTTCTAATTTAAACTATCCGACTGTATGGAAACATAATAAATCTTCCTCTCAACTAATTTCTAATTTAAACTAACCGATGGTATGTAAACATAATTAATCTACCTCTCAACTCATATCAGGCTTAAACTATCCGACTGTATGGAAACATAATAAATCTACCTCTCAACTCATTTTTGGTTTAAAGTATCCGACTGTATGGAAACATTATAAATCTACCTCTCAACGCATATCAGGCTTAAACTATCCCACTGTATGGAAACATAATAAATCTACCTCTCAACTCATTTCTGGTTTAAACTATCCGACTGTATGGAAACATAATCAATCTACCTCTCAACTCATATCAGGCTTAAACTATCCGACTGTTTGGAAACATAATAAATCTACCTCTCAACTCATTTCTGGTTTAAACTATCCAACTGTATGGAAACATAATAAATCTACCTCTCAACTCATTTCTGGTTTAACGTATCCGACTGTATGGAAACATAATAAATCTCCCTCTCAACTCATTTCTAATTTAAACTATCCGACTGTATGGAAACATAATCAATCTACCTCTCAACTCATATCAGGCTTAAACTATCCGACTGTATGGAAACATATTAAATCTACTTCTCAACTCATATCAGGCTTAAACTATCCGATTGTATGAAAACATAATAAATCTACCTCTCAACTCATTTCTGGTTGAAATTATCCGACTGTATGGAAACATTATAATTCTCCCTCTCAACTCATATCAGGTTTAAACTATCCAACTTTGTGGAAACATAATAAATCTACCTCTCAACTCATTTGTATGGAAACATAATAAATCTACCTCTCAACTCATTTCTGGTTTAAACTATCTGACTGCATGGAAACATAATAAATCTACCTCTCAACTCATATGAGGCATAAGCTATCCGACTGTATGGAAACATAATGAATCTACCTCTCAACTCATTTCTGGTTTAAACTATCCGACTGTAAGGAAACATAATCAATCTGCCTCTCAACTCATAATAGGCTTAAACTATCCGACTGTATGGAAACATAATAAATCTACCTCTCAACTCATTTCTGGTTTAAACTATCCGATTGTATGGAAACATAATAAATCTACCTCTCAACTCATTTCTGGTTTAAACTATCCGACTGTATCGAAACATTATAATTCTCCCTCTCAACTCATATCAGGTTTAAACTATCCGACTGTATGGAAACACAATAAATCTACCTCTCAACTCATATCAGGATTAAACTATCCGACTGTATGGAAACATAATAAATCTACCTCTCAACTCATATCAGGATTAAACTATCCGACTGTAAGGAAACATAATAAATCTACCTCTCATCTCATTTCTGGTTTAAACTATCCGACTGTATGGAAACATAATAAATCTACCTCTCAACTCTTTTCTGGTTTAAACTATCCGACTGTATGGAAACATAATAAATCTTCCTCTCAACTCATTTCTGGTTTAAACTATCCGACTGTATGGAAACATAATAAATCTTCTTCTCAACTAATTTCTAATTTAAACTAACCGACGGTATGTAAACATAATTAATCTACCTCTCAACTCATATCAGGCTTAAACTATCCGACTGTATGGAAACATAATAAATCTACCTCTCAACTCATTTTTGGTTTAAAGTATCCGACTGTATGGAAACATTATAAATCTACCTCTCAACGCATATCAGGCTTAAACTATCCCACTGTATGGAAACATAATAAATCTACCTCTCAACTCATTTCTGGTTTAAACTATCCGACTGTATGGAAACATAATCAATCTACCTCTCAACTCATATCAGGCTTAAACTATCCGACTGTTTGGAAACATAATAAATCTACCTCTCAACTCATTTCTGGTTTAAACTATCCAACTGTATGGAAACATAATAAATCTACCTCTCAACTCATTTCTGGTTTAACGTATCCGACTGTATGGAAACATAATAAATCTCCCTCTCAACTCATTTCTAATTTAAACTATCCGACTGTATGGAAACATAATCAATCTACCTCTCAACTCATATCAGGCTTAAACTATCCGACTGTATGGAAACATATTAAATCTACTTCTCAACTCATATCAGGCTTAAACTATCCGATTGTATGAAAACATAATAAATCTACCTCTCAACTCATTTCTGGTTGAAATTATCCGACTGTATGGAAACATTATAATTCTCCCTCTCAACTCATATCAGGTTTAAACTATCCAACTTTGTGGAAACATAATAAATCTACCTCTCAACTCATTTGTATGGAAACATAATAAATCTACCTCTCAACTCATTTCTGGTTTAAACTATCCGACTGCATGGAAACATAATAAATCTACCTCTCAACTCATATGAGGCTTAAGCTATCCGACTGTATGGAAACATAATGAATCTACCTCTCAACTCATTTCTGGTTTAAACTATCCGACTGTAAGGAAACATAATCAATCTGCCTCTCAACTCATAATAGGCTTAAACTATCCGACTGTATGGAAACATAATAAATCTACCTCTCAACTCATTTCTGGTTTAAACTATCCGATTGTATGGAAACATAATAAATCTACCTCTCAACTCATTTCTGGTTTAAACTATCCGACTGTATGGAAACATAATAAATCTACCTCTCAACTCATTTCTGGTTTAAACTATCCGACTGTATCGAAACATTATAATTCTCCCTCTCAACTCATATCAGATTTAAACTATCCGACTGTATGGAAACACAATACATCTACCTCTCAACTCATATCAGGATTAAACTATCCGACTGTATGGAAACATAATAAATCTACCTCTCAACTCATATCAGGATTAAACTATCCGACTGTAAGGAAACATAATAAATCTACCTCTCATCTCATTTCTGGTTTAAACTATCCGACTGTATGGAAACATAATAAATCTACCTCTCAACTCATTTCTGGTTTAAACTATCCGACTGTATGGAAACATAATAAATCTTCCTCTCAACTAATTTCTAATTTAAACTAACCGACGGTATGTAAACATAATTAATCTACCTCTCAACTCATATCAGGCTTAAACTATCCGACTGTATGGAAACATAATAAATCTACCTCTCAACTCATTTTTGGTTTAAAGTATCCGACTGTATGGAAACATTATAAATCTACCTCTCAACGCATATCAGGCTTAAGCTATCCCACTGTATGGAAACATAATAAACCTACCTTTCAACTCATTTCTGGTTTAAACTATCCGACTGTATGGAAACATAATCAATCTACCTCTCAACTCATATCAGGCTTAAACTATCCGACTGTTTGGAAACATAATAAATCTACCTCTCAACTCATTTCTGGTTTAAACTATCCAACTGTATGGAAACATAATAAATCTACCTCTCAACTCATTTCTGGTTTAACGTATCCGACTGTATGGAAACATAATAAATCTCCCTCTCAACTCATTTCTAATTTAAACTATCCGACTGTATGGAAACATAATCAATCTACCTCTCAACTCATATCAGGCTTAAACTATCCGAATGTATGGAAACATATTAAATCTACTTCTCAACTCATATCAGGCTTAAACTATCCGATTGTATGAAAACATAATAAATCTACCTCTCAACTCATTTCTGGTTTAAACTATCCGACTGTATCGAAACATTATAATTCTCCCTCTCAACTCATATCAGGTTTAAACTATCCGACTGTATGGAAACACAATAAATCTACCTCTCAACTCATATCAGGATTAAACTATCCGACTGTATGGAAACATAATAAATCTACCTCTCAACTCATATCAGGATTAAACTATCCGACTGTAAGGAAACATAATAAATCTACCTCTCATCTCATTTCTGGTTTAAACTATCCGACTGTATGGAAACATAATAAATCTACCTCTCAACTCATTTCTGGTTTAAACTATCCGACTGTATGGAAACATAATAAATCTTCATCTCAACTAATTTCTAATTTAAACTAACCGACGGTATGTAAACATAATTAATCTACCTCTCAACTCATATCAGGCTTAAACTATCCGACTGTATGGAAACATAATAAATCTACCACTCAACTCATTTTTGGTTTAAAGTATCCGACTGTATGGAAACATTATAAATCTACCTCTCAACGCATATCAGGCTTAAACTATCCCACTGTATGGAAACATAATAAATCTACCTCTCAACTCATTTCTGGTTTAAACTATCCGACTGTATGGAAACATAATCAATCTACCTCTCAACACATATCAGGTTTAAACTATCCGACTGTATGGAAACACAATAAATCTACCTCTCAACTCATATCAGGCTTAAACTATCCGACTGTATGGAAACATAATAAATCTACCTCTCAACTCATTTCTGGTTTAAACTATCCGACTGTATGGAAACATAATAAATCTACCTCTCAACTCATTTCTGGTTTAAACTATCGGACTGTATGGAAACATTATAATTCGCCCTCTCAACTCATATCAGGTTTAAACTATCCGACTTTGTGGAAACATAATAAATCTACCTCTCAACTCATTTGTACGGAAACATAATAAATCTACCTCTCAACTCATTTCTGGTTTAAACTATCCGACTGTATGGAAACATAATAAATCTACCTCTCAACACATATCAGGTTTAAACTATCCGACTGTATGGAAACAGAATAAATCTACCTCTCAACTCATATCAGGCTTAAACTATCCGACTGTTTGGAAACATAATAAATCTACCTCTCAACTCATTTCTGGTTTAAACTATCCAACTGTATGGAAACATAATAAATCTACCTCTCAACTCATTTCTGGTTTAACGTATCCGACTGTATGGAAACATAATAAATCTCCCTCTCAACTCATTTCTAATTTAAACTATCCGACTGTATGGAAACATAATCAATCTACCTCTCAACTCATATCAGGCTTAAACTATCCGACTGTATGGAAACATATTAAATCTACTTCTCAACTCATATCAGGCTTAAACTATCCGATTGTATGAAAACATAATAAATCTACCTCTCAACTCATTTCTGGTTGAAATTATCCGACTGTATGGAAACATTATAATTCTCCCTCTCAACTCATATCAGGTTTAAACTATCCAACTTTGTGGAAACATAATAAATCTACCTCTCAACTCATTTGTATGGAAACATAATAAATCTACCTCTCAACTCATTTCTGGTTTAAACTATCCGACTGCATGGAAACATAATAAATCTACCTCTCAACTCATATGAAGCTTAAGCTATCCGACTGTATGGAAACATAATGAATCTACCTCTCAACTCATTTCTGGTTTAAACTATCCGACTGTAAGGAAACATAATCAATCTGCCTCTCAACTCATAATAGGCTTAAACTATCCGACTGTATGGAAACATAATAAATCTACCTCTCAACTCATTTCTGGTTTAAACTATCCGACTGTATGGAAACATAATAAATCTACCTCTCAACTCATTTCTGGTTTAAACTATCCGACTGTATCGAAACATTATAATTCTCCCACTCAACTCATATCAGATTTAAACTATCCGACTGTATGGAAACACAATAAATCTACCTCTCAACTCATATCAGGATTAAACTATCCGACTGTATGGAAACATAATAAATCTACCTCTCAACTCATATCAGGATTAAACTATCCGACTGTAAGGAAACATAATAAATCTACCTCTCATCTCATTTCTGGTTTAAACTATCCGACTGTATGGAAACATAATAAATCTACCTCTCAACTCATTTCTGGTTTAAACTATCCGACTGTATGGAAACATAATAAATCTTCCTCTCAACTAATTTCTAATTTAAACTAACCGACGGTATGTAAATATAATTAATCTACCTCTCAACTCATATCAGGCTTAAACTATCCGACTGTATGGAAACATAATAAATCTACCTCTCAACTCATTTTTGGTTTAAAGTATCCGACTGTATGGAAACATTATAAATCTACCTCTCAACGCATATCAGGCTTAAGCTATCCCACTGTATGGAAACATAATAAACCTACCTCTCAACTCATTTCTGGTTTAAACTATCCGACTGTATGGAAACATAATCAATCTACCTCTCAACTCATATCAGGCTTAAACTATCCGACTGTTTGGAAACATAATAAATCTACCTCTCAACTCATTTCTGGTTTAAACTATCCAACTGTATGGAAACATAATAAATCTACCTCTCAACTCATTTCTGGTTTAACGTATCCGACTGTATGGAAACATAATAAATCTCCCTCTCAACTCATTTCTAATTTAAACTATCCGACTGTATGGAAACATAATCAATCTACCTCTCAACTCATATCAGGCTTAAACTATCCGACTGTATGGAAACATATTAAATCTACTTCTCAACTCATATCAGGCTTAAACTATCCGATTGTATGAAAACATAATAAATCTACCTCTCAACTCATTTCTGGTTTAAACTATCCGACTGTATCGAAACATTATAATTCTCCCTCTCAACTCATATCAGGTTTAAACTATCCGACTGTATGGAAACACAATAAATCTACCTCTCAACTCATATCAGGATTAAACTATCCGACTGTATGGAAACATAATGAATCTACCTCTCAACTCATATCAGGATTAAACTATCCGACTGTAAGGAAACATAATAAATCTACCTCTCATCTCATTTCTGGTTTAAACTATCCGACTGTATGGAAACATAATAAATCTACCTCTCAACTCATTTCTGGTTTAAACTATCCGACTGTATGGAAACATAATAAATCTTCATCTCAACTAATTTCTAATTTAAACTAACCGACGGTATGTAAACATAATTAATCTACCTCTCAACTCATATCAGGCTTAAACTATCCGACTGTATGGAAACATAATAAATCTACCTCTCAACTCATTTTTGGTTTAAAGTATCCGACTGTATGGAAACATTATAAATCTACCTCTCAACGCATATCAGGCTTAAACTATCCCACTGTATGGAAACATAATAAATCTACCTCTCAACTCATTTCTGGTTTAAACTATCCGACTGTATGGAAACATAATCAATCTACCTCTCAACTCATATCAGGCTTAAACTATCCGACTGTTTGGAAACATAATAAATCTACCTCTCAACTCATTTCTGGTTTAAACTATCCAACTGTATGGAAACATAATAAATCTACCTCTCAACTCATTTCTGGTTTAACGTATCCGACTGTATGGAAACATAATCAATCTACCTCTCAACTCATATCAGGCTTAAACTATCCGACTGTATGGAAACATATTAAATCTACTTCTCAACTCATATCAGGCTTAAACTATCCGATTGTATGAAAACATAATAAATCTACCTCTCAACTCATTTCTGGTTGAAATTATCCGACTGTATGGAAACATTATAATTCTCCCTCTCAACTCATATCAGGTTTAAACTATCCAACTTTGTGGAAACATAATAAATCTACCTCTCAACTCATTTGTATGGAAACATAATAAATCTACCTCTCAACTCATTTCTGGTTTAAACTATCCGACTGCATGGAAACATAATAAATCTACCTCTCAACTCATATGAGGCTTAAGCTATCCGACTGTATGGAAACATAATGAATCTACCTCTCAACTCATTTCTGGTTTAAACTATCCGACTGTAAGGAAACATAATCAATCTGCCTCTCAACTCATAATAGGCTTAAACTATCCGACTGTATGGAAACATAATAAATCTACCTCTCAACTCATTTCTGGTTTAAACTATCCGATTGTATGGAAACATAATAAATCTACCTCACAACTCATTTCTGGTTTAAACTATCCGACTGTATGGAAACATAATAAATCTACCTCTCAACTCATTTCTGGTTTAAACTATCCGACTGCATGGAAACATAATAAATCTACCTCTCAACTCATTTCTGGTTTAAACTATCCGACTGTTTGGAAACATAATCAATCTACCTCTCAACTCATATCAGGCTTAAACTATCCGACTGTATGGAAACATAATAAATCTACCACTCAACTCATTTCTGGTTTAAACTATCCGACTGTATGGAAACATAATAAATCTACCTCTCAACTCATTTCTGGTTTAAACTATCCGACTGTTTGGAAACATAATAAATCTACCTCTCAACTCATTTCTGGTTTAAACTATCCGACTGTATGGAAACATAATCAATCTACCTCTCAACTCATATCAGGCTTAAACTATCCGACTGTATGGAAACATAATAAATCTACCTCTCAACACATTTCTGTTTTAAACTATCCGACTGTATGGAAACATAATTAATCTACCTCTCAACTCATATCAGGCTTAAACTATCCGACTGTATGGAAACATAATAAATCTACCTCTCAACTCATTTCTGGTTTAAACTATCCGACTGTATGGAAACATGATAAATCTACCTCTCAACTCATTTCCAATATAAACTATCCGAATGTATGGAATTATTATAAATCTACCTCTCAACTCATATCAAGCTTAAACTATCCGACTGTATGGAAACATAATAAATCTTCCTCTCAACTAATTTCTGGTTTAAACTATCGGACTGTATGGAAACATTATAATTCGCCCTCTCAACTCATATCAGGTTTAAACTATCCGACTTTGTGGAAACATAATAAATCTACCTCTCAACTCATATCAGGCTTAAACTATCCGACTGTATGGAAACATAATAAATCTACCTCTCAACTCATTTCTTGTTTAAACTATCCGACTGTATGGAAACATAATAAATCTACCTCTCAACTCATTTCTGGTTTAAACTATCGGACTGTATGGAAACATTATAATTCGCCCTCTCAACTCATATCAGGTTTAAACTATCCGACTTTGTGGAAACATAATAAATCTACCTCTCAACTCATTTGTACGGAAACATAATAAATCTACCTCTCAACTCATTTCTGGTTTAAACTATCCGACTGTATGGAAACATAATAAATCTACCTCTCAACACATATCAGGTTTAAACTATCCGACTGTATGGAAACATAATAAATCTTCCTCTCAACTAATTTCTGGTTTAAACTATCGGACTGTATGGAAACATTATAATTCGCCCTCTCAACTCATATCAGGTTTAAACTATCCGACTTTGTGGAAACATAATAAATCTACCTCTCAACTCATATCAGGCTTAAACTATCCGACTGTATGGAAACATAATAAATCTACCTCTCAACTCATTTCTGGTTTAAACTATCCGACTGTATGGAATCATAATAAATCTACCTCTCAACTCATTTCTGGTTTAAACTATCGGACTGTATGGAAACATTATAATTCGCCCTCTCAACTCATATCAGGTTTAAACTATCCGACTTTGTGGAAACATAATAAATCTACCTCTCAACTCATTTGTACGGAAACATAATAAATCTACCTCTCAACTCATTTCTGGTTTAAACTATCCGACTGTATGGAAACATAATAAATCTACCTCTCAACACATATCAGGTTTAAACTATCCGACTGCATGGAAACATAATAAATCTACCTCTCAACTCATATCAGGCTTAAGCTATCCGACTGTATGGAAACATATTAAATCTACCTCTCAACTCATTTCTGGTTTAAACTATCCGACTGCATGGAAACATAATAAATCTACCTCTCAACTCATATCAGGCTTAAGCTATCGGACTGTATGGAAACATAATAAACCTACCTCTCAACTCATTTTTGGTTTAAAGTATCCGACTGTATGGAAACATTATATATCTACCTCTCAACGCATATCAGGCTTAAACTATCCCACTGTATGGAAACATAATAAATCTACCTCTCAACTCATTTCTGGTTTAAACTATCCGACTGTATGGAAACATAATCAATCTACCTCTCAACTCATATCAGGCTTAAACTATCCACTGTTTGGAAACATAATAAATCTACCTCTCAACTCATTTCTGGTTTAAACTATCCAACTGTATGGAAACATAATAAATCTACCTCTCAACTCATTTCTGGTTTAACGTATCCGACTGTATGGAAACATAATAAATCTCCCTCTCAACTCATTTCTAATTTAAACTATCCGACTGTATGGAAACATAATCAATCTACCTCTCAACTCATATCAGGCTTAAACTATCCACTGTTTGGAAACATAATAAATCTACCTCTCAACTCATTTCTGGTTTAAACTATCCGACTGTATGGAAACATAATAAATCTACCTCTCAACTCATTTCTGGTTTAAACTATCCAACTGTATGGAAACATAATCAATCTACCTCTCAACTCATATCAGGCTTAAACTATCCGACTGTATGGAAACATATTAAATCTACTTCTCAACTCATATCAGGCTTAAACTATCCGATTGTATGAAAACATAATAAATCTACCTCTCAACTCATTTCTGGTTTAAACTATCCGACTGTATCGAAACATTATAATTCTCCCTCTCAACTCATATCAGGTTTAAACTATCCGACTGTATGGAAACACAATAAATCTACCTCTCAACACATATCAGGATTAAACTATCCGACTGTATGGAAACATAATAAATCTACCTCTCAACTCATATCAGGATTAAACTATCCGACTGTAAGGAAACATAATAAATCTACCTCTCAACACATATCAGGATTAAACTATCCGACTGTATGGAAACATAATGAATCTACCTCTCAACTCATTTCTGGTTTAAACTATCCGACTGTAAGGAAACATAATCAATCTGCCTCTCAACTCATAATAGGCTTAAACTATCCGACTGTATGGAAACATAATAAATCTACCTCTCAACTCATTTCTGGTTTAAACTATCCGATTGTATGGAAACATAATAAATCTACCTCTCAACTCATTTCTGGTTTAAACTATCGGACTGTATGGAAACATTATAATTCGCCCTCTCAACTCATATCAGGCTTAAACTATCCGACTGTATGGAAACATAATAAATCTACCTCTCAACTCATTTTTGGTTTAAAGTATCCGACTGTATGGAAACATTATAAATCTACCTCTCAACGCATATCAGGCTTAAACTATCCCACTGTATGGAAACATAATAAATCTACCTCTCAACTCATTTCTGGTTTAAACTATCCGACTGTATGGAAACATAATCAATCTACCTCTCAACTCATATCAGGCTTAAACTATCCGACTGTTTGGAAACATAATAAATCTACCTCTCAACTCATTTCTGGTTTAAACTATCCAACTGTATGGAAACATAATAAATCTACCTCTCAACTCATTTCTGGTTTAACGTATCCGACTGTATGGAAACATAATAAATCTCCCTCTCAACTCATTTCTAATTTAAACTATCCGACTGTATGGAAACATAATCAATCTACCTCTCAACTCATATCAGGCTTAAACTATCCGACTGTATGGAAACATATTAAATCTACTTCTCAACTCATATCAGGCTTAAACTATCCGATTGTATGAAAACATAATAAATCTACCTCTCAACTCATTTCTGGTTGAAATTATCCGACTGTATGGAAACATTATAATTCTCCCTCTCAACTCATATCAGGTTTAAACTATCCAACTTAGTGGAAACATAATAAATCTACCTCTCAACTCATTTGTATGGAAACATAATAAATCTACCTCTCAACTCATTTCTGGTTTAAACTATCCGACTGCATGGAAACATAATAAATCTACCTCTCAACTCATATGAGGCTTAAGCTATCCGACTGTATGGAAACATAATGAATCTACCTCTCAACTCATTTCTGGTTTAAACTATCCGACTGTAAGGAAACATAATCAATCTGCCTCTCAACTCATAATAGGCTTAAACTATCCGACTGTATGGAAACATAATAAATCTACCTCTCAACTCATTTCTGGTTTAAACTATCCGATTGTATGGAAACATAATAAATCTACCTCTCAACTCATTTCTGGTTTAAACTATCCGACTGTATGGAAACATAATAAATCTACCTCTCAACTCATTTCTGGTTTAAACTATCCGACTGCATGGAAACATAATAAATCTACCTCTCAACTCATTTCTGGTTTAAACTATCCGACTGTTTGGAAACATAATCAATCTACCTCTCAACTCATATCAGGCTTAAACTATCCGACTGAATGGAAACATAATAAATCTACCACTCAACTCATTTCTGGTTTAAACTATCCGACTGTATGGAAACATAATAAATCTACCTCTCAACACATTTCTGTTTTAAACTATCCGACTGTATGGAAACATAATTAATCTTCCTCTCAACTAATTTCTAATTTAAACTAACCGACGGTATGTAAACATAATTAATCTACCTCTCAACTCATATCAGGCTTAAACTATCCGACTGTATGGAAACATAATAAATCTACCTCTCAACTCATTTTTGGTTTAAAGTATCCGACTGTATGGAAACATTATAAATCTACCTCTCAACGCATATCAGGCTTAAACTATCCCACTGTATGGAAACATAATAAATCTACCTCTCAACTCATTTCTGGTTTAAACTATCCGACTGTATGGAAACATAATCAATCTACCTCTCAACTCATATCAGGCTTAAACTATCCGACTGTTTGGAAACATAATAAATCTACCTCTCAACTCATTTCTGGTTTAAACTATCCAACTGTATGGAAACATAATAAATCTACCTCTCAACTCATTTCTGGTTTAACGTATCCGACTGTATGGAAACATAATAAATCTCCCTCTCAACTCATTTCTAATTTAAACTATCCGACTGTATGGAAACATAATCAATCTACCTCTCAACTCATATCAGGCTTAAACTATCCGACTGTATGGAAACATATTAAATCTACTTCTCAACTCATATCAGGCTTAAACTATCCGATTGTATGAAAACATAATAAATCTACCTCTCAACTCATTTCTGGTTGAAATTATCCGACTGTATGGAAACATTATAATTCTCCCTCTCAACTCATATCAGGTTTAACTATCCAACTTTGTGGAAACATAATAAATCTACCTCTCAACTCATTTGTATGGAAACATAATAAATCTACCTCTCAACTCATTTCTGGTTTAAACTATCCGACTGCATGGAAACATAATAAATCTACCTCTCAACTCATATGAGGCTTAAGCTATCCGACTGTATGGAAACATAATGAATCTACCTCTCAACTCATTTCTGGTTTAAACTATCCGACTGTAAGGAAACATAATCAATCTGCCTCTCAACTCATAATAGGCTTAAACTATCCGACTGTATGGAAACATAATAAATCTACCTCTCAACTCATTTCTGGTTTAAACTATCCGATTGTATGGAAACATAATAAATCTACCTCTCAACTCATTTCTGGTTTAAACTATCCGACTGTATCGAAACATTATAATTCTCCCTCTCAACTCATATCAGGTTTAAACTATCCGACTGTATGGAAACACAATAAATCTACCTCTCAACTCATATCAGGATTAAACTATCCGACTGTATGGAAACATAATAAATCTACCTCTCAACTCATATCAGGCTTAAACTATCCCACTGTATGGAAACATAATAAATCTACCTCTCAACTCATTTCTGGTTTGAACTATCCGACTGTATGGAAACATAATCAATCTACCTCTCAACTCATATCAGGCTTAAACTATCCACTGTTTGGAAACATAATAAATCTACCTCTCAACTCATTTCTGGTTTAAACTATCCAACTGTATGGAAACATAATAAATCTACCTCTCAACTCATTTCTGGTTTAACGTATCCGACTGTATGGAAACATAATAAATCTCCCTCTCAAATCATTTCTAATTTAAACTATCCGACTGTATGGAAACATAATCAATCTACCTCTCAACTCATATCAGGCTTAAACTATCCGACTGTATGGAAACATATTAAATCTACTTCTCAACTCATATCAGGCTTAAACTATCCGATTGTATGAAAACATAATAAATCTACCTCTCAACTCATTTCTGGTTTAAACTATCCGACTGTATCGAAACATTATAATTCTCCCTCTCAACTCATATCAGGTTTAAACTATCCCACTGTATGGAAACACAATAAATCTACCTCTCAACACATATCAGGATTAAACTATCCGACTGTATGGAAACATAATAAATCTACCTCTCAACTCATATCAGGATTAAACTATCCGACTGTAAGGAAACATAATAAATCTACCTCTCAACACATATCAGGATTAAACTATCCGACTGTATGGAAACATAATAAATCTACCTCTCAACTCATATCAGGATTAAACTATCCGACTGTAAGGAAACATAATAAATCTACCTCTCATCTCATTTCTGGTTTAAACTATCCGACTGTATGGAAACATAATAAATCTACCTCTCAACTCATTTCTGGTTTAAAGTATCCGACTGTATGGAAACATTATAAATCTACCTCTCAACGCATATCAGGCTTAAACTATCCCACTGTATGGAAACATAATAAATCTACCTCTCAACTCATTTCTGGTTTAAACTATCCGACTGTATGGAAACATAATCAATCTACCTCTCAACTCATATCAGGCTTAAACTATCCGACTGTTTGGAAACATAATAAATCTACCTCTCAACTCATTTCTGGTTTAAACTATCCAACTGTATGGAAACATAATAAATCTACCTCTCAACTCATTTCTGGTTTAACGTATCCGACTGTATGGAAACATAATAAATCTCCCTCTCAACTCATTTCTAATTTAAACTATCCGACTGTATGGAAACATAATCAATCTACCTCTCAACTCATATCAGGCTTAAACTATCCGACTGTATGGAAACATATTAAATCTACTTCTCAACTCATATCAGGCTTAAACTATCCGATTGTATGAAAACATAATAAATCTACCTCTCAACTCATTTCTGGTTGAAATTATCCGACTGTATGGAAACATTATAATTCTCCCTCTCAACTCATATCAGGTTTAACTATCCAACTTTGTGGAAACATAATAAATCTACCTCTCAACTCATTTGTATGGAAACATAATAAATCTACCTCTCAACTCATTTCTGGTTTAAACTATCCGACTGCATGGAAACATAATAAATCTACCTCTCAACTCATATGAGGCTTAAGCTATCCGACTGTATGGAAACATAATGAATCTACCTCTCAACTCATTTCTGGTTTAAACTATCCGACTGTAAGGAAACATAATCAATCTGCCTCTCAACTCATAATAGGCTTAAACTATCCGACTGTATGGAAACATAATAAATCTACCTCTCAACTCATTTCTGGTTTAAACTATCCGATTGTATGGAAACATAATAAATCTACCTCTCAACTCATTTCTGGTTTAAACTATCCGACTGTATCGAAACATTATAATTCTCCCTCTCAACTCATATCAGGTTTAAACTATCCGACTGTATGGAAACACAATAAATCTACCTCTCAACTCATATGAGGCTTAAGCTATCCGACTGTATGGAAACATAATGAATCTACCTCTCAACTCATTTCTGGTTTAAACTATCCGACTGTAAGGAAACATAATCAATCTGCCTCTCAACTCATAATAGGCTTAAACTATCCGACTGTATGGAAACATAATAAATCTACCTCTCAACTCATTTCTGGTTTAAACTATCCGATTGTATGGAAACATAATAAATCTACCTCTCAACTCATTTCTGGTTTAAACTATCCGACTGTATGGAAACATAATAAATCTACCTCTCAACTCATTTCTGGTTTAAACTATCCGACTGCATGGAAACATAATAAATCTACCTCTCAACTCATTTCTGGTTTAAACTATCCGACTGTTTGGAAACATAATCAATCTACCTCTCAACTCATATCAGGCTTAAACTATCCGACTGTATGGAAACATAATAAATCTACCACTCAACTCATTTCTGGTTTAAACTATCCGACTGTATGGAAACATAATAAATCTACCTCTCAACACATTTCTGTTTTAAACTATCCGACTGTATGGAAACATAATTAATCTTCCTCTCAACTAATTTCTAATTTAAACTAACCGACGGTATGTAAACATAATTAATCTACCTCTCAACTCATATCAGGCTTAAACTATCCGACTGTATGGAAACATAATAAATCTACCTCTCAACTCATTTTTGGTTTAAAGTATCCGACTGTATGGAAACATTATAAATCTACCTCTCAACGCATATCAGGCTTAAACTATCCCACTGTATGGAAACATAATAAATCTACCTCTCAACTCATTTCTGGTTTAAACTATCCGACTGTATGGAAACATAATCAATCTACCTCTCAACTCATATCAGGCTTAAACTATCCGACTGTTTGGAAACATAATAAATCTACCTCTCAACTCATTTCTGGTTTAAACTATCCAACTGTATGGAAACATAATAAATCTACCTCTCAACTCATTTCTGGTTTAACGTATCCGACTGTATGGAAACATAATAAATCTCCCTCTCAACTCATTTCTAATTTAAACTATCCGACTGTATGGAAACATAATCAATCTACCTCTCAACTCATATCAGGCTTAAACTATCCGACTGTATGGAAACATAATAAATCTACCTCTCAACTCATTTTTGGTTTAAAGTATCCGACTGTATGGAAACATTATAAATCTACCTCTCAACGCATATCAGGCTTAAACTATCCCACTGTATGGAAACATAATAAATCTACCTCTCAACTCATTTCTGGTTTAAACTATCCGACTGTATGGAAACATAATCAATCTACCTCTCAACTCATATCAGGCTTAAACTATCCGACTGTTTGGAAACATAATAAATCTACCTCTCAACTCATTTCTGGTTTAAACTATCCAACTGTATGGAAACATAATAAATCTACCTCTCAACTCATTTCTGGTTTAACGTATCCGACTGTATGGAAACATAATAAATCTCCCTCTCAACTCATTTCTAATTTAAACTATCCGACTGTATGGAAACATAATCAATCTACCTCTCAACTCATATCAGGCTTAAACTATCCGACTGTATGGAAACATATTAAATCTACTTCTCAACTCATATCAGGCTTAAACTATCCGATTGTATGAAAACATAATAAATCTACCTCTCAACTCATTTCTGGTTGAAATTATCCGACTGTATGGAAACATTATAATTCTCCCTCTCAACTCATATCAGGTTTAACTATCCAACTTTGTGGAAACATAATAAATCTACCTCTCAACTCATTTGTATGGAAACATAATAAATCTACCTCTCAACTCATTTCTGGTTTAAACTATCCGACTGCATGGAAACATAATAAATCTACCTCTCAACTCATATGAGGCTTAAGCTATCCGACTGTATGGAAACATAATGAATCTACCTCTCAACTCATTTCTGGTTTAAACTATCCGACTGTAAGGAAACATAATCAATCTGCCTCTCAACTCATAATAGGCTTAAACTATCCGACTGTATGGAAACATAATAAATCTACCTCTCAACTCATTTCTGGTTTAAACTATCCGATTGTATGGAAACATAATAAATCTACCTCTCAACTCATTTCTGGTTTAAACTATCCGACTGTATCGAAACATTATAATTCTCCCTCTCAACTCATATCAGGTTTAAACTATCCGACTGTATGGAAACACAATAAATCTACCTCTCAACTCATATGAGGCTTAAGCTATCCGACTGTATGGAAACATAATGAATCTACCTCTCAACTCATTTCTGGTTTAAACTATCCGACTGTAAGGAAACATAATCAATCTGCCTCTCAACTCATAATAGGCTTAAACTATCCGACTGTATGGAAACATAATAAATCTACCTCTCAACTCATTTCTGGTTTAAACTATCCGATTGTATGGAAACATAATAAATCTACCTCTCAACTCATTTCTGGTTTAAACTATCCGACTGTATGGAAACATAATAAATCTACCTCTCAACTCATTTCTGGTTTAAACTATCCGACTGCATGGAAACATAATAAATCTACCTCTCAACTCATTTCTGGTTTAAACTATCCGACTGTTTGGAAACATAATCAATCTACCTCTCAACTCATATCAGGCTTAAACTATCCGACTGTATGGAAACATAATAAATCTACCACTCAACTCATTTCTGGTTTAAACTATCCGACTGTATGGAAACATAATAAATCTACCTCTCAACACATTTCTGTTTTAAACTATCCGACTGTATGGAAACATAATTAATCTTCCTCTCAACTAATTTCTAATTTAAACTAACCGACGGTATGTAAACATAATTAATCTACCTCTCAACTCATATCAGGCTTAAACTATCCGACTGTATGGAAACATAATAAATCTACCTCTCAACTCATTTTTGGTTTAAAGTATCCGACTGTATGGAAACATTATAAATCTACATCTCAACGCATATCAGGCTTAAACTATCCCACTGTATGGAAACATAATAAATCTACCTCTCAACTCATTTCTGGTTTAAACTATCCGACTGTATGGAAACATAATCAATCTACCTCTCAACTCATATCAGGCTTAAACTATCCGACTGTTTGGAAACATAATAAATCTACCTCTCAACTCATTTCTGGTTTAAACTATCCAACTGTATGGAAACATAATAAATCTACCTCTCAACTCATTTCTGGTTTAACGTATCCGACTGTATGGAAACATAATAAATCTCCCTCTCAACTCATTTCTAATTTAAACTATCCGACTGTATGGAAACATAATCAATCTACCTCTCAACTCATATCAGGCTTAAACTATCCGACTGTATGGAAACATAATAAATCTACCTCTCAACTCATTTTTGGTTTAAAGTATCCGACTGTATGGAAACATTATAAATCTACCTCTCAACGCATATCAGGCTTAAACTATCCCACTGTATGGAAACATAATAAATCTACCTCTCAACTCATTTCTGGTTTAAACTATCCGACTGTATGGAAACATAATCAATCTACCTCTCAACTCATATCAGGCTTAAACTATCCGACTGTTTGGAAACATAATAAATCTACCTCTCAACTCATTTCTGGTTTAAACTATCCAACTGTATGGAAACATAATAAATCTACCTCTCAACTCATTTCTGGTTTAACGTATCCGACTGTATGGAAACATAATAAATCTCCCTCTCAACTCATTTCTAATTTAAACTATCCGACTGTATGGAAACATAATCAATCTACCTCTCAACTCATATCAGGCTTAAACTATCCGACTGTATGGAAACATATTAAATCTAATTCTCAACTCATATCAGGCTTAAACTATCCGATTGTATGAAAACATAATAAATCTACCTCTCAACTCATTTCTGGTTGAAATTATCCGACTGTATGGAAACATTATAATTCTCCCTCTCAACTCATATCAGGTTTAAACTATCCAACTTAGTGGAAACATAATAAATCTACCTCTCAACTCATTTGTATGGAAACATAATAAATCTACCTCTCAACTCATTTCTGGTTTAAACTATCCGACTGCATGGAAACATAATAAATCTACCTCTCAACTCATATGAGGCTTAAGCTATCCGACTGTATGGAAACATAATGAATCTACCTCTCAACTCATTTCTGGTTTAAACTATCCGACTGTAAGGAAACATAATCAATCTGCCTCTCAACTCATAATAGGCTTAAACTATCCGACTGTATGGAAACATAATAAATCTACCTCTCAACTCATTTCTGGTTTAAACTATCCGATTGTATGGAAACATAATAAATCTACCTCTCAACTCATTTCTGGTTTAAACTATCCGACTGTTTGGAAACATAATAAATCTACCTCTCAACTCATTTCTGGTTTAAACTATCCAACTGTATGGAAACATAATAAATCTACCTCTCAACTCATTTCTGGTTTAACGTATCCGACTGTATGGAAACATAATAAATCTCCCTCTCAACTCATTTCTAATTTAAACTATCCGACTGTATGGAAACATAATCAATCTACCTCTCAACTCATATCAGGCTTAAACTATCCGACTGTATGGAAACATATTAAATCTAATTCTCAACTCATATCAGGCTTAAACTATCCGATTGTATGAAAACATAATAAATCTACCTCTCAACTCATTTCTGGTTGAAATTATCCGACTGTATGGAAACATTATAATTCTCCCTCTCAACTCATATCAGGTTTAAACTATCCAACTTAGTGGAAACATAATAAATCTACCTCTCAACTCATTTGTATGGAAACATAATAAATCTACCTCTCAACTCATTTCTGGTTTAAACTATCCGACTGCATGGAAACATAATAAATCTACCTCTCAACTCATATGAGGCTTAAGCTATCCGACTGTATGGAAACATAATGAATCTACCTCTCAACTCATTTCTGGTTTAAACTATCCGACTGTAAGGAAACATAATCAATCTGCCTCTCAACTCATAATAGGCTTAAACTATCCGACTGTATGGAAACATAATAAATCTACCTCTCAACTCATTTCTGGTTTAAACTATCCGATTGTATGGAAACATAATAAATCTACCTCTCAACTCATTTCTGGTTTAAACTATCCGACTGTATGGAAACATAATAAATCTACCTCTCAACTCATTTCTGGTTTAAACTATCCGACTGCATGGAAACATAATAAATCTACCTCTCAACTCATTTCTGGTTTAAACTATCCGACTGTTTGGAAACATAATCAATCTACCTCTCAACTCATATCAGGTTAAACTATCCGACTGTATGGAAACATAATAAATCTACCACTCAACTCATTTCTGGTTTAAACTATCCGACTGTATGGAAACATAATAAATCTACCTCTCAACACATTTCTGTTTTAAACTATCCGACTGTATGGAAACATAATTAATCTTCCTCTCAACTAATTTCTAATTTAAACTAACCGACGGTATGTAAACATAATTAATCTACCTCTCAACTCATATCAGGCTTAAACTATCCGACTGTATGGAAACACAATAAATCTACCTATCAACTCATATCAGGATTAAACTATCCGACTGTATGGAAACATAATAAATCTACCTCTCAACTCATATCAGGATTAAACTATCCGACTGTAAGGAAACATAATAAATCTACCTCTCATCTCATTTCTGGTTTAAACTATCCGACTGTATGGAAACATAATAAATCTACCTCTCAACTCTTTTCTGGTTTAAACTATCCGACTGTATGGAAACATAATAAATCTTCCTCTCAACTCATTTCTGGTTTAAACTATCCGACTGTATGGAAACATAATAAATCTTCCTCTCAACTAATTTCTTATTTAAACTAACCGACGGTATGTAAACATAATTAATCTACCTCTCAACTCATATCAGGCTTAAACTATCCGACTGTATGGAAACATAATAAATCTACCTCTCAACTCATTTTTGGTTTAAAGTATCCGACTGTATGGAAACATTATAAATCTACCTCTCAACGCATATCAGGCTTAAACTATCCCACTGTATGGAAACATAATAAATCTACCTCTCAACTCATTTCTGGTTTAAACTATCCGACTGTATGGAAACATAATCAATCTACCTCTCAACTCATATCAGGCTTAAACTATCCGACTGTTTGGAAACATAATAAATCTACCTCTCAACTCATTTCTGGTTTAAACTATCCAACTGTATGGAAACATAATAAATCTACCTCTCAACTCATTTCTGGTTTAACGTATCCGACTGTATGGAAACATAATAAATCTCCCTCTCAACTCATTTCTAATTTAAACTATCCGACTGTATGGAAACATAATCAATCTACCTCTCAACTCATATCAGGCTTAAACTATCCGACTGTATGGAAACATATTAAATCTACTTCTCAACTCATATCAGGCTTAAACTATCCGATTCTATGAAAACATAATAAATCTACCTCTCAACTCATTTCTGGTTGAAATTATCCGACTGTATGGAAACATTATAATTCTCCCTCTCAACTCATATCAGGTTTAAACTATCCAACTTTGTGGAAACATAATAAATCTACCTCTCAACTCATTTGTATGGAAACATAATAAATCTACCTCTCAACTCATTTCTGGTTTAAACTATCCGACTGCATGGAAACATAATAAATCTACCTCTCAACTCATATGAGGCTTAAGCTATCCGACTGTATGGAAACATAATGAATCTACCTCTCAACTCATTTCTGGTTTAAACTATCCGACTGTAAGGAAACATAATCAATCTGCCTCTCAACTCATAATAGGCTTAAACTATCCGACTGTATGGAAACATAATAAATCTACCTCTCAACTCATTTCTGGTTTAAACTATCCGATTGTATGGAAACATAATAAATCTACCTCTCAACTCATTTCTGGTTTAAACTATCCGACTGTATGGAAACATAATAAATCTACCTCTCAACTCATTTCTGGTTTAAACTATCCGACTGTATCGAAACATTATAATTCTCCCTCTCAACTCATATCAGGTTTAAACTATCCGACTGTATGGAAACACAATAAATCTACCTCTCAACTCATATCAGGATTAAACTATCCGACTGTATGGAAACATAATAAATCTACCTCTCAACTCATATCAGGATTAAACTATCCGACTGTAAGGAAACATAATAAATCTACCTCTCATCTCATTTCTGGTTTAAACTATCCGACTGTATGGAAACATAATAAATCTACCTCTCAACTCATTTCTGGTTTAAACTATCCGACTGTATGGAAACATAATAAATCTTCCTCTCAACTAATTTCTAATTTAAACTAACCGACGGTATGTAAACATAATTAATCTACCTCTCAACTCATATCAGGCTTAAACTATCCGACTGTATGGAAACATAATAAATCTACCTCTCAACTCATTTTTGGTTTAAAGTATCCGACTGTATGGAAACATTATAAATCTACCTCTCAACGCATATCAGGCTTAAGCTATCCCACTGTATGGAAACATAATAAACCTACCTCTCAACTCATTTCTGGTTTAAACTATCCGACTGTATGGAAACATAATCAATCTACCTCTCAACTCATATCAGGCTTAAACTATCCGACTGTTTGGAAACATAATAAATCTACCTCTCAACTCATTTCTGGTTTAAACTATCCAACTGTATGGAAACATAATAAATCTACCTCTCAACTCATTTCTGGTTTAACGTATCCGACTGTATGGAAACATAATAAATCTCCCTCTCAACTCATTTCTAATTTAAACTATCCGACTGTATGGAAACATAATCAATCTACCTCTCAACTCATATCAGGCTTAAACTATCCGACTGTATGGAAACATATTAAATCTACTTCTCAACTCATATCAGGCTTAAACTATCCGATTGTATGAAAACATAATAAATCTACCTCTCAACTCATTTCTGGTTTAAACTATCCGACTGTATCGAAACATTATAATTCTCCCTCTCAACTCATATCAGGTTTAAACTATCCGACTGTATGGAAACACAATAAATCTACCTCTCAACTCATATCAGGATTAAACTATCCGACTGTATGGAAACATAATAAATCTACCTCTCAACTCATATCAGGATTAAACTATCCAACTGTAAGGAAACATAATAAATCTACCTCTCATCTCATTTCTGGTTTAAACTATCCGACTGTATGGAAACATAATAAATCTACCTCTCAACTCATTTCTGGTTTAAACTATCCGACTGTATGGAAACATAATAAATCTTCCTCTCAACTAATTTCTAATTTAAACTAACCGACGGTATGTAAACATAATTAATCTACCTCTCAACTCATATCAGGCTTAAACTATCCGACTGTATGGAAACATAATAAATCTACCTCTCAACTCATTTTTGGTTTAAAGTATCCGACTGTATGGAAACATTATAAATCTACCTCTCAACGCATATCAGGCTTAAGCTATCCCACTGTATGGAAACATAATAAACCTACCTCTCAACTCATTTCTGGTTTAAACTATCCGACTGTATGGAAACATAATCAATCTACCTCTCAACTCATATCAGGCTTAAACTATCCGACTGTTTGGAAACATAATAAATCTACCTCTCAACTCATTTCTGGTTTAAACTATCCAACTGTATGGAAACATAATAAATCTACCTCTCAACTCATTTCTGGTTTAACGTATCCGACTGTATGGAAACATAATAAATCTCCCTCTCAACTCATTTCTAATTTAAACTATCCGACTGTATGGAAACATAATCAATCTACCTCTCAACTCATATCAGGCTTAAACTATCCGACTGTATGGAAACATATTAAATCTATCCGATTGTATGAAAACATAATAAATCTACCTCTCAACTCATTTCTGGTTGAAATTATCCGACTGTATGGAAACATTATAATTCTCCCTCTCAACTCATATCAGGTTTAAACTATCCAACTTTGTGGAAACATAATAAATCTACCTCTCAACTCATTTGTATGGAAACATAATAAATCTACCTCTCAACTCATTTCTGGTTTAAACTATCCGACTGCATGGAAACATAATAAATCTACCTCTCAACTCATATGAGGCTTAAGCTATCCGACTGTATGGAAACATAATGAATCTACCTCTCAACTCATTTCTGGTTTAAACTATCCGACTGTAAGGAAACATAATCAATCTGCCTCTCAACTCATAATAGGCTTAAACTATCCGACTGTATGGAAACATAATAAATCTACCTCTCAACTCATTTCTGGTTTAAACTATCCGATTGTATGGAAACATAATAAATCTACCTCTCAACTCATTTCTGGTTTAAACTATCCGAATGTATGGAAACATAATAAATCTACCTCTCAACTCATTTCTGGTTTAAACTATCCGACTGCATGGAAACATAATAAATCTACCTCTCAACTCATTTCTGGTTTAAACTATCCGACTGTTTGGAAACATAATCAATATACCTCTCAACTCATATCAGGCTTAAACTATCCGACTGTATGGAAACATAATAAATCTACCACTCAACTCATTTCTGGTTTAAACTATCCGACTGTATGGAAACATAATAAATCTACCTCTCAACTCATTTCTGGTTTAAACTATCCGACTGTTTGGAAACATAATAAATCTACCTCTCAACTCATTTCTGGTTTAAACTATCCGACTGTATGGAAACATAATCAATCTACCTCTCAACTCATATCAGGCTTAAACTATCCGACTGTATGGAAACATAATAAATCTACCTCTCAACACATTTCTGTTTTAAACTATCCGACTGTATGGAAACATAATTAATCTACCTCTCAACTCATATCAGGCTTAAACTATCCGACTGTATGGAAACATAATAAATCTACCTCTCAACTCATTTCTGGTTTAAACTATCCGACTGTATGGAAACATGATAAATCTACCTCTCAACTCATTTCCAATATAAACTATCCGAATGTATGGAATTATTATAAATCTACCTCTCAACTCATATCAAGCTTAAACTATCCGACTGTATGGAAACATAATAAATCTTCCTCTCAACTAATTTCTGGTTTAAACTATCGGACTGTATGGAAACATTATAATTCGCCCTCTCAACTCATATCAGGTTTAAACTATCCGACTTTGTGGAAACATAATAAATCTACCTCTCAACTCATATCAGGCTTAAACTATCCGACTGTATGGAAACATAATAAATCTACCTCTCAACTCATTTCTGGTTTAAACTATCCGACTGTATGGAAACATAATAAATCTACCTCTCAACTCATTTCTGGTTTAAACTATCGGACTGTATGGAAACATTATAATTCGCCCTCTCAACTCATATCAGGTTTAAACTATCCGACTTTGTGGAAACATAATAAATCTACCTCTCAACTCATTTGTACGGAAACATAATAAATCTACCTCTCAACTCATTTCTGGTTTAAACTATCCGACTGTATGGAAACATAATAAATCTACCTCTCAACACATATCAGGTTTAAACTATCCGACTGTATGGAAACACAATAAATCTACCTCTCAACTCATATCAGGATTAAACTATCCGACTGTATGGAAACATAATAAATCTACCTCTCAACTCATTTCTGGTTTAAACTATCCGACTGTTTGGAAACATAATAAATCTACCTCTCAACTCATTTCTGGTTTAAACTATCCGACTGTATGGAAACATAATAAATCTACCTCTCAACTCATATCAGGCTTAAACTATCCGACTGTATGGAAACATAATAAATCTACCTCTCAACACATTTCTGTTTTAAACTATCCGACTGTATGGAAACATAATTAATCTACCTCTCAACTCATATCAGGCTTAAACTATCCGACTGTATGGAAACATAATAAATCTACATCTCAACTCATTTCTGGTTTAAACTATCCGACTGTATGGAAACATGATAAATCTACCTCTCAACTCATTTCCAATATAAACTATCCGAATGTATGGAATCATTATAAATCTACCTCTCAACTCATATCAAGCTTAAACTATCCGACTGTATGGAAACATAATAAATCTTCCTCTCAACTAATTTCTGGTTTAAACTATCGGACTGTATGGAAACATTATAATTCGCCCTCTCAACTCATATCAGGTTTAAACTATCCGACTTTGTGGAAACATAATAAATCTACCTCTCAACTCATATCAGGCTTAAACTATCCGACTGTATGGAAACATAATAAATCTACCTCTCAACTCATTTCTGGTTTAAACTATCCGACTGTATGGAATCATAATAAATCTACCTCTCAACTCATTTCTGGTTTAAACTATCGGACTGTATGGAAACATTATAATTCGCCCTCTCAACTCATATCAGGTTTAAACTATCCGACTTTGTGGAAACATAATAAATCTACCTCTCAACTCATTTGTACGGAAACATAATAAATCTACCTCTCAACTCATTTCTGGTTTAAACTATCCGACTGTATGGAAACATAATAAATCTACCTCTCAACACATATCAGGTTTAAACTATCCGACTGCATGGAAACATAATAAATCTACCTCTCAACTCATATCAGGCTTAAGCTATCCGACTGTATGGAAACATATTAAATCTACCTCTCAACTCATTTCTGGTTTAAACTATCCGACTGCATGGAAACATAATAAATCTACCTCTCAACTCATATCAGGCTTAAGCTATCGGATTGTATGGAAACATAATAAACCTACCTCTCAACTCATTTTTGGTTTAAAGTATCCGACTGTATGGAAACATTATATATCTACCTCTCAACGCATATCAGGCTTAAACTATCCCACTGTATGGAAACATAATAAATCTACCTCTCAACTCATTTCTGGTTTAAACTATCCGACTGTATGGAAACATAATCAATCTACCTCTCAACTCATATCAGGCTTAAACTATCCACTGTTTGGAAACATAATAAATCTACCTCTCAACTCATTTCTGGTTTAAACTATCCAAATGTATGGAAACATAATAAATCTACCTCTCAACTCATTTCTGGTTTAACGTATCCGACTGTATGGAAACATAATAAATCTCCCTCTCAACTCATTTCTAATTTAAACTATCCGACTGTATGGAAACATAATCAATCTACCTCTCAACTCATATCAGGCTTAAACTATCCGACTGTATGGAAACATATTAAATCTACTTCTCAACTCATATCAGGCTTAAACTATCCGATTGTATGAAAACATAATAAATCTACCTCTCAACTCATTTCTGGTTTAAACTATCCGACTGTATCGAAACATTATAATTCTCCCTCTCAACTCATATCAGGTTTAAACTATCCGACTGTATGGAAACACAATAAATCTACCTCTCAACACATATCAGGATTAAACTATCCGACTGTATGGAAACATAATAAATCTACCTCTCAACTCATATCAGGATTAAACTATCCGACTGTAAGGAAACATAATAAATCTACCTCTCAACACATATCAGGATTAAACTATCCGACTGTATGGAAACATAATAAATCTACCTCTCAACTCATATCAGGATTAAACTATCCGACTGTAAGGAAACATAATAAATCTACCTCTCATCTCATTTCTGGTTTAAACTATCCGACTGTTTGGAAACATAATAAATCTACCTCTCAACTCATTTCTGGTTTAAACTATCCGACTGTATGGAAACATAATAAATCTTCCTCTCAACTAATTTCTAATTTAAACTAACCGACGGTATGTAAACATAATTAATCTACCTCTCAACTCATATCAGGCTTAAACTATCCGACTGTATGGAAACATAATAAATCTACCTCTCAACTCATTTTTGGTTTAAAGTATCCGACTGTATGGAAACATTATAAATCTACCTCTCAACGCATATCAGGCTTAAACTATCCCACTGTATGGAAACATAATAAATCTACCTCTCAACTCATTTCTGGTTTAAACTATCCGACTGTATGGAAACATAATCAATCTACCTCTCAACTCATATCAGGCTTAAACTATCCGACTGTTTGGAAACATAATAAATCTACCTCTCAACTCATTTCTGGTTTAAACTATCCAACTGTATGGAAACATAATAAATCTACCTCTCAACTCATTTCTGGTTTAACGTATCCGACTGTATGGAAACATAATAAATCTCCCTCTCAACTCATTTCTAATTTAAACTATCCGACTGTATGGAAACATAATCAATCTACCTCTCAACTCATATCAGGCTTAAACTATCCGACTGTATGGAAACATATTAAATCTACTTCTCAACTCATATCAGGCTTAAACTATCCGATTGTATGAAAACATAATAAATCTACCTCTCAACTCATTTCTGGTTGAAATTATCCGACTGTATGGAAACATTATAATTCTCCCTCTCAACTCATATCAGGTTTAAACTATCCAACTTAGTGGAAACATAATAAATCTACCTCTCAACTCATTTGTATGGAAACATAATAAATCTACCTCTCAACTCATTTCTGGTTTAAACTATCCGACTGCATGGAAACATAATAAATCTACCTCTCAACTCATATGAGGCTTAAGCTATCCGACTGTATGGAAACATAATGAATCTACCTCTCAACTCATTTCTGGTTTAAACTATCCGACTGTAAGGAAACATAATCAATCTGCCTCTCAACTCATAATAGGCTTAAACTATCCGACTGTATGGAAACATAATAAATCTACCTCTCAACTCATTTCTGGTTTAAACTATCCGATTGTATGGAAACATAATAAATCTACCTCTCAACTCATTTCTGGTTTAAACTATCCGACTGTATGGAAACATAATAAATCTACCTCTCAACTCATTTCTGGTTTAAACTATCCGACTGCATGGAAACATAATAAATCTACCTCTCAACTCATTTCTGGTTTAAACTATCCGACTGTTTGGAAACATAATCAATCTACCTCTCAACTCATATCAGGCTTAAACTATCCGACTGTATGGAAACATAATAAATCTACCACTCAACTCATTTCTGGTTTAAACTATCCGACTGTATGGAAACATAATAAATCTACCTCTCAACTCATTTCTGGTTTAAACTATCCGACTGTTTGGAAACATAATAAATCTACCTCTTAACTCATTTCTGGTTTAAACTATCCGACTGTATGGAAACATAGTCAATCTACCTCTCAACTCATATCAGGCTTAAACTATCCGACTGTATGGAAACATAATAAATCTACCTCTCAACACATTTCTGTTTTAAACTATCCGACTGTATGGAAACATAATTAATCTACCTCTCAACTCATATTAGGCTTAAACTATCCGACTGTATGGAAACATAATAAATCTACCTCTCAACTCATTTCTGGTTTAAACTATCCGACTGTATGGAAACATGATAAATCTACCTCTCAACTCATTTCCAATATAAACTATCCGAATGTATGGAATTATTATAAATCTACCTCTCAACTCATATCAAGCTTAAACTATCCGACTGTATGGAAACATAATAAATCTTCCTCTCAACTAATTTCTGGTTTAAACTATCGGACTGTATGGAAACATTATAATTCGCCCTCTCAACTCATATCAGGTTTAAACTATCCGACTTTGTGGAAACATAATAAATCTCCCTCTCAACTCATAATAGGCTTAAACTATCCGACTGTATGGAAACATAATAAATCTACCTCTCAACTCATTTCTGGTTTAAACTATCCGATTGTATGGAAACATAATAAATCTACCTCTCAACTCATTTCTGGTTTAAACTATCCGAATGTATGGAAACATAATAAATCTACCTCTCAACTCATTTCTGGTTTAAACTATCCGACTGTATGGAAACATAATAAATCTACCTCTCAACTCATTTCTGGTTTAAACTATCCGACTGTTTGGAAACATAATCAATATACCTCTCAACTCATATCAGGCTTAAACTATCCGACTGTATGGAAACATAATAAATCTACCTCTCAACTCATTTCTGGTTTAAACTATCCGATTGTATGGAAACATAATAAATCTACCTCTCAACTCATTTCTGGTTTAAACTATCCGACTGCATGGAAATATAATAAATCTACCTCTCAACTCATATCAGGCTTAAACTATCCGACTGTATGGAAACATAATAAATCTACTTCTCAACTCGTTTCTGGTTTAAACTATCCGACTGTAAGGAAACTTTATAAATCTACCTCTCAACTCATTTCTGGTTTAAACTATCCGATTGTATGGAAACATAATAAATCTACCACTCAACTCATTTCTGGTTTAAACTATCCGATTGTATGGAAACATAATAAATCTACCACTCAACTCATATCAGGCTTAAGCTATCCGACTGTATGGAAACATAATAAATCTACCTCTCAACACATTTCTGGTTTAAACTATCCGACTGTATGGAAACATAATCAATCTACCTCTCAACTCATTTCTGGTTTAAACTATCCGACTGTAAGGAAACATTATATATCTACCTCTCAACTCATTTCTGGTTTAAACTATCCGACTGTATGGAAACATTATAAATCTACCTCTCAACTCATAACAGGCTTAAACTATCCGACTGTATGGAAACATAATAAATCTTCCTCTCAACTAATTTCTAATTTAAACTATCCGACTGTATGGAAACATAATCAATCTACCTCTCAACTCATATCAGGCATAAGCTATCCGACTGTATGGAAACATAATGAATCTACCTCTCAACTCATTTCTGGTTTAAACTATCGGACTGTATGGAAACATTATAATTCTCCCTCTCAACTCATATCAGGTTTAAGCTATCCGACTTTGTGGAAACATTATAAATCTACCTCTCAACTCATTTCTGGTTTAAACTATCCGACTGTATTGAAACATAATAAATCTACCTCTCAACTCATATCAGGCTTAAGCCAACCGACTGTATGGAAACATAATCAATCTACCTCTCAACTCATTTCTGGTTTAAACTATCCGACTGTATGGAAACATAATCAATCTACCTCTCAACTCATATCAGGCTTAAACTATCCGACTGTATGGAAACATAATAAATCTACCTCTCAACTCATTTCTGGTTTAAACTATCCGACTGTATGGAAACATAATCAATCTACCTCTCAACTCATATCAGGCTTAAACTATCCGACTGTATGGAAACATAATAAATCTACCTCTCAACTCATTTCTGGTTTAAACTATCCGACTGCATGGAAACATAATAAATCTACCTCTCAACTCATATCAGGCTTAAGCTATCCGATTGTATGGAAACATAATAAATCTACCTCTCAACTCATTTCTGGTTTAAACTATCCGACTGTATGGAAACATAATCAATCTACCTCTCAACTCATAACAGGCTTAAACTATCCGACTGTATGGAAACATAATAAATCTACCTCTCAACTCATTTCTGGTTTGAACTATCCGACTGAATGGAAATATAATAAATCTACCTCTCAACTCATATCAGGCTTAAACTATCCAACTGTATGGAAACATAATAAATCTACTTCTCAACTCGTTTCTGGTTTAAACTATCCGATTGTATGGAAACATAATAAATCTACCACTCAACTCATATCAGGCTTAAGCTATCCGACTGTATGGAAACATAATAAATCTACCTCTCAACACATTTCTGGTTTAAACTATCCGACTGTATGGAAACATAATCAATCTACCTCTCAACTCATTTCTGGTTTAAACTATCCGACTGTAAGGAAACATTATAAATCTACCTCTCAACTCATTTCTGGTTTAAACTATCCGACTGTATGGAAACATTATAAATCTACCTCTCAACTCATAACAGGCTTAAACTATCCGACTGTATGGAAACATAATAAATCTTCCTCTCAACTAATTTCTAATTTAAACTATCCGACTGTATGGAAACATAATCAATCTACCTCTCAACTCATATCAGGCATAAGCTATCCGACTGTATGGAAACATAATGAATCTACCTCTCAACTCATTTCTGGTTTAAACTATCGGACTGTATGGAAACATTATAATTCTCCCTCTCAACTCATATCAGGTTTAAGCTATCCGACTTTGTGGAAACATTATAAATCTACCTCTCAACTCATTTCTGGTTTAAACTATCCGACTGTATTGAAACATAATAAATCTACCTCTCAACTCATATCAGGCTTAAGCCAACCGACTGTATGGAAACATAATCAATCTACCTCTCAACTCATTTCTGGTTTAAACTATCCGACTGTATGGAAACATGATCAATCTACCTCTCAACTCATATCAGGCTTAAACTATCCGACTGTATGGAAACATAATAAATCTACCTCTCAACTCATATCTGGTTGAAACTATCCGACTGTATGGAAACATAATCAATCTATCTCTCAACTCATATCAGGCTTAAACTATCCGACTGTATGGAAACATAATAAATCTACCTCTCAACTCATATCAGGCTTAAACTATCCGACTGTATGGAAACATAATCAATCTATCTCTCAACTCATATCAGGCTTAAACTATCCGACTGTATGGAAACATAATCAATCTATCTCTCAACTCATATCAGGCTTAAACTATCCGACTGTATGGAAACACAATAAATCTACCTCTCAACTCATTTCTGGTTTAAACTATCCTACTGTATGGAAACATAATAAATCTACCCCTCAACTCATTTCTGGTTTAAACTATCCGACTGTATGGAAACATAATAAATCTACCTCTCAACTCATTTCTGGTTTAAACTATCCTACTGTATGGAAACATAATAAATCTACCCCTCAACTCATTTCTGGTTTAAACTATCCGACTGTATGGAAACATAATAAATCTACCCCTCAACTCATTTCTGGTTTAAACTATCCGACTGCATGGAAACATAATAAATCTACCTCTCAACTCATATCAGGCTTAAACTATCCGACTGTATGTAAACATAATAAATCTACCTCTCAACTCATTTCTAATTTTAAACTATCCGACTGAATCGTTACGTAATTTTCCTCTTAATACAAATCAGGCGTGAACAGAAGAGTTCATTTATATGAGAGACAATTTCTCAGATTGCAACAATTGTTACATTCAAGTGCAGTATTATTAACTATGCAATAAAAAGTCAATCAGCGGTGAGTAGAAAATTACCACTAATTAACAGACATGCTTTGTTGCATACTTCACACCGTGTTGTGCTTGTGCCTGGGAAAGAAAATCGCTTGAAATGTATGTTGTTATTGTTTTATTTTCATGAAAAACGTTTGACGCCCCATAATGAAATTATTTAAATTGAGTTGATACATTATATCTGTTAATGTGGCTGTTTCAGGTGCAGTATTGGGGAGGGGTACACCACTCAACATATTGCACACCCCAAATGCATTGACAGCAACTTATAACGTGATCATCACGCCACTGTTGATAGACAGTAATAGGACTGAAAGGAATCGTGTACCCGGGACGTGTTCACCACCAACCTATACTTCTAATTATTTAATTGTGAACATGAAAATTAGCAATTGACAGTTGACCCTGGAATATTTATCAACTGCTGATCATAGGGGGGATGAAGCCGAGGTTGGCTTATTAACGATTCTTTATATCGGAAGCCTGGCCTGTGGCAGCCGAGAAGGTGAAGCATTGTCTATATAATGTCACCATTTGTTGACTGAGTACGATTGGGATAGGATACAGCTATCTCCAGTATCATTCCAAGTTAATTAACATTCAAAACGATCTTAAAATTTCCGACGGATGCGGGTGCTTATCCGCTCTTCAAACAGCGGCGTTTGTAAACCGCATCGACCACAGACTTGTATGTAACTGAAAGCTTCCGATAACACGCCCTTAGCACTCATTGGTCTATGACGAGTTGCTATTGGAACCGTGTTCTTTAGTTTGTTTTGATTTCGCTTTTGATTACATCTCCTAAACACGTACCGCGACCTCTCAGTACAGCCACCATTCATATCATATTTCAGTCACGTGTGAAAGATAATAGATTAGACCTGGTGTTCCTAGCTATTGTTCTCCCAAAGAACACTGACACAGTTCATTCTGACACTCTGCACGTGTTGTTTGTGTAGTAGTGGCTCTATCTCTCGTATAAGAGATCGTCATTAATTTTATTTCGGCGTCGAATCGAACAAAAGCCATTTTAGTGCTACATTTAGTTGGCCAGCAACGTGATAAATGAGCTCTGTATCGTACTCTGTATCCCCGATAAATCTGTGTTCGTAGTACACACTTTACAACAACAAAAAAACACACACACACAAAAATACAAAAAAAAAAAAAACACACAAACAAGACAACTGAAATCGGGAAAATCGTGTTAGTTTGGGCTGTTGTGCAGAAACTTGCCTAAGTAATCAACAACATGTCACATGCTATCTTTACTAAAACACCACAAATATTAATACGTTATTTTTAAAGACCCGTGCTTTTAAGTCTCACTGTAAGTAAGTAAGATATGAATTATATTTTCTATTTAAAATGTTAAAGGGCGGCAGTCGTCGTGCCGCGTCCTGTTCGATATAGAACTCATAGCGACGTATACGACGCGTGTAAATTGTTTATTTACATCAAATCGAACACGCGCTGCCCGACGACCACTGCGCTTTAAGTGTGAAACTTCTATCTAATCAGAGAGATGGCAGGGATCTTTAACTATTGTTGTTATTTGATAACGTTTAAATCTACGAGACAGTGAGACTCTCCTATACAACTGAAGTAGCGCGTTAGTGCCATACCGTCAATAATTATTAACGACCTGATGTGCGATTAAACCATAAAAATATATATATATATGGGGAATTGTTCATGGTTATACCTAAAATTTTATTTTCATTGTCTCGAACTTTACATCCAGTGTTCGAGATGTCTACTGCCAATACTGAAAGAACCCTGACGTGTGTGAATAAACCCAAACGCGCATTGGAGACTGGAAGATGTTTATTTTTAAACTGCTAATTTATTAAAGTGCTTGAATGTTTCCGCTGTGGTTGCCTTTCGTTGGTTATTTTTGCAAAATTTGAAATTTAGTAAGTGAGGAAATTGAATTTCATTTCTGTCGTCTTTGCATTATTAAGTACTAAGGGCACAATTCATAATGCAGACAAATGATTTCAAATTTAAGCTTCTAAATATTCGTATACTACGAAACCTGTCTTTCTGTAATCTATCAGGAATTTAATTTCTGTAAATATTTATTTTAAAAATATTTTTTTTGATGGTGTGGGCCTGATCCTTCAGAAATGTGATATGTTTTTGACTTGTAATCGCCCCTATCCCCATCTACCCATGTACAGAACAAATATATTAGTCTCTCCCGTGATTACTCAATTTACATAATAATGCATGACTTCAGTGCTTTACAAACCGAGGCCAGTCATCGGGACTAAGTCCATCAAACCACCATGTTCAAACTAACGTGGCCAAAACAATGACGTTTCCGGGAATAAAGCTGCAACCAAGATGATCCCAAAACTAGGTTGTGTGATTGTAGCTTTAACTTCAGGCTTGTCGTGAATGTATACTAGCACGCAACATGTCAGAATATTGTAATTACATATTATCGTAATTAAGGAATTAAGGTTGTTCGATACAGTTTCATAGAACAATGTCTTTGTCAATAGATTACTTATATACAAGATCATAGGCGAACATTATTTGAAAAAAAAATCAAACAGTTTTTGTTCTAAAACAAATATAGTGTCTTTAATTTTGGCGTTCAAGAAGTGGCGACTTACACACAGTCATCACCATTTCATTTCAATATATGTATGACAGATACACCGATGTTACCGTGCGTCGCGGGGCATGGCCCCTATTCATTTTGTTCAACTAATCGTTAGAATGTACTTTGTTTTTCTGTATAAAAGAACAAAGATGAGAAAAATACATGGAGATTGGATTTAGACCGACGAATATGCAATCACGTGACTTGACACGCTCATACAACATTTGACAGAGTTTGAGTTTATCGAAACGCACAGTTTTTGCGAGAATATGTCAGGCATATTTCTTTTCTGATAACAGCAGAATATTCCTACTCACTGTCAGAATATGTCAGGCATATTTCTTTTCAGATAACAGCAGAATATTCCTAAACACTGTCAGAATATGTCAGGCATATTTCTTTTCTGATAACAGCAGAATATTACTAAACACTGTCAGAATATGTCAGGCATATTTCTTTTCTGATAACAGCAGAATATTCCTAAACACTGTCAGAATATGTCAGGCATATTTCTTTTCTGATAACAGCAGAATATTCCTAAACACTGTCAGAATATGTCAGGCATATTTCTTTTCTGATAACAGCAGAATATTCCTAAACACTGTCAGAATATGCCAGACATTTTTCTTTTCTTATAACAGCAGGATATTCCTAAACACTGTCAGAATATGCCAGGCATATTTCTTTTCTGATAACAGCAGAATATTCCTAAACACTGTCAGAATATGTCAGGCATATTTCTTTTCAAATAACAGCAGAATATTCCTAAACACTGTCAGAATATGTCAGGCATATTTCTTTTCTGATAACAGCAGAATATTCCTAAACACTGTCAGAATATGTCAGGCATATTTCTTTTCAGATAACAGCAGAATATTCCTAAACACTGTCAGAATATGTCAGGCATATTTCTTTTCAGATAACAGCAGAATATTCCTAAACACTGTCAGAATATGTCAGGCATATTTCTTTTCTGATAACAGCAGAATATTCCTACTCACTGTCAGAATATGTCAGGCATATTTCTTTTCTGATAACAACAGAATACTCCTAAACACTGTCAGAATATGTCAGGCATATTTCTTTTCTGATAACAGCAGAATATTCCTAAACACTGTCAGAATATGTCAGGCATATTTCTTTTCAGATAACAGCAGAATATGCCTACTCACTGTCAGAATATGTCAGGCATATTTCTTTTCTGATAACAGCAGAATATTCCTAAACACTGTCAGAATATGCTAGGCATATTTCTTTTCTGATAACAGCAGAATATTCCTACTCACTGTCAGAATATGTCAGGCATATTTCTTTTCTGATAACAGCAGAATATTCCTAAACACTGTCAGAATATGCCAGGCATATTTCTTTTCTGATAACAGCAGAATATTCCTAAACACTGTCAGAATATGTCAGGCATATTTCTTTTCTGATAACAGCAGAATATTCCTACTCACTGTCAGAATATGTCAGGCATATTTCTTTTCTGATAACAGCAGAATATTCCTAAACACTGTCAGAATATGTCAGGCATATTTATTTTCTGATAACAGCAGAATATTCTTAAACACTGTCAGAATATGTCAGGCATATTTCTTTTCTGATAACAACAGAATATTCCTAAACCCTGTCAGAATATGCCAGGCATATTTATTTTCTGATAACAGCAGAATATTCCTAAACACTGTCAGAATATGTCAGGCATATTTCTTTTCTGATAACAACAGAATATTCCTAAACCCTGTCAGAATATGCCAGGCATATTTCTTTTCTGATAACAGCAGAATATTCCTAAACACTGTCAAAATATGCCAGGCATATTTCTTTTCTGATAACAGCAGAATATTCCTAAACACTGTCAGAATATGCCAGGCATATTTCTTTTCTGATAACAGCAGAATATTCCTAAACACTGTCAGAATATGTCAGGCATATTTCTTTTCTTATAACAGCAGAATATTCCTACTCACTGTCAGAATATGTCAGGCATCTTTTATTCTGATAACAGCAGAATATTCCTAAACACTGTCAGAATATGCCAGGCATATTTCTTTTCAGATAACAGCAGAATTTTCCTAAACGCTGTCAGAAAATGTCAGGCATATTTCTTTTCTGATAACAGCAGAATATTCCTAAACACTGTCAGAATATGTCAGGCATATTTCTTTTCTGATATCAGCAGAATATTCCTAAACACTGTCAGAATATGCAAGGCATATTTCTTTTCTGATAACAGCAGAATATACCTAAACACTGTCAGAATATGTCAGGCATATTTATTTTCTGATAACAGCAGAATATTCCTAAACACTGTCAGAATATGTCAGGCATATTTCTTTTCTGATAACAGCAGAATATTCCTAAACACTGTCAGAATATGTCAGTCATATTTCTTTTCTGATAACAGCAGAATATTCCTACTCACTGTCAGAATATGTCAGGCATATTTCTTTTCTGATAACAGCAGAATATTCCTAAACACTGTCAGAATATGTCAGGCATATTTCTTTTCAGATAACAGCAGAATATTCCTACTCACTGTCAGAATATGTCAGGCATATTTCTTTTCTGATAACAGCAGAATATTCCTAAATACTGTCAGAATATGTCAGGCATATTTCTTTTCTGATAACAGCAGAATATTCCTAAACACTGTCAGAATATGCCAGGCATATTTCTTTTCTGATAACAGCAGAATATACCTAAACACTGTCAGAATATGTCAGGCATATTTATTTTCTGATAACAGCAGAATATTCCTAAACACTGTCAGAATATGTCAGGCATATTTCTTTTCTGATAACAGCAGAATATTCCTAAACACTGTCAGAATATGTCAGTCATATTTCTTTTCTGATAACAGCAGAATATTCCTAAACACTGTCAGAATATGTCAGGCATATTTCTTTTCAGATAACAGCAGAATATTCCTAAACACTGTCAGAATATGTCAGGCATATTTCTTTTCTGATAACAACAGCATATTCCTAAACACTGCCAGAAATTGCTTAAACGTACAATAATTTATTGTTAACTTATTCTATTAACGTATTTATTGCTAATTTTTACTGAAGTCATGTTAATTAGTCATCTATATCATCGAGTAATATATGAACGTAATCGCATCAATTCAATTCGTTAGTTATTTTATATTAACAAGCTTTATTTTCATGTTATTACATTATGTGTGCTGTGAATTTCCATAACCCTTCATACATCATGTACGACATAACTTTATTAGTTCACATAAACCCTCACTCCATATAATAATTAAGAAAATTAACTTAACAATAACACGTACTTGCTAGAATACTGTAGGTAAAGTAATGTGTGGATATGATTGTGTGTGTTTTAGAGGGTATGCTTAACGTGTGTGTATATATGTGGTACGTTGTCATACATATTGTTTAATAAGTGAAACTTCAGTATTATATGAGTGATGGTGACATTCGTGTACAGTCCATCTTCATTGACATTCTGAATCACGATCTCCCTTTAGCAAAATAAGAAAATATTTATTTGCGGGTTCCTTTTTTTTTACTATTTGTACTTGTATTATGTTTTTGTAGTTTACCATTCTGAACCCCTGGGTGGTTTCAGTAGTGTGATTAAGTTATTATTATTCTAATTGCAGTATGCAGGTTTTTGGTTCTTTAAATCTATTTTTGGGGTTTCAGGATTACCTTTAAAATGAAGTTTGTATAATATAATAAGAATAACGACCCCAATATACCACGAGATTTTGACCAGTTTACTATCGCTCGTGTAACTCGTGTAAATCACGCTCGTGTAAATCACGTGATATAATGGTCTCTTGGATGGTTATTCTTTAATTATTGCAACAATTAAGATAATATATCAATAGTACTATGAATAACGCAAAATGACCACTTGCATAGAACATCTAAAATTTAAATTTGTTCGATTTAAACTTCAATTATTCGCAGACTAACATAGGTCATTAATTAATACAACATCCGTGAACACAGTTGATACAGTTCCGGTTTCATCAATGGAGGATATTCATGTCAAGTGAGAGATATTTCGTGTGAGCTAATAACAGAATACTTACATATCACAGTATTTTAATATTTCTTTTATTATTAATATTTGTCTGTAGTATTCTTGTCGTTCACTAATGTTGAATTCTTTTTAAATCAATTTTTATATTTCATGTACTTTTATTATTTACTTTATTAATCTGAAAACCTAAAAGGAAATGTTAACTCTTTCTTTACGGTATTAATAAAGCATTATTCTATTCTATTCTATTCCATTCTAATACATCTTATAAACATCCGCCTAATTCGTGTAGAAGTTTTCCGGTTTCTGCTTGTTACGTTTTGTGGGATGTTAAGTTTTCAGACGTATGTATTTACAATGGAGACGTTTTTTTCCTTTTAATTCAAAGATATACAAGTGTAGTACATAGTATATGAGACACGGTGAGCGTAAATAGGTTTTGACCAGTAAGAAACAGTGATATCTTGGGGGAATATTATTGATATTAAATGTGATAATGCATAAAAGAAACGAAACGAAAAAAAAAAAAACCCAGAGTGTGACTTTTTGGAGAATTTCAAAACGAAAGTAATGACAAATAGTTGTTGACATGTAGAATAGAAAGTTATCTGGGCGAGCTAAATGATTGCAAGGGATTGAACTGATGGTTATAATAGATACCATTATACAGGCAGCCGGCCAATTGCATATTGTTAATTTAGTTTATCATTTCTTAATAAATAGGTTCATAGATTGAATCGTAATTCGTATCGCCTAATCAATAGAAGTATGTTAATGGCGAGATAATTTGGATTCTTGCTTGTAATTGATTTCATGCTATTAAATTTAGACGATTCCATTCAAGTGACAGGGGCGTAACAATGCAATAATTTATCATCAATACGTACTATGTTCAAAGTTACCGTTGTTCATATTATTTTTCTATGCCAGCTGTAAATTACAATTCAATGTATATATAAATATATATAATATCAAGATTGCAATCAGTCAAGGGTGCAGGTTTCATTGTCCCTAAAACTATCGATCCTAATTAGCATAATTTGTTGGATTCAGACGTGGCATGTGAATTCTGATTGAACTCTACCAATAAGGTGTCAATTATATCACATGACCTGTATTGACATTGTCCTGAAAAACTTATATAAGTAGCGTAGAGAAAGCGTTCTAGGATCACAGATTAAAACAAGTACCCGTAACACCACTATGAGCACTACAACGTCTCCCTGGGACAGGTCACACCGAACTGCGCATAGCTCCGAGTCTACATCATACAGTATACACAGCATACTAGAAATGGGCAAGGCTAGTGAAAACATCAGAGAGGACCATGTTAAAGTTGCCAAGACTAGACACAGAATTCATAAACACGGTACAGTAAATACGTAATGTACTTCATTCGGTCTTAACACTAGAATGTCAGTTCATGGTTTTATGTCTAGGACACAATTACAAACGCTGAATGATACAAATGCAAATCATGTGTAATAATTTAGTTCAGAAGATATTCTGACTAAAATCATAAAAGCGGTAATATGTTTTCCGTGTTGTCTTCGTTGAACCCATTATTCTGCTATCATGTAACGTGATTATGATTTTCATGACTATGCAATGAGCAGTCACATCTACTGTAATAATATCAGAAGGTGCTAATAATACAAATACACGAAATATGTTGACTTGGCCACCCCTCACAAACTATTTTATAGGCAGAAAATGTACATTGATTTAGCAACACAGATTAGCGTTACTTCAGTGTATTGTGGGTTGTGGTGTCGTCCACGCGCAGTATTGTGGGTTGTGGTGTCGTCCACGCGCAGTATTGTGGGTTGTGGTGTCGTCCACGCGCAGTATTGTGGGTTGTGGTGTCGTCCACGCGATGTATTGTGGGTTGTGGTGTCGTCCACGCGATGTATTGTGGGTTGTGATGTCGTCCACGCGATGTATTGTGGGTTGTGGTGTCGTCCACGCGATGTATTGTGGGTTGTGATGTCGTCCACGCGATGTATTGTGGGTTGTGGTGTCGTCCAGGCGATGTATTGTGGGTTGTGATGTCGTCCACGCGATGTATTGTGGGTTATGATGTCGTCTAGGCAATGTATTGTGGGTTGTGATGTCGTCCACGCGATGTATTGTGGGTTGTGGTGTCGTTCACGCGATGTATTGTGGGTTGCGGTGTCGTCCACGTGATGTATAGTGGTTTGTGATGTCGTTCACGCGATGTATTGTGGGTTGTGTTGTCGTCCACGTGATATATTGTGGGTTGTGGTGTCGTCCAGGCAATGTATTGTGGGTTGCGGTGTCGTCAACGCGATGTATTGTGGGTTGTGGTGTCGTCTACGAGAATGATTTTATCACACTGTATCACGACTAAATCACTCATTTACAAGATAAAGACCAAGTCACCACTTCAAATGAATTCCATTTAAATGACGTAAACTGGAGAGTAACTAATAAATACGATTAATACATAACTGGCATATTTGCTAGTTTTAAAATGACTGACAAATTAAAAACTCGGCATGTCAACGATATTAATAGTCAATTAGGAAAAGTGTCTATATTTCATGAGGGCATGCCAGTTTCAGTGAAATTGTTAAAATTAGTGTTTACTGAAATCAATTATATGGGTAATTGAGATAATTACCTTAATGACAGTGAAACATGAGTTGTAATGAGGATATACTAATGGTCATCGTAATAAAGCTCAATTTCGTATGTCATCGTCAGACGACGAATACACATTGTACATGTTGTGAAACAAGATCACGTGACACACAGTCCTGTGTTTTTCAGTATCAACAGGTGTCCCACAATGAACCACAATGGTTTGGGTACATACAAAGTCATTGCCTACACTAAACGATAAATTATAACCCAACTCTTTGTCCTTTCCCCCCTCTTTAGAATCGAGGCCTTCTTCGTGTGCCGTCCCTGAAAGTTCATCGGACGCAACTGTCTCCAGTACACCCGAGAAGAGGAAGAAGACAAGGTATAGGTGAGACTTCTATATTTCCGCCGTACAGTACACATGCCATTTTCAGATTTACGGCGCATAACAGATACAGTACACACACCATTTCTCAGATCTACGGCACATAATAGATAGAGTACACACACCATTTCTCAGATCTACGGCACATAACGGATAGAGTACACACACCATTTCTCAGCTCCACGGCACATAATAGAGTACACACACCATTTCTCAGATCTACGGCACATAACAGACAGAGTACACACACCATTTCTCAGCTCCACGGCACATAACAGATAGAGTACACACACCATTTCTCAGATCTACGGCACATAACGGATAGAGTACACACACCATTTCTCAGATCTACGGCACATAACAGATAGAGTACACACACCATTTCTCAGCTCCACGGCACATAATAGAGTACACACACCATTTCTCAGATCTACGGCACATAACAGATAGAGTACACACACCATCTCTCAGATCTACGGCACATAACAGATAGAGTACACACACCATTTCTCAGCTCCACGGCACATAATAGAGTACACACACCATTTCTCAGATCTACGGCACATAACAGATAGAGTACACACACCATTTCTCAGCTCCACGGCACATAACAGATAGAGTACACACATCATTTCTCAGATCTACGGCACATAACGGTAAGAGTACACACACCATTTCTCAGATCTACGGCACATAACAGATAGAGTAGACACACCATCTCTCAGATCTACGGCACATAACAGATAGAGTACACACACCATGTCTCAGATCTACGGCACATAACAGATAGAGTACACACACCATTTCTGAGATTTACGGCATATAACAGATAGAGTACACACACCATTTCTCAGATCTACGGCACATAACGGATAGAGTACACACACAATTTCTCAGCTCCACGGCGCATAACAGATAGAGTACACACACCATTTCTCAGATCTACGGCACATAACAGATAGAGTACACACACCATTTCTCAGATATACGGCACATAACAGATAGAGTACACACACCATTTCTGAGATTTACGGCATATAACAGATAGAGTACACACACCATTTCTCAGATCTACGGCACATAACAGATAGAGTACACACACCATTTTTCAGATCTACGGAACATAATAGATAGAGTACACACACCATTTCCCAGATCTACGGCACATAACAGATAGAGTACACACCATTTCTCAGATCTACGGCACATAACAGATAGAGTAGACACACCATCTCTCAGATCTACGGCACATAACAGATAGAGTACACACACCATTTCTGAGATTTACGGCATATAACAGATAGAGTACACACACCATTTCTCAGATCTACGGCACATAACGGATAGAGTACACACACAATTTCTCAGCTCCACGGCGCATAACAGATAGAGTACACACACCATTTCTCAGATCTACGGCACATAACAGATAGAGTACACACACCATTTCTCAGATATACGGCACATAACAGATAGAGTACACACACCATTTCTGAGATTTACGGCATATAACAGATAGAGTACACACACCATTTCTCAGATCTACGGCACATAACAGATAGAGTACACACACCATTTTTCAGATCTACGGAACATAATAGATAGAGTACACACACCATTTCCCAGATCTACGGCACATAACAGATAGAGTACACACACCATTTCTCAGATCTACGGCACATAACAGGCAGAGTACACACACCATTTCTCAGATCTACGGCACATAACAAATAAGAGTACACACACCATCTCTCAGATCTACGGCACATAACAGATAGAGTACACACACCATTTCCCAGATCTACGGCACATAATAGATAGAGTACACACACCATCTCTCAGATCTACGGCACATAACAGATAGAGTACACACACAATTTCTCAGCTCCACGGCACATAATAGATAGAGTACACACACCATTTCCCAGATCTACGGCACATAACAGATAGAGTACACACACCATTTCTCAGATCTACGGCACATAATAGATAGAGTACACACACCATCTCTCAGATCTACAGTACACGGCTGCTGAAGTACATATCATTTCTAATAACGTCTTCGTAACGCTTTGCAGGACAAAATTTAGTGCTTACCAGCTGGAACAGATGGAGAGAGCTTTCGAGAAGGCACCATACCCGGATACTATGGCGAGACAAGAATTAGCATTGCGAATTGATTTGACAGAGTCGAGGGTGCAGGTACTAGTGCCATATAATACTATTTCACGGGGGTATCACACACGAAACATTCCCTAGCACACTGTATTTGTATCCTATAATAGTACTGGTGAAACGTGATTGAAGTAACCAGAGGGTCATGACGACGTGCTACATCATATAAATTCTCTTCTGGGAAATAGCCAGATGGCCACGTGCCACCTCCTCTAAATCTGCCACTGAGGACTAATCCTAGGGTCGTTTGCCACCTCTACTTTCATTACCTGGGAAGTAACCTGAGGGCGGGTGTCACCTATAAATCCTCCCATTGGAAATAACCCGAGGGGCGAGTACCTGTCTTGACTGGATTACCTATAAATTCGAGTATTAACCCGGAGTATGTACCACCTCTAAACCCGACCCATGGAAAGTAACCCGAGTGGCAGGTACTAACCCGACCCATGTAAAGTAACCTGAGTGGCAGGTACTATCTTCTCTAAATCCTCTCCTATGAAGTAGTAACCTGAGGGACGAATGCCACTTATAAATCTTTTCTGGGTAATTAAACTGGGGGTTGATTTCATCTTTTAAAAATCCTCCCCTGTGAGGTGATCTTAGGGGCGGGTGCCACCTCTAAATCCGCCTCGGTGAAGTACCTTATATTGGCATGAACTCTCATCTTCAGGTATGGTTTCAAAATCGGCGTGCGAAATGGAGAAAAATCAAGACATCTAGCAAATCACCGACGCATTTGAATAGTGAGTAATATATACTTTGTCTAATTTCACATTTTATATCGAAATCACAAATTATATATCGAAATCACTGACTCTAATACTACAGACTCTTTACCAATACCGCTTACACCATATCTATATCGCATGCTCTTTATCTAAACCACAAACTATTTATCTAAATTACACACTAAACTACAGCAGCATATAATCATAAGCTGCAGACAACGTTCTGTATTCATTTCATTCATTATTGCAGCATCCGACCATATCTAGTCATGCCATACTAGTATGAATCAGTATGTGTTCTCGTAAGTTCATCACCGAGGGCGTGATTTCGGTTCGGGCCGAGTGTCCAGGCACCTAATCTTGGCACGGGCAGGGTTTCATATTCTATATCCCAGAACCTCTATATAAATCACATGCACTATATGCATATAACAGACTAATTGATTAAAGCACACACCGCAGTGGGGTTTTGTGAATGCTACAAAGCAAACTATATGAATCAACTCACGAAAAATAGGAATCGATGGACAGAAAAGCTAAATATATAGTGTCCTCTTTGGTAAAAAGTTGCTATTTCGATTCACCTACGCAACCGAATTTCTGAACCGTTTATGGCATCGCCCTTCTTAGAGAACATGGTGTTATTTGGGTACAAATTGGTACAAAAACATGGCGCTGTTTTTGCTAATGAACCAATGGAGGGCCCTTGATATATACACGGGTACGATATCTAAATCACTATATCTACTGATTACACTATATATCTCAATCTCTATATCTACTGACTATACTATATATCTAAATCACTTGTATCTACACTTTACACTATATATCTCAATCACTATATCTACTGACTACACTATATATCTAAATCACTATATCTACTGATTACACTATATATCCAAATCACTTGTATCTACACTTTACACTATATATCTCAATCACTATATCTACTGACTACACTATATATCTAAATCACTATATCTACTGATTACACTATATATCTACATCACTATATCTACTGACTACACTATATATCTAAATCACTATATCTACTGACTACACTATATATCTAAATCACTATATCTACTGATTACACTATCAATCTAAATCACTATATCTACTGATTTCAGTATATATCTAAATCGCTATATCTACTGATTACACTTTATATCTAAATCACTATATCAACTGATTACACTATGCATCTAAATCACTATATCTACGTATTACACTATATATCTAAATCACTATATCTACAGACTACACAATATATCTAAATCACTATATCTCCTGACTACACTATATATCTAAATCACTATATCTACTGACTCCGCTATATATCTAAATCACTATATCAACTGATTACACTATATATCTCAATCACTATATCTACTGATTACAATATCTAACTAAATCACTACAACTACTGACTACGCTAAATATCTAAATCACTATATCTACTGATTACACTATATATCTCAATCACTATATCTACTGACTACACTATATATTTAAATCACTTTTATCTACTGATTACACTATATATCGCAATCACTATATCTACTGATTACACTATATATCTAAATCACTATATCTACTGATTGCACTATATATCTAAATCACTATATCTTCTGATTACACTATATATCTAAATCACTATATCAACTGATTACACTATGCATCTAAATCACTATATCTACTGATTACACTATATATCTAAATAACTATATCTACTGATTACACTATAAATCTAAATCACTGTATCTACTGATTACAGAATATATCTAAGTCGCTATATCTACAATCTGATTAAAATCTGATGTAGTGTACGGGCTTTAATTATTTTGGCTATAAACTTATTTTAATTTTATTTTTTATTACTTTTGTTATTAATGCCTTTTTATTTTATTATTTTACTTTGATTTTGATTTTTTTTAATTCCGCCCTACATACATCTGATCCGACGCCTACGTAAGTCCCGTTCAAATCTCGCGTAAGTAACAGCCAATCACAGGCCCCCTTTTATAGAGTCTGTCGGTTGCTTACTTTTCAGTGTAGCGATACTCTACGGGCAATCTTTCTGTACATTATATTTTGCCCACTTGAATAAACCATTAATAGAAAATTGCTAGTATATTTTTATTTACAAAAGAAATTCCACAGCATTTTCCAATTTTTGTCATTACATTGAATATTTTGTTCACTTCCAACAAATGTGTACACTTCCTGATACATCTTCGCCAGCCAAGGTTCGTTTATTCAGTCATCGCTTCAATTTTACATCAAACACTGAGCATAATTATCTAAAATGGAAGCAAAAAAAAAAGTAAATCGTAATGATTAGAACACTGTAAACAGCTATAGTAAACAATGCAAATTTTAAATTGTATAACGGTCACCGGCCCACGGCATCGACGCAGAAAATTGGAGCAATAAAATATTTCCTGATCAATTGCGATGTGTTCCAAATAAAAAATATTTTATTCCAGTCCAAATCAGCTCAATTACTTTGATAAAGAGTTATTGTATAATGTACAAAATGTTGATACATTTTGATGAATATTTACAGCTACGGCTTCAATACCGTAGACGGTTTTGACCCGATCGTCAACAAAACATCACCCGTCTCCAGGGCAAGCGACTGGAAAAAGACACCGGTGTTCGGTCGAACCGGTGGAAACAAAATCGTCACTCCCAGAATAACTACGCAAAGTAACGATCTAAACTCGAACCATTCGAGCCACAATATAAACATAAAAAAATGACTTTCGTTGCATTTGACAATGATAAACTTACCGAAAAGCCATGTTCTTCTCGGTCCTAACGTCGGTATAATCCGCCATTTTATGTTTGAGTGTGTTTGCCACCTGACTCTGCCCAGTGACGTCATCATGTGCGCTATAGAAGAAGGTCTGTGATTCGTTGACTAAAATCGTCGACAGTGGGTCTCGTTGAAATCTCGTTACATAGGCATCGGCTCAGATGTATGTAGGGCGGAATTTTAAAAAAATCACAAAATCAAAATCAAAGTAAAATAATAAAATAAAAAGGCATTAATAACAAAAGTAATAAAACATAAAATTAAAATAAGTTTATAGCCAAAATAATTAAAGCCCGTACACTACATCAGATTTTAATCAGATTGCTATATCTACTGATTACACTTTATATCTAAATCACTATATCAACTGATTACACTATATATCTAATTCACTAAATCTACTGACTACACTATATATCTCAATCACTATATCTACTGACTACACTATATATCTAAATCACTATATCTACTGATTACACTATATATCTAAATCACTTTTATCTACTGATTACACTATATATCTCAATCACTATATCTACTGATTACACTATATATCTAAATCACTATATCAACTGATTGCACTATATATCTAAATCACTATATCTTCTGATTACACTATATATCTAAATCACTATATCAACTGACTACACTATGAATCTAAATCACTATATCTACTGATTACACTATATATCTAAATAACTATATCTACTGATTACACTATAAATCTAAATCACTATATCTAAATTACACTTTATATCTAAATCACTATATCAACTGATTACACTATATATCTAATTCACTATATATACTGACTACACTATATATCTAAACCACTATATCTACTGATTACTCTATCTAACTAAATCACTATAACTACTGACTACACTATACATCTAAATCACTATATCTACTGACTACGCTATATATCTAAATCACTATATCTACTGATTACACTATATATCTAAATCGCTATATCTACTGATTACAGTATATATCTAAATTACTATATCTACTGACTACACTATGTATCTATATCACTATATCTACTGATTACACTATATATCTAAATCACTATATCTACTGATTGCACTATATATCTAAATCACTATATCTTCTGATTACACTATATATCTAAATCACTATATCAACTGATTACACTATGCATCTAAATCACTATATCTACTGCTTACACTATATATCTAAATAACTATATCTACTGATTACACTATAAATCTAAATCACTATATCTACTGATTACAGAATATATCTAAGTCGCTATATCTACTGATTACACTTTATATCTAAATCACTATATCAACTGATTACACTATATATCTAATTCACTATATCTACTGACTACACTATATATCTCAATCACTATATCTACTGACTACACTATATATCTAAATCACTATATCTACTGATTACACTATATATCTAAATCACTTTTATCTACTGATTACACTATATATCTCAATCACTATATCTACTGATTACACTATATATCTAAATCACTATATCTACTGATTGCACTATATATCTAAATCACTACATCTACTGACTACGCTATATATCTAAATCACTATAACTACTGATTACACTATATATCTAAATCACTATATATACTGATTGCACTATATATCTAAATCACTATATCTTCTGATTACACTGTATATCTAAATCACTATATCTACTGATTACACTATGCATCTAAATAACTATATCAACTGATTACACTTTATATCTAAATCACTATATCAACTGATTACACTATATATCTAATTCACTATATCTACTGACTATACTATATATCTCAATCTCTATATCTACTGACTACACTATATATCTAAATCACTATATCTACTGATTACACTATATATCTAAATCACTTTTATCTACTGATTGCACTATATATCTCAATCACTATATCTACTGATAACACTAAATATCTAAATCACTATATCTACTGATTGCACTATATATCTAAATCACTATATCTTCTGATTACACTATATATCTAAATCACTATATCAACTGATTACACTATGCATCTAAATCACTATATCTACTGATTACACTATATATCTAAATAACTATATCTACTGATTACACTTTATATCTAAATCACTATATCAACTGATTACACTATATATCTAATTTACTATATCTACTGACTACACTATATATCTAAATCACTATATCAACTGATTACACTATGCATCTAAATCACTATATCTACTGATTACACTATATATCTAAATAACTATATCTACTGATTACACTATAAATCTAAATCACTATATCTACTGATTACAGAATATATCTAAGTCGCTATATCTACTGATTACACTTTATATCTAAATCACTATATCAACTGACTACACTATATATCTCAATCACTATATCTACTGACTACACTATATATCTAAATCACTATATCTACTGATTACACTATATATCTAAATCACTTTTATCTACTGATTACACTCTATATCTCAATCACTATATCTACTGATTACACTATATATCTAAATCACTATATCTACTGATTGAACTATATATCTAAATCACTATATCTACTGATTACACTATATATCTCAATAACTATGTCTACTGATTACACTATAAATCTAAATCACTATATCTACTGATTACAGTATATATCTAAATCGCTATATCTACTGATTACACTTTATATCTAAATCACTATATCAACTGATTACACTATCAATCTAATTCACTATCTATACTGACTACACTATATATCTAAACCACTATATCTACTGATTACACTATCTAACTAAATCACTATAACTACTGACTACACTATACATCTAAATCACTATATCTACCGACTACGCTATATATCTAAATCACTATATCTACTGATTACACTATATATCTAAATCGCTATATCTACTGATTACAGTATATATCTAAATTACTATATCTACTGACTACACTATGTAACTATATCACTATATCTACTGATTACACTATATATCTAAATCACTATATCTACTGATTGCACTATATATCTAAATCACTATATCTTCTGATTACACTATATATCTAAATCACTATATCAACTGATTACACTATGCATCTAAATCACTATATCTACTGATTACACTATATATCTAAATAACTATATCTACTGATTACACTATCAATCTAAATCACTATATCTACTGATTACAGAATATATCTAAGTCGCTATATCTACTGATTACACTTTATATCTAAATCACTATATCAACTGATTACACTATATATCTAATTCACTATATCTACTGACTACACTATATATCTCAATCACTATATCTACTGACTACATTATATATCTAAATCACTATATCTACTGATTACACTATATATCTAAATCACTTTATCTACTGATTACACTATATATCTCAATCACTATATCTACTGATTACACTATATGTCTCAATCACTATATCTACTGATTGCACTATATATCTAAATCACTATATCTTCTGATCACACTATATATCTAAATCACTATATCAACTGATTACACTATGCATCTAAATCACTATATCTACTGATTACACTATAAATCTAAATCACTATATCTACTGATTACAGTATATATCTAAATAACTATATCTACTGATTACACTATAAATCTAAATCACTATATCTACTGATTACAGTATATATCTAAATCGCTATATCTACTGATTACACTTTATATCTAAATCACTATATCAACTGATTACACTATATATCTAATTCACTATATATACTGACTACACTATATATCTAAACCACTATATCTACTGATTACACTATCTAACTAAATCACTATAACTACTGACTACACTATACATCTAAATCACTATATCTACTGACTACGCTATATATCTAAATCACTATATCTACTGATTACACTATATATCTAAATCGCTATATCTACTGATTACAGTATATATCTAAATTACTATATCTACTGACTACACTATGTATCTATATCACTATATCTACTGATTACACTATATATCTAAATTACTATATCTACTGACTACACTATGTATCTATATCACTATATCTACTGATTACACTATATATCTAAATCGCTATATCTACTGATTACACTATATAACTCAATCACTATATCTACTGATTACAGTATATATCTAAATCACTATATCTACTGATTGCACTATATATCTAAATCACTATATCTACTGACTACACTATATATCTAAACCACTATATCTACTGATTACACTATATATCTAAATCACTTTTATCGACTGTTTACACTGTATATCTTAATCACTATATCTACTGATTACACTATATATCTAAATCACTATATCTACTGATTGCACTATATATCTAAATCACTACATCTACTGACTACGCTATCTATCTAAATCACTATATCTACTGATTGCACTATATATCTAAATCACTATATCTTCTGATTACACTATATATCTAAATCACTATATCAACTGATTACACTTTATATCTAAATCACTATATCTATTGATTACACTATATATCTCAATCACTATATCTACTGATTACACTATACATCTAATTCACTATATCTACTGACTAAACTATATATCTAAACCACTATATCTACTGATTACACTATCTAACTAAATCACTATAACTAGTGACTACACTATACATCTAAATCACTATATCCACTGACTACGCTATATATCTAAATCACTATATCTACTGATTACACTATATATCTAAATCACTATATCTACTGACTACACTATATATCTAAACCACTATATCTACTGATTACACTATATATCTAAATAACTTTTATCTACTGTTTACACTGTATATCTGAATCACTATATCTACTGATTACACTATACATCTAAATCACTATATCTACTGATTGCACTATATATCTAAACCACTACATCTACTGATTACACTATATATCTAAATCACAATATCTACTGATTGCACTATATATCTAAATCACTATATCTTCTGATTACACTATATATCTAAATCACTATATCAACTGATTACACTATGCATCTAAATCACTATATCTACTGATTACACTATATATCTAAATAACTATATCTACTGATTACAGTATATATCTAAATCGCTATATCTACTGATTACACTTTATATCTAAATCACTATATCTACTGATTGCACTATATATCTAAATCACTTTTATCTACTGATTACACTATATATCTCAATCACTATATCTACTGATTACACTATATATCTAAATCACTATATCTACTGATTGCACTATATATCTAAATCACTATATCTTCTGATTACGCTATATATCTAAATCACTATATCAACTGATTACACTATGCATCTAAATAACTATATCTACTGATTACACTATCAATCTAAGTCACTATATCTACTGATTTCAGTATATATCTAAATCGCTATATCTACTGATTACACTTTATATCTAAATCACTATATCAACTGATTACACTATATATCTAATTCACTATATCTACTGACTAAACTATATATCTAAACCACTATATCTACTGATTACACTATCTAACTAAATCACTATAACTACTGACTACACTATACATCTAAATCACTTGTATCTACACTTTACACTATATATCTCAATCACTATATCTACTGACTACACTATATATCTAAATCACTATATCTACTGATTACACTATATATCCAAATCACTTGTATCTACACTTTACACTATATATCTCAATCACTATATCTACTGAATACGCTATATATCTAAATCACTATATCTACTGATTACACTATATATCTAAATCACTATATCTACTGACTACACTATATATCTAAACCACTATATCTACTGATTACACTATATATCTAAATAACTTTTATCTACTGTTTACACTGTATATCTGAATCACTATATCTACTGATTACACTATATATCTAAATCACTATATCTACTGATTGCACTATATATCTAAACCACTACATCTACTGACTACGCTATATATCTAAATCACTATATCTACTGATTACACTATATATCTAAATCACTATATCTACTGATTGCACTATATATCTAAATCACTATATCTTCTGATTACACTATATATCTAAATCACTATATCTACTGTTTACACTATATATCTAAATCACTATATCTACTGTTTACACTATATATCTAAATCACTATATCTACTGATTACACTATATATCTAAATAACTTTTATCTACTGTTTACACTGTATATCTGAATCACTATATCTACTGATTACACTATATATCTAAATCACTATATCTACTGATTGCACTATATATCTAAACCACTACATCTACTGACTACGCTATATATCTAAATCACTATATCTACTGATTACACTATATATCTAAATCATTATATCTACTGATTGCACTATATATCTAAATCACTATATCTTCTGATTACACTATATATCTAAATCACTATATCTACTGTTTACACTATATATCTAAATCACTATATCTACTGTTTACACTATATATCTAAATCACTATATCAACTGATTACACTATGCATCTAAATCACTATATCTACTGATTACACTACATATCTAATTCACTATATCTACTGACTACACTATATATCCCAATCACTATATCTACTGACTACACTATATATCTAAATCACTATATCTACTGATTACAATATATATCTAAATCACTTTTATCTACTGATTACACTATATATCTCAATCACTATATCTACTGATTACACTATATATCTACTGATTGCACTATATATCTAAATCGCTATATCTTCTGATTACACTATATATTTAAATCACTATATCAACTGATTACACTATGCATCTAAATCACTATATCTACTGATTACACTATATATCTAAATAACTATATCTACTGATTACACTATAAATCTAAATCACTATATCTACTGATTACAGTATATATCTAAATCGCTATATCTACTGATTACACTTTATATCTAAATCACTATATCAACTGATTACACTATATATCTAATTCACTATATCTGCTGACTAAACTATATATCTAAACCACTATATCTACTGATTACACTATCTAACTAAATCACTATAACTACTGACTACACTATACATCTAAATCACTATATCTACTGAATACGCTATATATCTAAATCACTATATCTACTGATTACACTATATATCTAAATCACTATATCTACTGACTACACTATATATCTAAACCACTATATCTACTGATTACACTATATATCTAAATAACTTTTATCAACTGTTTACACTGTATATCTGAATCACTATATCTACTGATTACACTATATATCTAAATCACTATATCTACTGATTGCACTATATATCTAAACCACTACATCTACTGACTACGCTATATATCTAAATCACTATATCTACTGATTACACTATATATCTAAATCACTATATCTACTGACTACACTATATATCTAAACCACTATATCTACTGATTACACTATATATCTAAATAACTTTTATCTACTGTTTACACTGTATATCTGAATCACTATATCTACTGATTACACTATACCTCTAAATCACTATATCTACTGATTGCACTATATATCTAAACCACTACATCTACTGATTACACTATATATCTAAATCACAATATCTACTGATTGCACTATATATCTAAATCACTATATCTTCTGATTACACTATATATCTAAATCACTATATCAACTGATTACACTATGCATCTAAATCACTATATCTACTGATTACACTATATATCTAAATAACTATATCTACTGATTACAGTATATATCTAAATCGCTATATCTACTGATTACACTTTATATCTAAATCACTATATCTACTGATTGCACTATATATCTAAATCACTTTTATCTACTGATTACACTATATATCTCAATCACTATATCTACTGATTACACTATATATCTAAATCACTATATCTACTGATTGCACTATATATCTAAATCACTATATCTTCTGATTACGCTATATATCTAAATCACTATATCAACTGATTACACTATGCATCTAAATAACTATATCTACTGATTACACTATCAATCTAAGTCACTATATCTACTGATTTCAGTATATATCTAAATCGCTATATCTACTGATTACACTTTATATCTAAATCACTATATCAACTGATTACACTATATATCTAATTCACTATATCTACTGACTAAACTATATATCTAAACCACTATATCTACTGATTACACTATCTAACTAAATCACTATAACTACTGACTACACTATACATCTAAATCACTTGTATCTACACTTTACACTATATATCTCAATCACTATATCTACTGACTACACTATATATCTAAATCACTATATCTACTGATTACACTATATATCCAAATCACTTGTATCTACACTTTACACTATATATCTCAATCACTATATCTACTGAATACGCTATATATCTAAATCACTATATCTACTGATTACACTATATATCTAAATCACTATATCTACTGACTACACTATATATCTAAACCACTATATCTACTGATTACACTATATATCTAAATAACTTTTATCTACTGTTTACACTGTATATCTGAATCACTATATCTACTGATTACACTATATATCTAAATCACTATATCTACTGATTGCACTATATATCTAAACCACTACATCTACTGACTACGCTATATATCTAAATCACTATATCTACTGATTACACTATATATCTAAATCACTATATCTACTGATTGCACTATATATCTAAATCACTATATCTTCTGATTACACTATATATCTAAATCACTATATCTACTGTTTACACTATATATCTAAATCACTATATCTACTGTTTACACTATATATCTAAATCACTATATCTACTGATTACACTATATATCTAAATAACTTTTATCTACTGTTTACACTGTATATCTGAATCACTATATCTACTGATTACACTATATATCTAAATCACTATATCTACTGATTGCACTATATATCTAAACCACTACATCTACTGACTACGCTATATATCTAAATCACTATATCTACTGATTACACTATATATCTAAATCATTATATCTACTGATTGCACTATATATCTAAATCACTATATCTTCTGATTACACTATATATCTAAATCACTATATCTACTGTTTACACTATATATCTAAATCACTATATCTACTGTTTACACTATATATCTAAATCACTATATCAACTGATTACACTATGCATCTAAATCACTATATCTACTGATTACACTACATATCTAATTCACTATATCTACTGACTACACTATATATCCCAATCACTATATCTACTGACTACACTATATATCTAAATCACTATATCTACTGATTACAATATATATCTAAATCACTTTTATCTACTGATTACACTATATATCTCAATCACTATATCTACTGATTACACTATATATCTACTGATTGCACTATATATCTAAATCGCTATATCTTCTGATTACACTATATATTTAAATCACTATATCAACTGATTACACTATGCATCTAAATCACTATATCTACTGATTACACTATATATCTAAATAACTATATCTACTGATTACACTATAAATCTAAATCACTATATCTACTGATTACAGTATATATCTAAATCGCTATATCTACTGATTACACTTTATATCTAAATCACTATATCAACTGATTACACTATATATCTAATTCACTATATCTGCTGACTAAACTATATATCTAAACCACTATATCTACTGATTACACTATCTAACTAAATCACTATAACTACTGACTACACTATACATCTAAATCACTATATCTACTGAATACGCTATATATCTAAATCACTATATCTACTGATTACACTATATATCTAAATCACTATATCTACTGACTACACTATATATCTAAACCACTATATCTACTGATTACACTATATATCTAAATAACTTTTATCAACTGTTTACACTGTATATCTGAATCACTATATCTACTGATTACACTATATATCTAAATCACTATATCTACTGATTGCACTATATATCTAAACCACTACATCTACTGACTACGCTATATATCTAAATCACTATATCTACTGATTACACTATATATCTAAATCACTATATCTACTGATTGCACTATATATCTAAATCACTATATCTTCTGATTACACTATATATCTAAATCACTATATCTACTGTGTACACTATATATCTAAATCACTATATCTACTGTTTACACTATATATCTAAATCACTATATCTACTGATTACACTATATATCTAAATAACTTTTATTACTGTTTACACTGTATATCTGAATCACTATATCAACTGATTACACTATATATCTAAATCACTATATCTACTGTTTGCACTATATATCTAAACCACTACATCTACTGACTACGCTATATATCTAAATCACTATATCTACTGATTACACTATATATCTAAATCACTATATCTACTGATTGCACTATATATCTAAATCACTTTTATCTACTGATTACACTATATATCTCAATCACTATATCTACTGATTACACTATATATCTAAATCACTATATCTACTGATTGCACTATATATCTAAATCACTATATCTTCTGATTACGCTATATATCTAAATCACTATATCAACTGATTACACTATGCATCTAAATAACTATATCTACTGATTACACTATCAATCTAAGTCACTATATCTACTGATTTCAGTATATATCTAAATCGCTATATCTACTGATTACACTTTATATCTAAATCACTATATCAACTGATTACACTATATATCTAATTCACTATATCTACTGACTAAACTATATATCTAAACCACTATATCTACTGATTACACTATCTAACTAAATCACTATAACTACTGACTACACTATACATCTAAATCACTTGTATCTACACTTTACACTATATATCTCAATCACTATATCTACTGACTACACTATATATCTAAATCACTATATCTACTGATTACACTATATATCCAAATCACTTGTATCTACACTTTACACTATATATCTCAATCACTATATCTACTGAATACGCTATATATCTAAATCACTATATCTACTGATTACACTATATATCTAAATCACTATATCTACTGACTACACTATATATCTAAACCACTATATCTACTGATTACACTATATATCTAAATAACTTTTATCTACTGTTTACACTGTATATCTGAATCACTATATCTACTGATTACACTATATATCTAAATCACTATATCTACTGATTGCACTATATATCTAAACCACTACATCTACTGACTACGCTATATATCTAAATCACTATATCTACTGATTACACTATATATCTAAATCACTATATCTACTGATTGCACTATATATCTAAATCACTATATCTTCTGATTACACTATATATCTAAATCACTATATCTACTGTTTACACTATATATCTAAATCACTATATCTACTGTTTACACTATATATCTAAATCACTATATCTACTGATTACACTATATATCTAAATAACTTTTATCTACTGTTTACACTGTATATCTGAATCACTATATCTACTGATTACACTATATATCTAAATCACTATATCTACTGATTGCACTATATATCTAAACCACTACATCTACTGACTACGCTATATATCTAAATCACTATATCTACTGATTACACTATATATCTAAATCATTATATCTACTGATTGCACTATATATCTAAATCACTATATCTTCTGATTACACTATATATCTAAATCACTATATCTACTGTTTACACTATATATCTAAATCACTATATCTACTGTTTACACTATATATCTAAATCACTATATCAACTGATTACACTATGCATCTAAATCACTATATCTACTGATTACACTACATATCTAATTCACTATATCTACTGACTACACTATATATCCCAATCACTATATCTACTGACTACACTATATATCTAAATCACTATATCTACTGATTACAATATATATCTAAATCACTTTTATCTACTGATTACACTATATATCTCAATCACTATATCTACTGATTACACTATATATCTACTGATTGCACTATATATCTAAATCGCTATATCTTCTGATTACACTATATATTTAAATCACTATATCAACTGATTACACTATGCATCTAAATCACTATATCTACTGATTACACTATATATCTAAATAACTATATCTACTGATTACACTATAAATCTAAATCACTATATCTACTGATTACAGTATATATCTAAATCGCTATATCTACTGATTACACTTTATATCTAAATCACTATATCAACTGATTACACTATATATCTAATTCACTATATCTGCTGACTAAACTATATATCTAAACCACTATATCTACTGATTACACTATCTAACTAAATCACTATAACTACTGACTACACTATACATCTAAATCACTATATCTACTGAATACGCTATATATCTAAATCACTATATCTACTGATTACACTATATATCTAAATCACTATATCTACTGACTACACTATATATCTAAACCACTATATCTACTGATTACACTATATATCTAAATAACTTTTATCAACTGTTTACACTGTATATCTGAATCACTATATCTACTGATTACACTATATATCTAAATCACTATATCTACTGATTGCTCTATATATCTAAACCACTACATCTACTGACTACGCTATATATCTAAATCACTATATCTACTGATTACACTATATATCTAAATCACTATATCTACTGATTGCACTATATATCTAAATCACTATATCTTCTGATTACACTATATATCTAAATCACTATATCTACTGTTTACACTATATATCTAAATCACTATATCTACTGTTTACACTATATATCTAAATCACTATATCTACTGATTACACTATATATCTAAATAACTTTTATTACTGTTTACACTGTATATCTGAATCACTATATCAACTGATTACACTATATATCTAAATCACTATATCTACTGATTGCACTATATATCTAAACCACTACATCTACTGACTACGCTATATATCTAAATCACTATATCTACTGATTACACTATATATCTAAATCACTATATCTACTGATTGCACTATATATCTAAATCACTTTTATCTACTGATTACACTATATATCTCAATCACTATATCTACTGATTACACTATATATCTAAATCACTATATCTACTGATTGCACTATATATCTAAATCACTATATCTTCTGATTACGCTATATATCTAAATCACTATATCAACTGATTACACTATGCATCTAAATAACTATATCTACTGATTACACTATCAATCTAAGTCACTATATCTACTGATTTCAGTATATATCTAAATCGCTATATCTACTGATTACACTTTATATCTAAATCACTATATCAACTGATTACACTATATATCTAATTCACTATATCTACTGACTAAACTATATATCTAAACCACTATATCTACTGATTACACTATCTAACTAAATCACTATAACTACTGACTACACTATACATCTAAATCACTTGTATCTACACTTTACACTATATATCTCAATCACTATATCTACTGACTACACTATATATCTAAATCACTATATCTACTGATTACACTATATATCCAAATCACTTGTATCTACACTTTACACTATATATCTCAATCACTATATCTACTGAATACGCTATATATCTAAATCACTATATCTACTGATTACACTATATATCTAAATCACTATATCTACTGACTACACTATATATCTAAACCACTATATCTACTGATTACACTATATATCTAAATAACTTTTATCTACTGTTTACACTGTATATCTGAATCACTATATCTACTGATTACACTATATATCTAAATCACTATATCTACTGATTGCACTATATATCTAAACCACTACATCTACTGACTACGCTATATATCTAAATCACTATATCTACTGATTACACTATATATCTAAATCACTATATCTACTGATTGCACTATATATCTAAATCACTATATCTTCTGATTACACTATATATCTAAATCACTATATCTACTGTTTACACTATATATCTAAATCACTATATCTACTGTTTACACTATATATCTAAATCACTATATCTACTGATTACACTATATATCTAAATAACTTTTATCTACTGTTTACACTGTATATCTGAATCACTATATCTACTGATTACACTATATATCTAAATCACTATATCTACTGATTGCACTATATATCTAAACCACTACATCTACTGACTACGCTATATATCTAAATCACTATATCTACTGATTACACTATATATCTAAATCATTATATCTACTGATTGCACTATATATCTAAATCACTATATCTTCTGATTACACTATATATCTAAATCACTATATCTACTGTTTACACTATATATCTAAATCACTATATCTACTGTTTACACTATATATCTAAATCACTATATCAACTGATTACACTATGCATCTAAATCACTATATCTACTGATTACACTACATATCTAATTCACTATATCTACTGACTACACTATATATCCCAATCACTATATCTACTGACTACACTATATATCTAAATCACTATATCTACTGATTACAATATATATCTAAATCACTTTTATCTACTGATTACACTATATATCTCAATCACTATATCTACTGATTACACTATATATCTACTGATTGCACTATATATCTAAATCGCTATATCTTCTGATTACACTATATATTTAAATCACTATATCAACTGATTACACTATGCATCTAAATCACTATATCTACTGATTACACTATATATCTAAATAACTATATCTACTGATTACACTATAAATCTAAATCACTATATCTACTGATTACAGTATATATCTAAATCGCTATATCTACTGATTACACTTTATATCTAAATCACTATATCAACTGATTACACTATATATCTAATTCACTATATCTGCTGACTAAACTATATATCTAAACCACTATATCTACTGATTACACTATCTAACTAAATCACTATAACTACTGACTACACTATACATCTAAATCACTATATCTACTGAATACGCTATATATCTAAATCACTATATCTACTGATTACACTATATATCTAAATCACTATATCTACTGATTGCACTATATATCTAAACCACTACATCTACTGACTACGCTATATATCTAAATCACTATATCTACTGATTACACTATATATCTAAATCACTATATCTACTGATTGCACTATATATCTAAATCACTATATCTTCTGATTACACTATATATCTAAATCACTATATCTACTGTTTACACTATATATCTAAATCACTATATCTACTGTTTACATTATATATCTAAATCACTATATCTACTGATTACACTATATATCTAAATAACTTTTATTACTGTTTACACTGTATATCTGAATCACTATATCAACTGATTACACTATATATCTAAATCACTATATCTACTGATTGCACTATATATCTAAACCACTACATCTACTGACTACGCTATATATCTAAATCACTATATCTACTGATTACACTATATATCTAAATCACTATATCTACTGATTGCACTATATATCTAAATCACTATATCTTCTGATTACACTATATATCTAAATCACTATATCTACTGTTTACACTATATATCTAAATCACTATATCTACTGTTTACACTATATATCTAAATCACTATATCAACTGATTACACTATGCATCTAAATCACTATATCTACTGATTACACTACATATCTAATTCACTATATCTACTGATTGCACTATATATCTAAACCACTACATCTACTGACTACGCTATATATCTAAATCACTATATCTACTGATTACACTATATATCTAAATCACTATATCTACTGATTGCACTATATATCTAAATCACTATATCTTCTGATTACACTATATATCTAAATCACTATATCTACTGTTTACACTATATATCTAAATCACTATATCTACTGTTTACACTATATATCTAAATCACTATATCTACTGATTACACTATATATCTAAATAACTTTTATTACTGTTTACACTGTATATCTGAATCACTATATCAACTGATTACACTATATATCTAAATCACTATATCTACTGATTGCACTATATATCTAAACCACTACATCTACTGACTACGCTATATATCTAAATCACTATATCTACTGATTACACTATATATCTAAATCACTATATCTACTGATTGCACTATATATCTAAATCACTATATCTTCTGATTACACTATATATCTAAATCACTATATCTACTGTTTACACTATATATCTAAATCACTATATCTACTGTTTACACTATATATCTAAATCACTATATCAACTGATTACACTATGCATCTAAATCACTATATCTACTGATTACACTACATATCTAATTCACTATATCTACTGACTACACTATATATCCCAATCACTATATCTACTGACTACACTATATATCTAAATCACTATATCTACTGATTACACTATATATCTAAATCACTTTATCTACTGATTACACTATATATCTCAATCACTATATCTACTGATTACACTATATATCTACTGATTGCACTATATATCTAAATCACTATATCTTCTGATTACACTATATATTTAAATCACTATATCAACTGATTACACTATGCATCTAAATCACTATATCTACTGATTACACTATATATCTAAATAACTATATCTACTGATTACACTATAAATCTAAATCACTATATCTACTGATTACAGTATATATCTAAATCGCTATATCTACTGATTACACTTTATATCTAAATCACTATATCAACTGATTACACTATATATCTAATTCACTATATCTACTGACTACACTATATATCTAAACCACTATATCTACTGATTACACTAACTAACTAAATCACTATAACTACTGACTACACTATACATCTAAATCACTATATCTACTGACTACGCTATATATCTAAATCACTATATCTACTGATTGCACTATATATCTAAATCACTATATCTACTGATTACACTATAAATCTAAATCACTATATCTACTGATTACACTATATATCTAAATCACTATATCTACTGATTGCACTATATATCTAAATCACTATATCTTCTGATTACACTATATATCTAAACTACTATATCAACTGATTACACTATGCATCTCAATCACTATATCTACTGATTACACTATAAATCTAAATCACTATATCTACTGATTACACTATATATCTAAATCACTATATCTACTGATTACACTTTATCTCTAAATCACTATATCAACTGATTACAATATATATGTAATTCATTATATCTACTGACTACACTAGATATCTAAATCACTACATCTACTGACTACGCTATATATCTAAATCACTATATCTACTGATTACACTATATATCTAAATCACTATATCTACTGATTGCACTATATATCTAAATCACTATATCTACTGATTACACTATCAAACTAAATCACTAAAACTACTGACTACACTATACATCTAAATCATTATATCTACTGACTACGCTATATATCTAAATCACTATATCTACTGATTACACTATATATCTAAATCATACATCTACTGACTACACTATATATCTAAAGCACTATATCTACTGATTACACTATATATCTAAATCACTTTTATCTACTGTTTACACTGTATATCTTAATCACTATATCTACTGATTACACTATATATCTAAATCACTATATCAACTGATTACACTATGCATCTAAATCACTATATCTACTGATTACACTATATATCTAAATAACTATATCTACTGATTACACTATCAATCTAAATCACTATATCTACTGATTTCAGTATATATCTAAATCGCTATATCTACTGATTACACTTTATATCTAAATCACTATATCAACTGATTACACTATATATCTAATTCACTATATCTACTGACTAAACTATATATCTAAACCACTATATCTACTGATTACACTATCTAACTAAATCACTATAACTACTGACTACACTATACATCTAAATCACTATATCTACTGAATACGCTATATATCTAAATCACTATATCTACTGATTACACTATATATATAAATCACTATATCTACTGATTGCACTATATATCTAAATCACTATATCTTCTGATTACACTATATATCTAAATCACTATATCTACTGTTTACACTATATATCTAAATCACTATATCTACTGTTTACACTATATATCTAAATCACTATATCAACTGATTACACTATGCATCTAAATCACTATATCTACTGATTACACTACATATCTAATTCACTATATCTACTGACTACACTATATATCCCAATCACTATATCTACTGACTACACTATATATCTAAATCACTATATCTACTGATTACACTATATATCTAAATCACTTTATCTACTGATTACACTATATATCTCAATCACTATATCTACTGATTACACTATATATCTACTGATTGCACTATATATCTAAATCACTATATCTTCTGATTACACTATATATTTAAATCACTATATCAACTGATTACACTATGCATCTAAATCACTATATCTACTGATTACACTATATATCTAAATAACTATATCTACTGATTACACTATAAATCTAAATCACTATATCTACTGATTACAGTATATATCTAAATCGCTATATCTACTGATTACACTATATATCTAATTCACTATATCTACTGACTACACTATATATCTAAACCACTATATCTACTGATTACACTAACTAACTAAATCACTATAACTACTGACTACACTATACATCTAAATCACTATATCTACTGACTACGCTATATATCTAAATCACTATATCTACTGATTGCACTATATATCTAAATCACTATATCTACTGATTACACTATAAATCTAAATCACTATATCTACTGATTACACTATATATCTAAATCACTATATCTTCTGATTACACTATATATCTAAACCACTATATCAACTGATTACACTATGCATCTCAATCACTATATCTACTGATTACACTATAAATCTAAATCACTATATCTACTGATTACACTATATATCTAAATCACTATATCTACTGATTACACTTTATCTCTAAATCACTATATCAACTGATTACAATATATATGTAATTCATTATATCTACTGACTACACTAGATATCTAAATCACTACATCTACTGACTACGCTATATATCTAAATCACTATATCTACTGATTACACTATATATCTAAATCACTATATCTACTGATTGCACTATATATCTAAATCACTATATCTACTGATTACACTATCAAACTAAATCACTAAAACTACTGACTACACTATACATCTAAATCATTATATCTACTGACTACGCTATATATCTAAATCACTATATCTACTGATTACACTATATATCTAAATCATACATCTACTGACTACACTATATATCTAAAGCACTATATCTACTGATTACACTATATATCTAAATCACTTTTATCTACTGTTTACACTGTATATCTTAATCACTATATCTACTGATTACACTATATATCTAAATCACTATATCAACTGATTACACTATGCATCTAAATCACTATATCTACTGATTACACTATATATCTAAATAACTATATCTACTGATTACACTATCAATCTAAATCACTATATCTACTGATTTCAGTATATATCTAAATCGCTATATCTACTGATTACACTTTATATCTAAATCACTATATCAACTGATTACACTATATATCTAATTCACTATATCTACTGACTAAACTATATATCTAAACCACTATATCTACTGATTACACTATCTAACTAAATCACTATAACTACTGACTACACTATACATCTAAATCACTATATCTACTGAATACGCTATATATCTAAATCACTATATCTACTGATTACACTATATATATAAATCACTATATCTACTGACTACACTATATATCTAAACCACTATATCTACTGATTACACTATATATCTAAATAACTTTTATCTACTGTTTACACTGTATATCTGAATCACTATATCTACTGATTACACTATATATCTAAACCACTATATCTACTGATTACACTAACTAACTAAATCACTATAACTACTGACTACACTATACATCTAAATCACTATATCTACTGACTACGCTATATATCTAAATCACTATATCTACTGATTGCACTATATATCTAAATCACTATATCTACTGATTACACTATAAATCTAAATCACTATATCTACTGATTACACTATATATCTAAATCACTATATCTACTGATTGCACTATATATCTAAATCACTATATCTTCTGATTACACTATATATCTAAACCACTATATCAACTGATTACACTATGCATCTCAATCACTATATCTACTGATTACACTATAAATCTAAATTACTATATCTACTGATTACACTATATATCTAAATCACTATATCTACTGATTACACTTTATCTCTAAATCACTATATCAACTGATTACAATATATATGTAATTCATTATATCTACTGACTACACTAGATATCTAAATCACTACATCTACTGACTACGCTATATATCTAAATCACTATATCTACTGATTACACTATATATCTAAATCACTATATCTACTGATTGCACTATATATCTAAATCACTATATCTACTGATTACACTATCAAACTAAATAACTATATCTACTGATTACACTATAAATCTAAATCACTATATCTACTGATTACAGTATATATCTAAATCGCTATATCTACTGATTACACTATATATCTAATTCACTATATCTACTGACTACACTATATATCTAAACCACTATATCTACTGATTACACTAACTAACTAAATCACTATAACTACTGACTACACTATACATCTAAATCACTATATCTACTGACTACGCTATATATCTAAATCACTATATCTACTGATTGCACTATATATCTAAATCACTATATCTACTGATTACACTATAAATCTAAATCACTATATCTACTGATTACACTATATATCTAAATCACTATATCTTCTGATTACACTATATATCTAAACCACTATATCAACTGATTACACTATGCATCTCAATCACTATATCTACTGATTACACTATAAATCTAAATCACTATATCTACTGATTACACTATATATCTAAATCACTATATCTACTGATTACACTTTATCTCTAAATCACTATATCAACTGATTACAATATATATGTAATTCATTATATCTACTGACTACACTAGATATCTAAATCACTACATCTACTGACTACGCTATATATCTAAATCACTATATCTACTGATTACACTATATATCTAAATCACTATATCTACTGATTGCACTATATATCTAAATCACTATATCTACTGATTACACTATCAAACTAAATCACTAAAACTACTGACTACACTATACATCTAAATCATTATATCTACTGACTACGCTATATATCTAAATCACTATATCTACTGATTACACTATATATCTAAATCATACATCTACTGACTACACTATATATCTAAAGCACTATATCTACTGATTACACTATATATCTAAATCACTTTTATCTACTGTTTACACTGTATATCTTAATCACTATATCTACTGATTACACTATATATCTAAATCACTATATCAACTGATTACACTATGCATCTAAATCACTATATCTACTGATTACACTATATATCTAAATAACTATATCTACTGATTACACTATCAATCTAAATCACTATATCTACTGATTTCAGTATATATCTAAATCGCTATATCTACTGATTACACTTTATATCTAAATCACTATATCAACTGATTACACTATATATCTAATTCACTATATCTACTGACTAAACTATATATCTAAACCACTATATCTACTGATTACACTATCTAACTAAATCACTATAACTACTGACTACACTATACATCTAAATCACTATATCTACTGAATACGCTATATATCTAAATCACTATATCTACTGATTACACTATATATATAAATCACTATATCTACTGACTACACTATATATCTAAACCACTATATCTACTGATTACACTATATATCTAAATAACTTTTATCTACTGTTTACACTGTATATCTGAATCACTATATCTACTGATTACACTATATATCTAAACCACTATATCTACTGATTACACTAACTAACTAAATCACTATAACTACTGACTACACTATACATCTAAATCACTATATCTACTGACTACGCTATATATCTAAATCACTATATCTACTGATTGCACTATATATCTAAATCACTATATCTACTGATTACACTATAAATCTAAATCACTATATCTACTGATTACACTATATATCTAAATCACTATATCTACTGATTGCACTATATATCTAAATCACTATATCTTCTGATTACACTATATATCTAAACCACTATATCAACTGATTACACTATGCATCTCAATCACTATATCTACTGATTACACTATAAATCTAAATTACTATATCTACTGATTACACTATATATCTAAATCACTATATCTACTGATTACACTTTATCTCTAAATCACTATATCAACTGATTACAATATATATGTAATTCATTATATCTACTGACTACACTAGATATCTAAATCACTACATCTACTGACTACGCTATATATCTAAATCACTATATCTACTGATTACACTATATATCTAAATCACTATATCTACTGATTGCACTATATATCTAAATCACTATATCTACTGATTACACTATCAAACTAAATCACTAAAACTACTGACTACACTATACATCTAAATCATTATATCTACTGACTACGCTATATATCTAAATCACTATATCTACTGATTACACTATATATCTAAATCATACATCTACTGACTACACTATATATCTAAAGCACTATATCTACTGATTACACTATATATCTAAATCACTTTTATCTACTGTTTACACTGTATATCTTAATCACTATATCTACTGATTACACTATATATCTAAATCACTATATCAACTGATTACACTATGCATCTAAATCACTATATCTACTGATTACACTATATATCTAAATAACTATATCTACTGATTACACTATCAATCTAAATCACTATATCTACTGATTTCAGTATATATCTAAATCGCTATATCTACTGATTACACTTTATATCTAAATCACTATATCAACTGATTACACTATATATCTAATTCACTATATCTACTGACTAAACTATATATCTAAACCACTATATCTACTGATTACACTATCTAACTAAATCACTATAACTACTGACTACACTATACATCTAAATCACTATATCTACTGAATACGCTATATATCTAAATCACTATATCTACTGATTACACTATATATATAAATCACTATATCTACTGACTACACTATATATCTAAACCACTATATCTACTGATTACACTATATATCTAAATAACTTTTATCTACTGTTTACACTGTATATCTGAATCACTATATCTACTGATTACACTATATATCTAAATCACTATATCTACTGATTGCACTATATATCTAAACCACTACATCTACTGACTACGCTATATATCTAAATCACTATATCTACTGATTACACTATATATCTAAATCACTATATCTACTGATTGCACTATATATCTAAATCACTATATCTTCTGATTACACTATATATCTAAATCACTATATCTACTGTTTACACTATATATCTAAATCACTATATCTACTGTTTACACTATATATCTAAATCACTATATCTACTGATTACACTATATATCTAAATAACTTTTATCTACTGTTTACACTGTATATCTGAATCACTATATCTACTGATTACACTATATATCTAAATCACTATATCTACTGATTGCACTATATATCTAAACCACTACATCTACTGACTACGCTATATATCTAAATCACTATATCTACTGATTACACTATATATCTAAATCACTATATCTACTGATTGCACTATATATCTAAATCACTATATCTTCTGATTACACTATATATCTAAATCACTATATCTACTGTTTACACTATATATCTAAATCACTATATCTACTGTTCACACTATATATCTAAATCACTATATCAACTGATTACACTATGCATCTAAATCACTATATCTACTGATTACACTACATATCTAATTCACTATATCTACTGACTACACTATATATCCCAATCACTATATCTACTGACTACACTATATATCTAAATCACTATATCTACTGATTACACTATATATCTAAATCACTTTTATCTACTGATTACACTATATATCTCAATCACTATATCTACTGATTACACTATATATCTACTGATTGCACTATATATCTAAATCACTATATCTTCTGATTACACTATATATTTAAATCACTATATCAACTGATTACACTATGCATCTAAATCACTATATCTACTGATTACACTATATATCTAAATAACTATATCTACTGATTACACTATAAATCTATATCACTATATCTACTGATTACAGTATATATCTTAATCGCTATATCTACTGATTACACTTTATATCTAAATCACTATATCAACTGATTACACTATATATCTAATTCACTATATCTACTGACTACACTATATATCTAAACCACTATATCTACTGATTACACTATCTAACTAAATCACTATAACTACTGACTACACTATACATCTAAATCACTATATCTACTGACTACGCTATATATCTAAATCACTATATCTACTGATTGCACTATATATCTAAATCACTATATCTACTGATTACACTATAAATCTAAATCACTATATCTACTGATTACACTATATATCTAAATCACTATATCTACTGATTGCACTATATATCTAAATCACTATATCTTCTGATTACACTATATATCTAAACCACTATATCAACTGATTACACTATGCATCTCAATCACTATATCTACTGATTACACTATAAATCTAAATCACTATATCTACTGATTACACTATATATCTAAATCACTATATCTACTGATTACACTTTATCTCTAAATCACTATATCAACTGCTTACAATATATATGTAATTCATTATATCTACTGACTACACTAGATATCTAAATCACTACATCTACTGACTACGCTATATATCTAAATCACTATATCTACTGATTACACCATATATCTAAATCACTATATCTACTGATTGCACTATATATCTAAATCACTATATCTACTGATTACACTATCAAACTAAATCACTATAACTACTGACTACACTATACATCTAAATCACTATATCTACTGACTACGCTATATATCTAAATCACTATATCTACTGATTACACTATATATCTAAATCATACATCTACTGACTACACTATATATCTAAACCACTATATCTACTGATTACACTATATATCTAAATCACTTTTATCTACTGTTTACACTGTATATCTTAATCACTATATCTACTGATTACACTATATATCTAAATCACTATATCTACTGATTGCACTATATATCTAAATCACTACATCTACTGACTACGCTATATATCTAAATCACTATAACTACTGATTACACTATATATCTAAATCACTATATCTACTGATTGCACTATATATCTAAATCACTATATCTTCTGATTACACTATATATCTAAATCAGTATATCTTCTGATTACACTATATATCTCAATCACTATATCAACTGATTACACTATGCATCTAAATCACTATATCTACTGTTTACTCTATATATCTAAATCACTATATCAACTGATTACACTATGCATCTAAATCACTATATCTACTGATTACACTATATATCTAAATAACTATATCTACTGATTACAGTATATATCTAAATCGCTATATCTACTGATTACACTTTATATCTAAATCACTATATCAACTGATTTCACTACATATCTAATTCACTATATCTACTGACTACACTATATATCTCAATCACTATATCTACTGACTACACTATATATCTAAATCACTATATCTACTGATTACACTATATATCTCAATCACTATATCTACTGATTACACTATATATCTTAATCACTATATCTACTGATTGCACTATATATCTAAATCACTATATCTTCTGATTACACTATATATCTGAATCACTATATTAACTGATTACACTATGCATCTAAATCACTATATCTTCTGATTACACTATATATCTAAATAACTATATCTACTGATTACACTATAAATCTAAATCACTATATCTACTGATTACAGTATATATCTAAATCGCTATATCTACTGATTACACTTTATATCTAAATCACTATATCAACTGATTACACTACATATCTAATTCACTATATCTACTGACTACACTATATATCTCAATCACTATATCTACTGACTACACTATATATCTAAATCACTATATCTACTGATTACAGTATATATCTAAATCACTATATCTACTGATTACACTATATATCTAAATCACTTTTATCTACTGATTACACTATATATCTAAATCACTATATCTACTGATTGCACTATATATCTAAATCACTATATCTTCTGATTACACTATATATCTAAATCACTATATCCACTGATTACACTATGCATCTAAATCACTATATCTTCTGATTACACTATATATCTAAATAACTATATCTACTGATTACACTATAAATCTAAATCACTATATCTACTGATTTCACTATACATCTAAATCACTATATCTACTGACTACGCTATATATCTAAATCACTATATCTACTGATTACACTATATATCTAAATCATATATCTACTGAATACACTATATATCTAAACCACTATATCTACTGATTACACTATATATCTAAATCACTTTTATCTACTGACTACGCTATATATCTAAATCACTATAACTACTTATTACATTATATATCTAAATCACTATATCTACTGATTGCACTATATATCTAAATCACTATATCTTCTGATTACACTATATATCTAAATCACTATATCAACTGATTACACTATATATCTAAATCACTATATCAACTGATTACACTATGCATCTAAATCACTATATCTACTGATTACACTATATATCTAAATAACTATATCTACTGATTACACTATAAATCTAAATCACTATATCTACTGATTACAGTATATATCTAAATCGCTATATCTACTGATTACACTTTATATCTCAATCACTATATCAACTGATTATACTATATATCTAATTCACTATATCTACTGACTACACTATATATCTAAACCACTATATCTACTGATTACACTATCTAACTAAATCACTATAACTACTGACTACACTATACATCTAAATCACTATATCTACTGACTACGCTATATATCTAAATCACTATATCTACTGATTGCACTATATATCTAAATCACTATATCTACTGATTACACTATAAATCTAAATCACTATATCTACTGATTACACTATATATCTAAATCACTATATCTACTGATTGCACTATATATCTAAATCACTACATCTACTGACTACGCTATATATCTAAATCACTATAACTACTAATTACACTATATATCTAAATCACTATATCTACTGATTGCACTATATATCTAAATCACTATATCTTCTGATTACACTATGCATCTAAATCACTATATCTACTGTTTACACTATATATCTTAATCACAATATCAACTGATTACACTATGCATCTAAATAACTATATCTACTGATTACACTATAAATCTAAATCACTATATCTACTGATTACAGTATATATCTAAATCGCTATATCTACTGATTACACTTTATATCTAAATCACTATATCAACTGATTACACTATATATCTAATACACTATATCTACTGACTACACTATATATCTCAATCTCTATATCTACTGACTACACTATATATCTAAATCACTATATCTACTGATTACACTATATATCTAAATCACTTTTATCTACTGATTGCACTATATATCTAAATCACTATATCTTCTGATTACACTATATATCTAAATCACTATATCAACTGATTACACTATGCATCTAAATCACTATATCTACTGATTACACTATATATCTAAATAACTATATCTAGTGATTACACTATAAATCTAAATCACTATATCTACTGATTACAGTATATATCTAAATCGCTATATCTACTGATTGCACTATATATCTAAATCACTATATCTTCTGATTACACTATATATCTAAATCACTATATCTACTGATTGCACTATATATCTAAATCACTATATCTTCTGATTACACTATATATCTAAATCAGTATATCTTCTGATTACACTATATATCTCAATCACTATATCAACTGATTACACTATGCATCTAAATCACTATATCTACTGTTTACTCTATATATCTAAATCACTATATCAACTGATTACACTATGCATCTAAATCACTATATCTACTGATTACACTATATATCTAAATAACTATATCTACTGATTACAGTATATATCTAAATCGCTATATCTACTGATTACACTTTATATCTAAATCACTATATCAACTGATTTCACTACATATCTAATTCACTATATCTTCTGATTACACTATATATCTAAATCACTATATCAACTGATTACACTATATATCTAAATCACTATATCAACTGATTACACTATGCATCTAAATCACTATATCTACTGATTACACTATATATCTAAATAACTATATCTACTGATTACACTATAAATCTAAATCACTATATCTACTGATTACAGTATATATCTAAATCGCTATATCTACTGATTACACTTTATATCTCAATCACTATATCAACTGATTATACTATATATCTAATTCACTATATCTACTGACTACACTATATATCTAAACCACTATATCTACTGATTACACTATCTAACTAAATCACTATAACTACTGACTACACTATACATCTAAATCACTATATCTACTGACTACGCTATATATCTAAATCACTATATCTACTGATTGCACTATATATCTAAATCACTATATCTACTGATTACACTATAAATCTAAATCACTATATCTACTGATTACACTATATATCTAAATCACTATATCTACTGATTGCACTATATATCTAAATCACTACATCTACTGACTACGCTATATATCTAAATCACTATAACTACTAATTACACTATATATCTAAATCACTATATCTACTGATTGCACTATATATCTAAATCACTATATCTTCTGATTACACTATATATCTAAATCACTATATCTACTGATTACACTATGCATCTAAATCACTATATCTACTGTTTACACTATATATCTAAATCACAATATCAACTGATTACACTATGCATCTAAATAACTATATCTACTGATTACACTATAAATCTAAATCACTATATCTACTGATTACAGTATATATCTAAATCGCTATATCTACTGATTACACTTTATATCTAAATCACTATATCAACTGATTACACTATATATCTAATACACTATATCCACTGACTACACTATATATCTCAATCTCTATATCTACTGACTACACTATATATCTAAATCACTATATCTACTGATTACACTATATATCTAAATCACTTTTATCTACTGATTGCACTATATATCTCAATCACTATATCTACTGATAACACTAAATATCTATATCACTATATCTACTGATTGCACTATATATCTAAATCACTATATCTTCTGATTACACTATATATCTAAATCACTATATCAACTGATTACACTATGCATCTAAATCACTATATCTACTGATTACACTATATATCTAAATAACTATATCTACTGATTACACTATAAATCTAAATCACTATATCTACTGATTACAGTATATATCTAAATCGCTATATCTACTGATTGCACTATATATCTAAATCACTATATCTTCTGATTACACTATATATCTAAATCACTATATCTACTGATTGCACTATATATCTAAATCACTATATCTTCTGATTACACTATATATCTAAATCAGTATATCTTCTGATTACACTATATATCTCAATCACTATATCAACTGATTACACTATGCATCTAAATCACTATATCTACTGTTTACTCTATATATCTAAATCACTATATCAACTGATTACACTATGCATCTAAATCACTATATCTACTGATTACACTATATATCTAAATAACTATATCTACTGATTACAGTATATATCTAAATCGCTATATCTACTGATTACACTTTATATCTAAATCACTATATCAACTGATTTCACTACATATCTAATTCACTATATCTACTGACTACACTATATATCTCAATCACTATATCTACTGACTACACTATATATCTAAATCACTATATCTACTGATTACACTATATATCTCAATCACTATATCTACTGATTGCACTATATATCTAAATCACTATATCTTCTGATTACACTATATATCTAAATCACTATATCAACTGATTACACTATGCATCTAAATCACTATATCTACTGTTTACACTATATATCTAAATCACAATATCAACTGATTACACTATGCATCTAAATAACTATATCTACTGATTACACTATAAATCTAAATCACTATATCTACTGATTACAGTATATATCTAAATCGCTATATCTACTGATTACACTTTATATCTAAATCACTATATCAACTGATTACACTATATATCTAATACACTATATCTACTGACTACACTATATATCTCAATCTCTATATCTACTGACTACACTATATATCTAAAACACTATATCTACTGATTACACTATATATCTAAATCACTTTTATCTACTGATTGCACTATATATCTCAATCACTATATCTACTGATAACACTAAATATCTAAATCACTATATCTACTGATTGCACTATATATCTAAATCACTATATCTTCTGATTACACTATATATCTAAATCACTATATCAACTGATTACACTATGCATCTAAATCACTATATCTACTGATTACACTATATATCTAAATAACTATATCTACTGATTACACTATAAATCTAAATCACTATATCTACTGATTACAGTATATATCTAAATCGCTATATCTACTGATTGCACTATATATCTAAATCACTATATCTTCTGATTACACTATATATCTAAATCACTATATCTACTGATTGCACTATATATCTAAATCACTATATCTTCTGATTACACTATATATCTAAATCAGTATATCTTCTGATTACACTATATATCTCAATCACTATATCAACTGATTACACTATGCATCTAAATCACTATATCTACTGTTTACTCTATATATCTAAATCACTATATCAACTGATTACACTATGCATCTAAATCACTATATCTACTGATTACACTATATATCTAAATAACTATATCTACTGATTACAGTATATATCTAAATCGCTATATCTACTTATTACACTTTATATCTAAATCACTATATCAACTGATTTCACTACATATCTAATTCACTATATCTACTGACTACACTATATATCTCAATCACTATATCTACTGACTACACTATATATCTAAATCACTATATCTACTGATTACACTATATATCTCAATCACTATATCTACTGATTACACTATATATCTAAATCACTATATCTACTGATTGCACTATATATCTAAATCACTATATCTTCTGATTACACTATATATCTAAATCACTATATCAACTGATTACACTATGCATCTAAATCACTATATCTTCTGATTACACTATATATCTAAATAACTATATCTACTGATTACACTATAAATCTAAATCACTATATCTACTGATTACAGTATATATCTAAATCGCTATATCTACTGATTACACTTTATATCTAAATCACTATATCAACTGATTACACTACATATCTAATTCACTATATCTACTGACTACACTATATATCTCTATCACTATATCTACTGACTACACTATATATCTAAATCACTATATCTACTGATTACACTATATATCTAAATCACTTTTATCTACTGATTACACTATATATCTAAATCACTATATCTACTGATTGCACTATATATCTAAATCACTATATCTTCTGATTACACTATATATCTAAATCACTATATCAACTGATTACACTATGCATCTAAATCACTATATCTTCTGATTACACTATATATCTAAATAACTATATCTACTGATTACACTATAAATCTAAATCACTATATCTACTGATTTCACTATACATCTAAATCACTATATCTACTGACTACGCTATATATCTAAATCACTATATCTACTGATTACACTATATATCTAAATCATATATCTACTGACTACACTATATATCTAAACCACTATATCTACTGATTACACTATATATCTAAATCACTTTTATCTACTGACTACGCTATATATCTAAATCACTATAACTACTGATTACACTATATATCTAAATCACTATATCTACTGATTGCACTATATATCTAAATCACTATATCAACTGATTACACTATATATCTAAATCACTATATCAACTGATTACACTATGCATCTAAATCACTATATCTACTGATTACACTATATATCTAAATAACTATATCTACTGATTACACTATAAATCTAAATCACTATATCTACTGATTACAGTATATATCTAAATCGCTATATCTACTGATTACACTTTATATCTAAATCACTATATCAACTGATTACACTATATATCTAATTCACTATATCTACTGACTACACTATATATCTAAACCACTATATCTACTGATTACACTATCTAACTAAATCACTATAACTACTGACTACACTATACATCTAAATCACTATATCTACTGACTACCCTATATATCTAAATCACTATATCTACTGATTGCACTATATATCTAAATCACTATATCTACTGATTACACTATAAATCTAAATCACTATATCTACTGATTACACTATATATCTAAATCACTATATCTACTGATTGCACTATATATCTAAATCACTACATCTACTGACTACGCTATATATCTAAATCACTATAACTACTAATTACACTATATATCTAAATCACTATATCTACTGATTGCACTATATATCTAAATCACTATATCTTCTGATTACACTATATATCTAAATCACTATATCAACTGATTACACTATGCATCTAAATCACTATATCTACTGTTTACACTATATATCTAAATCACAATATCAACTGATTACACTATGCATCTAAATAACTATATCTACTGATTACACTATAAATCTAAATCACTATATCTACTGATTACAGTATATATCTAAATCGCTATATCTACTGATTACACTTTATATCTAAATCACTATATCAACTGATTACACTATATATCTAATTCACTATATCTACTGACTACACTATATATCTCAATCTCTATATCTACTGACTACACTATATATCTAAATCACTATATCTACTGATTACACTATATATCTAAATCACTTTTATCTACTGATTGCACTATATATCTCAATCACTATATCTACTGATAACACTAAATATCTAAATCACTATATCTACTGATTGCACTATATATCTAAATCACTATATCTTCTGATTACACTATATATCTAAATCACTATATCTACTGATTACACTATATATCTAAATAACTATATCTACTGATTACACTATAAATCTAAATCACTATATCTACTGATTACAGTATATATCAATATCGCTATATCTACTGATTACACTTTATATCTAAATCACTATATCAACTGATTACACTATATATCTAATTCACTATATCTACTGACTACACTATATATCTAAACCACTATATCTACTGATTACACTATATATCTAAATCACTTTTATCTACTGATTACACTGTATATCTTAATCACTATATCTACTGATTACACTATATATCTAAATCACTATATTTAGTGGTTACAATATCTATCTAAATCAGTACATCTACTGACTACGCTAAATATCTAAATCACTATATCTACTGATTACACTATATATCTAAATCACTATATCTCCTGATTACAATATCTAACTAATTCAGTACATCTACTGACTACGCTATATATCTAAATCACTATATCTACTGATTACACTATATATTTCAATCACTATATCAACTGACTACACTATATATCTAAATTACAATATCTACTGATTACACTATATATCTAAATCACTTTTATCTACTGATTACACTATATATTTAAATCACAATATCTACTGATTGCACTATATATCTAAATCACTATATCTTCTGATTACACTATATATCTAAATCACTATATCAACTGATTACACTATGCATCTAAATCACTATATCTACTGTTTACACTATATATCTAAATCACTATATCTACTGATTACACTATCAATCTAAATCACTATATCCACTGATTACACTATAAATCTAAATCACTATATCTACTGATTACACTATATATCTAATTCACTATATGTACTGACTACACTATATATCTAAACCACTATATCTACTGATTACACTATATATCTCAATCACTATATCTACTGATCACACTATATATCTAAATCACTTTTTTCTACTGATTACACTATATATCTAAATCACTATATCTACTGATTACACTACATATCTAAATCACTTTTATCTACTGATTACACTATATATTTAAATCACTATATCTACTGATTGCACTATATATCTAAATCACTATATCTTCTGATTACACTATATATCTAAATCACTATATCAACTGATTACACTATATATCTAAATCACTATATCTACTGATTACACTACATATCTAAATCACTTTTATCTACTGATTACACTATATATTTAAATCACTATATCTACTGATTGCACTATATATCTAAATCACTATATCTTCTGATTACACTATATATCTAAATCACTATATCAACTGATTACACTATATATCTAAATCACTATATCTACTGATTACACTATAAATCTAAATCACTATATCTACTGATTACACTATATATCTATTTCACTATATATCTACTGACTACACTATAAATCTAAATCACTATATCTACTGATTAGAGTATATATCTAAATCGCTATATCTACTGATTACACTTTATATCTAAATCACTCTATCAACTGATTACACTATATATCTAATTCACTATATCTACTGACTACACTATATATCTAAACCACTATATCTACTGATTACACTATATATCTAAATCACTTTTATCTACTGATTACACTGTATATCTTAATCACTATATCTACTGATTACACTATATATCTAAATCACTATATCTAGTGGTTACAATATCTAACTATATCAGTACATCTACCTACTACGCTATATATCTAAATCACTATATCTACTGATTACACTGTATATCTAAATCACTATATCTACTGATTACAATATCTAACTAATTCAGTACATCTACTGACTACGCTATGTATCTAAATCACTATATCTACTGATTACACTATATATCTCAATCACTATATCAACTGACTACACTATATATCTAAATCACTATATCTACTGATTGCATTATATATCTAAATCACTATATCTTCTGATTACACTATATATCTAAATCACTATATCAACTGATTACACTATGCATCTAAATCACTATATCTACTGTTTACACTAGATATCTAAATCACTATATCTACTGATTACACTATCAATCTAAATCACTATATCTACTGATTACACTATAAATCTAAATCACTATATCTACTGATTACACTATATATCTAATTCACTATATGTACTGACTACACTATATATCTAAACCACTATATCTACTGATTACACTACATATCTAAATCACTTTTATCTACTGATTACACTATATATTTAAATCACTATATCTACTGATTGCACTATATATCTAAATCACTATATCTTCTGATTACACTATATATCTAAATCACTATATCAACTGATTACACTATATATCTAAATCACTATATCTACTGATTACACTATAAATCTAAATCACTATATCTACTGATTACACTATATATCTATTTCACTATATATCTACTGACTACACTATAAATCTAAATCACTATATCTACTGATTAGAGTATATATCTAAATCGCTATATCTACTGATTACACTTTATATCTAAATCACTCTATCAACTGATTACACTATATATCTAATTCACTATATCTACTGACTACACTATATATCTAAACCACTATATCTACTGATTACACTATATATCTAAATCACTTTTATCTACTGATTACACTGTATATCTTAATCACTATATCTACTGATTACACTATATATCTAAATCACTATATCTAGTGGTTACAATATCTAACTATATCAGTACATCTACCTACTACGCTATATATCTAAATCACTATATCTACTGATTACACTGTATATCTAAATCACTATATCTACTGATTACAATATCTAACTAATTCAGTACATCTACTGACTACGCTATGTATCTAAATCACTATATCTACTGATTACACTATATATCTCAATCACTATATCAACTGACTACACTATATATCTAAATCACTATATCTACTGATTGCACTATATATCTAAATCACTATATCTTCTGATTACACTATATATCTAAATCACTATATCAACTGATTACACTATGCATCTAAATCACTATATCTACTGTTTACACTAGATATCTAAATCACTATATCTACTGATTACACTATCAATCTAAATCACTATATCTACTGATTACACTATAAATCTAAATCACTATATCTACTGATTACACTATATATCTAATTCACTATATGTACTGACTACACTATATATCTAAACCACTATATCTACTGATTACACTACATATCTAAATCACTTTTATCTACTGATTACACTATATATTTAAATCACTATATCTACTGATTGCACTATATATCTAAATCACTATATCTTCTGATTACACTATATATCTAAATCACTATATCAACTGATTACACTATATATCTAAATCACTATATCTACTGATTACACTATAAATCTAAATCACTATATCTACTGATTACACTATATATCTATTTCACTATATATCTACTGACTACACTATAAATCTAAATCACTATATCTACTGATTAGAGTATATATCTAAATCGCTATATCTACTGATTACACTTTATATCTAAATCACTCTATCAACTGATTACACTACATATCTAATTCACTATATCTACTGACTACACTATATATCTAAACCACTATATCTACTGATTACACTATATATCTAAATCACTTTTATCTACTGATTACACTGTATATCTTAATCACTATATCTACTGATTACACTATATATCTAAATCACTATATCTAGTGGTTACAATATCTAACTATATCAGTACATCTACCTACTACGCTATATATCTAAATCACTATATCTACTGATTACACTGTATATCTAAATCACTATATCTACTGATTACAATATCTAACTAATTCAGTACATCTACTGACTACGCTATGTATCTAAATCACTATATCTACTGATTACACTATATATCTCAATCACTATATCAACTGACTACACTATATATCTAAATCACTATATCTACTGATTGCACTATATATCTAAATCACTATATCTTCTGATTACACTATATATCTAAATCACTATATCAACTGATTACACTATGCATCTAAATCACTATATCTACTGTTTACACTAGATATCTAAATCACTATATCTACTGATTACACTATCAATCTAAATCACTATATCTACTGATTACACTATCAATCTAAATCACTATATCTACTGATTACACTATAAATCTAAATCACTATATCTACTGATTACACTATATATCTAATTCACTATATGTACTGACTACACTATATATCTAAACCACTATATCTACTGATTACACTATATATCTCAATCACTATATCTACTGATCACACTATGTATCTAAATCACTATATCTACTGATTACACCATATATCTAAACCACTATATCTACTGATTACACTATATATCTAAATCACTTTTTTCTACTGATTACACTATATATTTCAATCACTATTTCTACTGACTACACTATATATCTAAATCACTATATCTTCTGATTACACTATATATCTAAATCACTATATAAACTGATTACACTATGCATCTAAATCACTATATCTACTGATTACACTATATATCTAAATCACTATATCTACTGATTACACTATAAATCTAAATCACTATATCTACTGATTACACTATATATCTAAATCACTATATCTTCTGATTACACTATATATCTAAATCACTATATCAACTGATTACACTATGCATCTAAATCACTATATCTACTGATTACACTATATATCTAAATCACTATATCTACTGATTACACTATAAATCTAAATCACTATATCTACTGATTACACTATATATCTAAATCACTATATCTTCTGATTACACTATATATCTCAACCACTATATCTACTGATTACACTATGCGTCTAAATCTATTTCACTATATATCTACTGACTACACTATATATCTAAACCACTATATCTACTGATTACACTATCTAACTAAATCACTATAACTACTGATTACACTATATATCTATTTCACTATATATCTACTGAGTACACCATATATCTAAACCACTGTATCTACTGATTACACTATAAATCTAAATCACTATATCTACTGATTACACTATATATCTATTTCACTATATATCTACTGACTACACCATATATCTAAATCACTATATCTACTCATTACACTATATATGTAAATTACTTTTATCTACTGATTACACTATATATCTCAATCACTATTTCTACTGACTACACTATATATCTAAATCACTATATCAACTGATTACACTATGCATCTAAATCACTATATCTACTGATTACACTATATATCTAAATCACTATATCTACTGATTACACTATAAATCTAAATCACTATATCTTCTGATTACACTATATATCTAAATCACTATATCAACTGATTACACTATGCATCTAAATCACTATATCTACTGATTACACTATATATCAAATCACTATATCTACTGATTACACTATAAATCTAAATCACTATTTCTACTGATTACACTATATATCTAAATCACTATATCTTCAGATTACATTATATATCTAAATCACTATATCAACTGATTACACTATGCATCTAAATCACTATATCTACTGATTACACTATATATCTAAATCACTATATCTACTGATTACACTATAAATCTAAATCACTATATCTACTGATTACACTATATATCTAAATCACTATATCTTCTGATTACACTATATATCTCAACCACTATATCTACTGATTACACTATGCATCTAAATCACTATATCTACTGATTACACTATATATCTAAATCACTATATCTACTGATTACACTATATATCTAATTCACTATAACTACTGACTACACTATATATCTAAACCACTATATCTACTGATTACACTATCTAACTAAATCACTATAACTACTGATTACACTATATATCTATTTCACTATATATCTACTGAGTACACCATATATCTAAACCACTGTATCTACTGATTACACTATACATCTAAATCACTATATCTACTGATTACACTATATATCTAAATAACTATATCTACTGATTACACTATAAATCTAAATCACTATATCTACTGATTAGAGTATATATCTAAATCGCTATATCTACTGATTACACTTTATATCTAAATCACTATATCAACTGATTACACTATATATCTAATTCACTATATCTACTGACTACACTATATATCTAAATCACTATATCTACTGATTACACTATATATCTATTTCACTATATATCTACTGACTACACTATAAATCTAAATCACTATATCTACTGATTAGAGTATATATCTAAATCGCTATATCTACTGATTACACTTTATATCTAAATCACTCTATCAACTGATTACACTATATATCTAATTCACTATATCTACTGACTACACTATATATCTAAACCACTATATCTACTGATTACACTATATATCTAAATCACTTTTATCTACTGATTACACTGTATATCTTAATCACTATATCTACTGATTACACTATATATCTAAATCACTATATCTAGTGGTTACAATATCTAACTATATCAGTACATCTACTGACTACGCTATATATCTAAATCACTATATCTACTGATTACACTGTATATCTAAATCACTATATCTACTGATTACAATATCTAACTAATTCAGTACATCTACTGACTACGCTATGTAGCTAAATCACTATATCTACTGATTACACTATATATCTCAATCACTATATCAACTGACTACACTATATATCTAAATCACTATATCTACTGATTGCACTATATATCTAAATCACTATATCTTCTGATTACACTATATATCTAAATCACTATATCAACTGATTACACTATGCATCTAAATCACTATATCTACTGTTTACACTATATATCTAAATCACTATATCTACTGATTACACTATCAATCTAAATCACTATATCTTCTGATTACACTATATATCTAAATCACTATATCAACTGATTACACTATGCATCTAAATCACTATATCTACTGTTTACACTAGATATCTAAATCACTATATCTACTGATTACACTATCAATCTAAATCACTATATCTACTGATTACACTATCAATCTAAATCACTATATCTACTGATTACACTATAAATCTAAATCACTATATCTACTGATTACACTATATATCTAATTCACTATATGTACTGACTACACTATATATCTAAACCACTATATCTACTGATTACACTATATATCTCAATCACTATATCTACTGATCACACTATGTATCTAAATCACTATATCTACTGATTACACCATATATCTAAACCACTATATCTACTGATTACACTATATATCTAAATCACTTTTTTCTACTGATTACACTATATATTTCAATCACTATTTCTACTGACTACACTATATATCTAAATCACTATATCTTCTGATTACACTATATATCTAAATCACTATATAAACTGATTACACTATGCATCTAAATCACTATATCTACTGATTACACTATATATCTAAATCACTATATCTACTGATTACACTATAAATCTAAATCACTATATCTACTGATTACACTATATATCTAAATCACTATATCTTCTGATTACACTATATATCTAAATCACTATATCAACTGATTACACTATGCATCTAAATCACTATATCTACTGATTACACTATATATCTAAATCACTATATCTACTGATTACACTATAAATCTAAATCACTATATCTACTGATTACACTATATATCTAAATCACTATATCTTCTGATTACACTATATATCTCAACCACTATATCTACTGATTACACTATGCGTCTAAATCTATTTCACTATATATCTACTGACTACACTATATATCTAAACCACTATATCTACTGATTACACTATCTAACTAAATCACTATAACTACTGATTACACTATATATCTATTTCACTATATATCTACTGAGTACACCATATATCTAAACCACTGTATCTACTGATTACACTATAAATCTAAATCACTATATCTACTGATTACACTATATATCTATTTCACTATATATCTACTGACTACACCATATATCTAAATCACTATATCTACTCATTACACTATATATGTAAATTACTTTTATCTACTGATTACACTATATATCTCAATCACTATTTCTACTGACTACACTATATATCTAAATCACTATATCAACTGATTACACTATGCATCTAAATCACTATATCTACTGATTACACTATATATCTAAATCACTATATCTACTGATTACACTATAAATCTAAATCACTATATCTTCTGATTACACTATATATCTAAATCACTATATCAACTGATTACACTATGCATCTAAATCACTATATCTACTGATTACACTATATATCAAATCACTATATCTACTGATTACACTATAAATCTAAATCACTATTTCTACTGATTACACTATATATCTAAATCACTATATCTTCAGATTACATTATATATCTAAATCACTATATCAACTGATTACACTATGCATCTAAATCACTATATCTACTGATTACACTATATATCTAAATCACTATATCTACTGATTACACTATAAATCTAAATCACTATATCTACTGATTACACTATATATCTAAATCACTATATCTTCTGATTACACTATATATCTCAACCACTATATCTACTGATTACACTATGCATCTAAATCACTATATCTACTGATTACACTATATATCTAAATCACTATATCTACTGATTACACTATATATCTAATTCACTATAACTACTGACTACACTATATATCTAAACCACTATATCTACTGATTACACTATCTAACTAAATCACTATAACTACTGATTACACTATATATCTATTTCACTATATATCTACTGAGTACACCATATATCTAAACCACTGTATCTACTGATTACACTATACATCTAAATCACTATATCTACTGATTACACTATATATCTAAATAACTATATCTACTGATTACACTATAAATCTAAATCACTATATCTACTGATTAGAGTATATATCTAAATCGCTATATCTACTGATTACACTTTATATCTAAATCACTATATCAACTGATTACACTATATATCTAATTCACTATATCTACTGACTACACTATATATCTAAATCACTATATCTACTGATTACACTATATATCTATTTCACTATATATCTACTGACTACACTATAAATCTAAATCACTATATCTACTGATTAGAGTATATATCTAAATCGCTATATCTACTGATTACACTTTATATCTAAATCACTCTATCAACTGATTACACTATATATCTAATTCACTATATCTACTGACTACACTATATATCTAAACCACTATATCTACTGATTACACTATATATCTAAATCACTTTTATCTACTGATTACACTGTATATCTTAATCACTATATCTACTGATTACACTATATATCTAAATCACTATATCTAGTGGTTACAATATCTAACTATATCAGTACATCTACTGACTACGCTATATATCTAAATCACTATATCTACTGATTACACTGTATATCTAAATCACTATATCTACTGATTACAATATCTAACTAATTCAGTACATCTACTGACTACGCTATGTAGCTAAATCACTATATCTACTGATTACACTATATATCTCAATCACTATATCAACTGACTACACTATATATCTAAATCACTATATCTACTGATTGCACTATATATCTAAATCACTATATCTTCTGATTACACTATATATCTAAATCACTATATCAACTGATTACACTATGCATCTAAATCACTATATCTACTGTTTACACTATATATCTAAATCACTATATCTACTGATTACACTATCAATCTAAATCACTATATCTACTGATTACACTATAAATCTAAATCACTATATCTACTGATTACACTATATATCTAATTCACTATATGTACTGACTACACTATATATCTAAACCACTATATCTACTGATTACACTATATATCTCAATCACTATATCTACTGATCACACTATGTATCTAAATCACTATATCTACTGATTACACCATATATCTAAATCACTATATCTACTGATCACACTATGTATCTAAATCACTATAACTACTGACTACACTATACATCTAAATCACTATATCTACTGATTACACTATATATCTAAATCACTTTTTTCTACTGATTACACTATATATCTCAATCACTATTTCTACTGACTACACTATATATCTAAATCACTATATCTACTGATTACACTATATATCTAAATCACTATATCAACTGATTACACTATGCATCTAAATCACTATATCTACTGATTACACTATATATCTAAATCACTATATCTACTGATTACACTATAAATCTAAATCACTATATCTACTGATTACACTATATATCTAAATCACTATATCTTCTGATTACACTATATATCTAAATCACTATATCAACTGATTACACTATGCATCTAAATCACTATATCTACTGATTACATTATATATCAAAATCACTATATCTACTGATTACACTATAAATCTAAATCACTATATCTACTGATTACACTATATATCTAAATCACTATATCTTCTGATTACACTATATATCTCAACCACTATATCTACTGATTACACTATGCATCTAAATCTATTTCACTATATATCTACTGACTACACTATATATCTAAACCACTATATCTACTGATTACACTATCTAACTAAATCACTATAACTACTGATTACACTATATATCTATTTCACTATATATCTACTGAGTACACCATATATCTAAACCACTGTATCTACTGATTACACTATAAATCTAAATCACTATATCTACTGATTACACTATATATCTATTTCACTATATATCTACTGACTACACCATATATCTAAATCACTATATCTACTCATTACACTATATATGTAAATCACTGTTATCTACTGATTACACTATATATCTCAATCACTATTTCTACTGACTACACTATATATCTAAATCACTATATCTTCAGATTACATTATATATCTAAATCACTATATCAACTGATTACACTATGCATCTAAATCACTATATCTACTGATTACACTATATATCTAAATCACTATATCTACTGATTACACTATAAATCTAAATCACTATATCTACTGATTACACTATATATCTAAATCACTATATCTTCTGATTACACTATATATCTCAACCACTATATCTACTGATTACACTATGCATCTAAATCACTATATCTACTGATTACACTATATATCTAAATCACTATATCTACTGATTACACTATATATCTAATTCACTATAACTACTGACTACACTATATATCTAAACCACTATATCTACTGATTACACTATCTAACTAAATCACTATAACTACTGATTACACTATATATCTATTTCACTATATATCTACTGAGTACACCATATATCTAAACCACTGTATCTACTGATTACACTATACATCTAAATCACTATATCTACTGATTACACTATATATCTAAATAACTATATCTACTGATTACACTATAAATCTAAATCACTATATCTACTGATTAGAGTATATATCTAAATCGCTATATCTACTGATTACACTTTATATCTAAATCACTATATCAACTGATTACACTATATATCTAATTCACTATATCTACTGACTACACTATATATCTAAATCACTATATCTACTGATTACACTATATATCTATTTCACTATATATCTACTGACTACACTATAAATCTAAATCACTATATCTACTGATTAGAGTATATATCTAAATCGCTATATCTACTGATTACACTTTATATCTAAATCACTCTATCAACTGATTACACTATATATCTAATTCACTATATCTACTGACTACACTATATATCTAAACCACTATATCTACTGATTACACTATATATCTAAATCACTTTTATCTACTGATTACACTGTATATCTTAATCACTATATCTACTGATTACACTATATATCTAAATCACTATATCTAGTGGTTACAATATCTAACTATATCAGTACATCTACTGACTACGCTATATATCTAAATCACTATATCTACTGATTACACTGTATATCTAAATCACTATATCTACTGATTACAATATCTAACTAATTCAGTACATCTACTGACTACGCTATGTAGCTAAATCACTATATCTACTGATTACACTATATATCTCAATCACTATATCAACTGACTACACTATATATCTAAATCACTATATCTACTGATTGCACTATATATCTAAATCACTATATCTTCTGATTACACTATATATCTAAATCACTATATCAACTGATTACACTATGCATCTAAATCACTATATCTACTGTTTACACTATATATCTAAATCACTATATCTACTGATTACACTATCAATCTAAATCACTATATCTACTGATTACACTATAAATCTAAATCACTATATCTACTGATTACACTATATATCTAATTCACTATATGTACTGACTACACTATATATCTAAACCACTATATCTACTGATTACACTATATATCTCAATCACTATATCTACTGATCACACTATGTATCTAAATCACTATATCTACTGATTACACCATATATCTAAATCACTATATCTACTGATCACACTATGTATCTAAATCACTATAACTACTGACTACACTATACATCTAAATCACTATATCTACTGATTACACTATATATCTAAATCACTTTTTTCTACTGATTACACTATATATCTCAATCACTATTTCTACTGACTACACTATATATCTAAATCACTATATCTACTGATTACACTATATATCTAAATCACTATATCAACTGATTACACTATGCATCTAAATCACTATATCTACTGATTACACTATATATCTAAATCACTATATCTACTGATTACACTATAAATCTAAATCACTATATCTACTGATTACACTATATATCTAAATCACTATATCTTCTGATTACACTATATATCTAAATCACTATATCAACTGATTACACTATGCATCTAAATCACTATATCTACTGATTACATTATATATCAAAATCACTATATCTACTGATTACACTATAAATCTAAATCACTATATCTACTGATTACACTATATATCTAAATCACTATATCTTCTGATTACACTATATATCCCAACCACTATATCTACTGATTACACTATGCATCTAAATCTATTTCACTATATATCTACTGACTACACTATATATCTAAACCACTATATCTACTGATTACACTATCTAACTAAATCACTATAACTACTGATTACACTATATATCTATTTCACTATATATCTACTGACTACACCATATATCTAAATCACTATATCTACTCATTACACTATATATGTAAATCACTTTTATCTACTGATTACACTATATATCTCAATCACTATTTCTACTGACTACACTATATATCTAAATCACTATATCAACTGATTACACTATGCGTCTAAATCACTATATCTACTGATTACACTATATATCTAAATCACTATATCTACTGATTACACTATAAATCTAAATCACTATATCTTCTGATTACACTATATATCTAAATCACTATATCAACTGATTACACTATGCATCTAAATCACTATATCTACTGATTACACTATATATCAAATCACTATATCTACTGATTACACTATAAATCTAAATCACTATATCTACTGATTACACTATATATCTAAATCACTATATCTTCTGATTACATTATATATCTAAATCACTATATCAACTGATTACACTATGCATCTAAATCACTATATCTACTGATTACACTATATATCTAAATCACTATATCTACTGATTACACTATAAATCTAAATCACTATATCTACTGATTACACTATATATCTAAATCACTATATCTTCTGATTACACTATATATCTCAACCACTATATCTACTGATTACACTATGCATCTAAATCACTATATCTACTGATTACACTATATATCTAAATCACTATATCTACTGATTACACTATATATCTAATTCACTATAACTACTGACTACACTAAATATCTAAATCACTATATCTACTGACTACACTATATATCTAAACCACTATATCTACTGATTACACTATCTAACTAAATCACTATAACTACTGATTACACTATATATCTATTTCACTATATATCTACTGAGTACACCATATATCTAAACCAATGTATCTACTGATTACACTATACATCTAAATCACTATATCTACTGTTTACACTATATATCTAAATCACTATAACAACTGATTACACTATGCATCTAAATCACTATATCTACTGATTACACTATATATCTAAATAACTATATCTGCTGATTACAGTATATATCTAAATCGCTATATCTACTGATTACACTTTATATCTAAATCACTATATTAACTGATTTCACTACATATCTAATTAACTATATCTACTGACTACACTATATATCTCAATCACTATATCTACTGACTACACTATATATCTAAATCACTATATCTACTGATTACACTATATATCTAAATCACTTTTATCTACTGATTACACTATATATCTAAATCACTTTTATCTACTGATTACACTATATATCTCAATCACTATATCTACTGATTACACTTTATATCTAAATCACTATATCTACTGATTGCACTATATATCTAAATAACTATATCTACTGATTACACTATAAATCTAAATCGCTATATCTGCTGATTACACTTTATATCTAAATCACTATATCAACTGATTACACTATATATCTAATTCACTATATCTACTGACTACACTATATATCAAAACCACTATATCTACTGATTACACTATCAAACTAAATCACTATAACTACTGACTACACTATACATCTAAATCGCTATATCTACTGACTACGCTATATATCTAAATCTCTATATCTACTGATTACACTATATATCTAAATCATATATCTACTGACTACACTATATATCTAAACCACTATATCTACTGATTACACTATATATCTAAATCACTTTTATCTACTGTTTACACTGTATATCTTAATCACTATATCTACTGATTACACTATATATTTAAATCACTATATCTACTGATTGCACTATATATCTAAATCACTACATCTACTGACCACGCTATATATCTAAATCACTATAACTACTGATTACACTATATATCTTAATCACTATATATACTGATTGCACTATATATCTAAATCACTATATCTTCTGATTACACTATATATCTTAATCACTATATCTACTGATTACACGATGCATCTAAATAACTATATCTACTGATTACACTATAAATCTAAATCACTATATCTACTGATTACAGTATATATCTATATCGCTATATCTACTGATTACACTTTATATCTAAATCACTATATCAACTGATTACACTATATATCTAATTCACTATATCTACTGACTACACTATATATCTCAATCTCTATATCTACTGACTACACTAGATATCTAAATCACTATATCTACTGATTACTATATATATCTAAATCACTTTTATCTACTGATTGCACTATATATCTCAATCACTATATCTACTGATAACACTAAATATGTAAATCACTATATCTACTGATTGCGCTATATATCTAAATCACTATATCTTCTGATTACACTATATATCTAAATCACTATATCAACTGATTACACTATGCATCTAAATCACTATATCTACTGATTACACTATATATCTAAATAACTATATCTACTGATTACACTATAAATCTAAATCACTATATCTACTGATTACAGTATATATCTAAATCGCTATATCTACTGATTACACTTTATATCTAAATCACTATATCAACTGATTACACTATATATCTAATTCACTATATCTACTGACTACACTATATATCTAAACCACTATATCTACTGATTACACTATATATCTAAATCACTTTTATCTACTGATTACACTGTATATCTTAATCACTATATCTACTGATTACACTATATATCTAAATCACTATATCTACTGATTACACTTTATATCTACTGATTACAATATCTAACTAATTCAGTACATCTACTGACTACGCTATATATCTAAATCACTATATCTACTGATTACACTATATATCTCAATCACGATATCAACTGACTACACTATATATCTAAATCAAAAAATCTACTGATTACACTATATATCTAAATCACTTTTATCTACTGATTACACTATATATTTAAATCACTATATCTACTGATTGCACTATATATCTAAATCGCTATATCTTCTGATTACACTATATATCTAAATCACTATATCAACTGATTACACTATGCATCTAAATCACTATATCTACTGTTTACACTATATATCTAAATCACTGTATCTACTGATTACACTATCAATCTAAATCACTATATCAACTGATTACACTATGCATCTAAATCACTATATCTACTGATTACACTATATATCTAAATAACTATATCTACTGATTACACTATAAATCTAAATCACTATATCTACTGATTACAGTATATATCTAAATCGCTATATCTACTGATTACACTTTATATCTAAATCACTATATCAACTGATTACACTATATATCTAATTCACTATATCTACTGACTACACTATATATCTAAACCACTATATCTACTGATTACACTATATATCTAAATCACTTTTATCTACTGATTACACTGTATATCTTAATCACTATATCTACTGATTACACTATATATCTGAATCACTATATCTACTGATTACACTTTATATCTACTGATTACAATATCTAACTAATTCAGTACATCTACTGACTACGCTATATATCTAAATCACTATATCTACTGATTACACTATGCATCTAAATCACTATATCTACTGATTACACTATATATCTAAATCACTATATCTACTGATTACACTATAAATCTAAATCACTATATCTACTTATTACACTATATATCTAAATCACTATATCTTCTGATTACACTATATATCTCAACCACTATATCTACTGATTACACTATGCATCTAAATCACTATATCTACTGATTACACTATATATCTAAATCACTATATCTACTGATTACACTATATATCTAATTCACTATAACTACTGACTACACTAAATATCTAAATCACTATATCTACTGACTACACTATATATCTAAACCACTATATCTACTGATTACACTATCTAACTAAATCACTATAACTACTGATTACACTATATATCTATTTCACTATATATCTACTGAGTACACCATATATCTAAACCACTGTATCTACTGATTACACTATACATCTAAATCACTATATCTACTGTTTACACTATATATCTAAATCACTATAACAACTGATTACACTATGCATCTAAATCACTATATCTACTGATTACACTATATATCTAAATAACTATATCTGCTGATTACAGTATATATCTAAATCGCTATATCTACTGATTACACTTTATATCTAAATCACTATATTAACTGATTTCACTACATATCTAATTAACTATATCTACTGACTACACTATATATCTCAATCACTATATCTACTGACTACACTATATATCTAAATCACTATATCTACTGATTACACTATATATCTAAATCACTTTTTTCTACTGATTACACTATATATCTAAATCACTTTTATCTACTGATTACACTATATATCTCAATCACTATATCTACTGATTACACTTTATATCTAAATCACTATATCTACTGATTGCACTATATATCTAAATAACTATATCTACTGATTACACTATAAATCTAAATCGCTATATCTGCTGATTACACTTTATATCTAAATCACTATATCAACTGATTACACTATATATCTAATTCACTATATCTACTGACTACACTATATATCAAAACCACTATATCTACTGATTACACTATCAAACTAAATCACTATAACTACTGACTACACTATACATCTAAATCGCTATATCTACTGACTACGCTATATATCTAAATCTCTATATCTACTGATTACACTATATATCTAAATCATATATCTACTGACTACACTATATATCTAAACCACTATATCTACTGATTACACTATATATCTAAATCACTTTTATCTACTGTTTACACTGTATATCTTTATCACTATATCTACTGATTACACTATATATTTAAATCACTATATCTACTGATTGCACTATATATCTAAATCACTACATCTACTGACTACGCTATATATCTAAATCACTATATCTTCTGATTACACTATATATCTCAACCACTATATCTACTGATTACACTATGCATCTAAATCACTATATCTACTGATTACACTATATATCTAAATCACTATATCTACTGATTACACTATATATCTAATTCACTATAACTACTGACTACACTAAATATCTAAATCACTATATCTACTGACTACACTATATATCTAAACCACTATATCTACTGATTACACTATCTAACTAAATCACTATAACTACTGATTACACTATATATCTATTTCACTATATATCTACTGAGTACACCATATATCTAAACCAATGTATCTACTGATTACACTATACATCTAAATCACTATATCTACTGTTTACACTATATATCTAAATCACTATAACAACTGATTACACTATGCATCTAAATCACTATATCTACTGATTACACTATATATCTAAATAACTATATCTGCTGATTACAGTATATATCTAAATCGCTATATCTACTGATTACACTTTATATCTAAATCACTATATTAACTGATTTCACTACATATCTAATTAACTATATCTACTGACTACACTATATATCTCAATCACTATATCTACTGACTACACTATATATCTAAATCACTATATCTACTGATTACACTATATATCTAAATCACTTTTATCTACTGATTACACTATATATCTAAATCACTTTTATCTACTGATTACACTATATATCTCAATCACTATATCTACTGATTACACTTTATATCTAAATCACTATATCTACTGATTGCACTATATATCTAAATAACTATATCTACTGATTACACTATAAATCTAAATCGCTATATCTGCTGATTACACTTTATATCTAAATCACTATATCAACTGATTACACTATATATCTAATTCACTATATCTACTGACTACACTATATATCAAAACCACTATATCTACTGATTACACTATCAAACTAAATCACTATAACTACTGACTACACTATACATCTAAATCGCTATATCTACTGACTACGCTATATATCTAAATCTCTATATCTACTGATTACACTATATATCTAAATCATATATCTACTGACTACACTATATATCTAAACCACTATATCTACTGATTACACTATATATCTAAATCACTTTTATCTACTGTTTACACTGTATATCTTAATCACTATATCTACTGATTACACTATATATTTAAATCACTATATCTACTGATTGCACTATATATCTAAATCACTACATCTACTGACTACGCTATATATCTAAATCACTATAACTACTGATTACACTATATATATTAATCACTATATATACTGATTGCACTATATATCTAAATCACTATATCTTCTGATTACACTATATATCTTAATCACTATATCTACTGATTACACGATGCATCTAAATAACTATATCTACTGATTACACTATAAATCTAAATCACTATATCTACTGATTACAGTATATATCTATATCGCTATATCTACTGATTACACTTTATATCTAAATCACTATATCAACTGATTACACTATATATCTAATTCACTATATCTACTGACTACACTATATATCTCAATCTCTATATCTACTGACTACACTAGATATCTAAATCACTATATCTACTGATTACTATATATATCTAAATCACTTTTATCTACTGATTGCACTATATATCTCAATCACTATATCTACTGATAACACTAAATATGTAAATCACTATATCTACTGATTGCGCTATATATCTAAATCACTATATCTTCTGATTACACTATATATCTAAATCACTATATCAACTGATTACACTATGCATCTAAATCACTATATCTACTGATTACACTATATATCTAAATAACTATATCTACTGATTACACTATAAATCTAAATCACTATATCTACTGATTACAGTATATATCTAAATCGCTATATCTACTGATTACACTTTATATCTAAATCACTATATCAACTGATTACACTATATATCTAATTCACTATATCTACTGACTACACTATATATCTAAACCACTATATCTACTGATTACACTATATATCTAAATCACTTTTATCTACTGATTACACTGTATATCTTAATCACTATATCTACTGATTACACTATATATCTAAATCACTATATCTACTGATTACACTTTATATCTACTGATTACAATATCTAACTAATTCAGTACATCTACTGACTACGCTATATATCTAAATCACTATATCTACTGATTACACTATATATCTCAATCACGATATCAACTGACTACACTATATATCTAAATCACAAAATCTACTGATTACACTATATATCTAAATCACTTTTATCTACTGATTACACTATATATTTAAATCACTATATCTACTGATTGCACTATATATCTAAATCGCTATATCTTCTGATTACACTATATATCTAAATCACTATATCAACTGATTACACTATGCATCTAAATCACTATATCTGCTGTTTACACTATATATCTAAATCACTGTATCTACTGATTACACTATCAATCTAAATCACTATATCAACTGATTACACTATGCATCTAAATCACTATATCTACTGATTACACTATATATCTAAATAACTATATCTACTGATTACACTATAAATCTAAATCACTATATCTACTGATTACAGTATATATCTAAATCGCTATATCTACTGATTACACTTTATATCTAAATCACTATATCAACTGATTACACTATATATCTAATTCACTATATCTACTGACTACACTATATATCTAAACCACTATATCTACTGATTACACTATATATCTAAATCACTTTTATCTACTGATTACACTTTATATCTACTGATTACAATATCTAACTAATTCAGTACATCTACTGACTACGCTATATATCTAAATCACTATATCTACTGATTACACTATGCATCTAAATCACTATATCTACTGATTACACTATATATCTAAATCACTATATCTACTGATTACACTATAAATCTAAATCACTATATCTACTTATTACACTATATATCTAAATCACTATATCTTCTGATTACACTATATATCTCAACCACTATATCTACTGATTACACTATGCATCTAAATCACTATATCTACTGATTACACTATATATCTAAATCACTATATCTACTGATTACACTATATATCTAATTCACTATAACTACTGACTACACTAAATATCTAAATCACTATATCTACTGACTACACTATATATCTAAACCACTATATCTACTGATTACACTATCTAACTAAATCACTATAACTACTGATTACACTATATATCTATTTCACTATATATCTACTGAGTACACCATATATCTAAACCACTGTATCTACTGATTACACTATACATCTAAATCACTATATCTACTGTTTACACTATATATCTAAATCACTATAACAACTGATTACACTATGCATCTAAATCACTATATCTACTGATTACACTATATATCTAAATAACTATATCTGCTGATTACAGTATATATCTAAATCGCTATATCTACTGATTACACTTTATATCTAAATCACTATATTAACTGATTTCACTACATATCTAATTAACTATATCTACTGACTACACTATATATCTCAATCACTATATCTACTGACTACACTATATATCTAAATCACTATATCTACTGATTACACTATATATCTAAATCACTTTTTTCTACTGATTACACTATATATCTAAATCACTTTTATCTACTGATTACACTATATATCTCAATCATTATATATACTGATTACACTTTATATCTAAATCACTATATCTACTGATTGCACTATATATCTAAATAACTATATCTACTGATTACACTATAAATCTAAATCGCTATATCTGCTGATTACACTTTATATCTAAATCACTATATCAACTGATTACACTATATATCTAATTCACTATATCTACTGACTACACTATATATCAAAACCACTATATCTACTGATTACACTATCAAACTAAATCACTATAACTACTGACTACACTATACATCTAAATCGCTATATCTACTGACTACGCTATATATCTAAATCTCTATATCTACTGATTACACTATATATCTAAATCATATATCTACTGACTACACTATATATCTAAACCACTATATCTACTGATTACACTATATATCTAAATCACTTTTATCTACTGTTTACACTGTATATCTTAATCACTATATCTACTGATTACACTATATATTTAAATCACTATATCTACTGATTGCACTATATATCTAAATCACTACATCTACTGACTACGCTATATATCTAAATCACTATAACTACTGATTACACTATATATATTAATCACTATATATACTGATTGCACTATATATCTAAATCACTATATCTTCTGATTACACTATATATCTTAATCACTATATCTACTGATTACACGATGCATCTAAATAACTATATCTACTGATTACACTATAAATCTAAATCACTATATCTACTGATTACAGTATATATCTATATCGCTATATCTACTGATTACACTTTATATCTAATTCACTATATCAACTGATTACACTATATATCTAATTCACTATATCTACTGACTACACTATATATCTCAATCTCTATATCTACTGACTACACTAGATATCTAAATCACTATATCTACTGATTACTATATATATCTAAATCACTTTTATCTACTGATTGCACTATATATCTCAATCACTATATCTACTGATAACACTAAATATCTAAATCACTATATCTACTGATTGCGCTATATATCTAAATCACTATATCTTCTGATTACACTATATATCTAAATCACTATATCAACTGATTACACTATGCATCTAAATCACTATATCTACTGATTACACTATATATCTAAATAACTATATCTACTGATTACACTATAAATCTAAATCACTATATCTACTGATTACAGTATATATCTAAATCGCTATATCTACTGATTACACTTTATATCTAAATCACTATATCAACTGATTACACTATATATCTAATTCACTATATCTACTGACTACACTATATATCTAAACCACTATATCTACTATTACACTATATATCTAAATCACTTTTATCTACTGATTACACTGTATATCTTAATCACTATATCTACTGATTACACTATATATCTAAATCACTATATCTACTGATTACACTTTATATCTACTGATTACAATATCTAACTAATTCAGTACATCTACTGACTACGCTATATATCTAAATCACTATATCTACTGATTACACTATATATCTCAATCACGATATCTACTGACTACACTATATATCTAAATCACAATATCTACTGATTACACTATATATCTAAATCACTTTTATCTACTGATTACACTATATATTTAAATCACTATATCTACTGATTGCACTATATATCTAAATCGCTATATCTTCTGATTACACTATATATCTAAATCACTATATCAACTGATTACACTATGCATCCAAATCACTATATCTACTGTTTACACTATATATCTAAATCACTCTATCTACTGATTACACTATCAATCTAAATCACTATATCAACTGATTACACTATGCATCTAAATCACTATATCTACTGATTACACTATATATCTAAATAACTATATCTACTGATTACACTATAAATCTAAATCACTATATCTACTGATTACAGTATATATCTAAATCGCTATATCTACTGATTACACTTTATATCTAAATCACTATATCAACTGATTACACTATATATCTAATTCACTATATCTACTGACTACACTATATATCTAAACCACTATATCTACTGATTACACTATATATCTAAATCACTTTTATCTACTGATTACACTGTATATCTTAATCACTATATCTACTGATTACACTATATATCTAAATCACTATATCTACTGATTACACTTTATATCTACTGATTACAATATCTAACTAATTCAGTACATCTACTGACTACGCTATATATCTAAATCACTATATCTACTGATTACACTATATATCTCAATCACGATATCAACTGACTACACTATATATCTAAATCACAATATCTACTGATTACACTATATATCTAAATCACTTTTATCTACTGATTACACTATATATTTAAATCACTATATCTACTGATTGCACTATATATCTAAATCGCTATATCTTCTGATTACACTATATATCTAAATCACTATATCAACTGATTACACTATGCATCTAAATCACTATATCTACTGTTTACACTATATATCTAAATCACTGTATCTACTGATTACACTATCAATCTAAATCACTATATCTACTGATTACACTATAAATCTAAATCACTATATCTACTGATTACACTATATATCTAATTCACTATATGTACTGACTACACTATATATCTAAACCACTATATCTACTGATTACACTATATATCTCAATCACTATATCTACTGATCACACTATATATCTAAATCACTATATCTACTGATTACACCGTATATCTAAACCACTATATCTACTGATTACACTATATATCTAAATCACTTTTTTCTACTGATTACACTATATATCTCAATCACTATTTCTACAGACTACACTATATATCTAAATCACTATATCTACTGATTACACTGTATATCTAAATCACTTTTATCTACTGATTACACTATATATTTAAATCACTATTTCTACTGACTACACTATATATCTAAATCACTATATCTACTGATTACACTATATATCTAAATCACTTTTATCTACTGATTACACTATATATTTAAATCACTATATCTACTGATTGCACTATATATCTAAATCACTATATCTTCTGATTACACTATATATCTAAATCACTATATCAACTGATTACACTATGCATCTAAATCACTATATCTACTGATTACACTATATATCTAAGTCACTATATCTACTGATTACACTATGCATCTAAATCACTATATCTACTGATTACACTATATATCTAAATCGCTATATCTACTGATTACACTATAAATCTAAATCACTATATCTACTGATTACACTATATATCTATTTCACTATATATCTACTGACTACACTATAAAACTAAATCACTATATCTACTGATTAGAGTATATATCTAAATCGCTATATCTACTGTTTACACTTTATATCTAAATCACTCTATCAACTGATTACACTATATATCTAATTCACTATATCTACTGACTACACTATATATCTAAACCACTATATCTACTGATTACACTATATATCTAAATCACTTTTATCTACTGATTACACTGTATATCTTAATCACTATATCTACTGATTACACTATATATCTAAATCACTATATCTAGTGGTTACAATATCTAACTATATCAGTACATCTACTGACTACGCTATATATCTAAATCACTATATCTACTGATTACACTGTATATCTAAATCACTATATCTACTGATTACAATATCTAACTAATTCAGTACATCTACTGACTACGCTATATATCTAAATCACTATATCTACTGATCACACTATATATCTCAATCACTATATCAACTGACTACACTATATATCTAAATCACAATATCTACTGATTACACTATATATCTAAATCACTTTTATCTACTGATTACACTATATATTTAAATCACTATATCTACTGATTGCACTGTGTATCTAAATCATTATATCTTCTGATTACACTATATATCTAAATCACTATATCAACTGATTACACTATGCATTTAAATCACTATATCTACTGTTTACACTATATATCTAAATCACTATATCTACTGATTACACTATCAATCTAAATCACTATATCTACTGATTACACTATAAATCTAAATCACTATATCTACTGATTACACTATATATCTAATTCACTATATGTACTGACTACACTATATATCTAAAACACTATATCTACTGATTACACTATATATCTCAATCACTATATCTACCGATCACACTATGTATCTAAATCACTATATCTACTGATTACACCATATATCTAAACCACTATATCTACTGATTACACTATATATCTAAATCACTTTTTTTCTACTGATTACACTATATATCTCAATCACTATTTCTACTGACTACACTATATATCTAAATCACTATATCTACTGATTACACGATATATCTAAATCACTTTTATCTACTGATTACACTATATATTTAAATCACTATATCTACTGATTGCACTATATATTTAAATCACTATATCTTCTGATTACACTATATATCTAAATCACTATATCAACTGATTACACTATGCATCTAAATCACTATATCTACTGATTACACTATATATCTAAATCACTATATCTACTGATTACACTATAAATCTAAATCACTATATCTTCTGATTACACTATATATCTAAATCACTATATCTACTGATTACACTATATATCTAAATCACTATATCTACTGATTACTCTATAAATCTAAATCACTATATCTACTGATTACACTATATATCTATTTCACTATATATATACTGACTACACTATATATCTAAACCACTATATCTACTGATTACACTATCTAACTAAATCACTATAACTACTGATTACACTATATATCTATTTCACTATATATATACTGAGTACACCATATATCTAAACCACTGTATCTACTGATTACACTATAAATCTAAATCACTATATCTACTGATTACACTATGCATCTAAATCACTATATCTACTGATTACACTATTTATCTATTTCACTATATATCTACTGACTACACCATATATCTAAATCACTATATATTCTGATTACACTATATATGTCAACCACTATATCTACTGATTACACTATGCATCTAAATCACTATATCTACTGATTACACTATATATCTAAATCACTATATCTACTGATTACACTATATATCTAATTCACTATAACTACTGACTACACTAAATATCTAAATCACTATATCTACTGACTACACTATATATCTAAACCACTATATCTACTGATTACACTATCTAACTAAATCACTATAACTACTGATTACACTATATATCTATTTCACTATATATCTACTGAGTACACCATATATCTAAACCACTGTATCTACTGATTACACTATAAATCTAAATCACTATATCTACTGATTACACTATATATCTAAATAACTATATATCTATTGACTACACCATATATCTAAACCACTATATCTACTCATTACACTATATATCTAAATCACTTTTATCTACTGATTACACTATATATCTCAATCACTATTTCTACTGACTACACTATATATCTAAATCACTATATCAACTGATTACACTATGCATCCAAATCACTATATCTACTGATTACACTATATATCTAAATCACTATATCTACTGATTACACTATAAATCTAAATCACTATATTTTCTGATTACACTATATATCTAAATCACTATATCAACTGATTACACTATGCATCTATATCTCTATATCTACTGATTACACTATATATCTAAATCACTATATCTACTGATTACACTATCAATCTAAATCACTATATCTACTGATTACACTATATATCTAAATCACTATATCTTCTGATTACACTATATATCTAAATCACTATATCAACTGATTACACTATGCATCTAAATCACTATATCTACTGATTACACTATATATCTGAATCACTATATCTACTGATTACACTATAAATCTAAATCACTATATCTACTGATTACACTATATATCTATTTCACTATATATCTACTGACTACACTATATATCTCAACCACTATATCTACTGATTACACTATCTAACTAAATCACTATAACTACTGACTACGTTATATATCTAAATCACTATATCTACTGATTACACTATATATCTAATTCACTATAACTACTGACTACACTAAATATCTAAATCACTATATCTACTGACTACACCATATATCTAAACCACTATATCTACTCATTACACTATATATCTAAATCACTTTTATCTACTGATTACACTATATATCTCAATCACTATATCTACTGACTACACTATATATCTAAATCACTATATCTACTGACTACACCATATATCTTAACCACTATATCTACTGATTACACTATATATCGAAATCACTTTTATCTACTGATTACACTATATATCTCAATCACTATTTCTACTGACTACACTATATATCTAAATCACTATATCTACTGATTACACTATATATCTAAATCACTATATCTACTGATTATACTATATATCTAAATCACTATATCTAGTGACTACACTATATATCTAAATCACTTTTATCTACTGACTACACTATATATCTCAACCACTATATCTACTGATTACACTATCTAACTAAATCACTATAACTACTGACTACGCTATATATCTAAATCACTATATCTACTGATTACACTATATATCTAATTCACTATAACTACTGACTACACTATATATCCCAATCACTATATCTACTGACTACACTATATATCTAAATCACTATATCTACTGATTACACTATATATCTAAATCACTTTTATCTACTGATTACACTATATATCTCAATCACTATATCTACTGATTACACTATATATCTACTGATTGCACTATATATCTAAATCACTATATCTTCTGATTACACTATATATTTAAATCACTATATCTACTGATTACACTATATATCTAAATCACTATATCTACTGATTATACTATATATCTAAATCACTATATATAGTGACTACACTATATATCTAAATCACTTTTATCTACTGATTACACTATATATCTAAATCACTATTTCTACTGATTGCACTATATATCTAAACCACTATATCTACTGATAACGAGATTAAATCACCCCAACCCTGGAATGACTACTACCAACTTCATCATTCTAATGAAATAAACTTGCCCCTATATAAACTAGAAAAAGGGACAGTGTATAAATACATGATTACATTGCTTCATATTAAACGGCATCCGGATAAATGTAACACAGTGTGGCGGGAAATCTTGAATCTCTCGGACGAAGATAAACCAAACTTCAAAGCTTGCTATGCTTCCCCGGTTACTAAGTTAGAAAGGGACTTACAGTGGCGCATTATACATGGAGCATACACTACTGGCAGATTTCTGGTTCATGCCACTTTTCCGCAATCGAACACGTGCCCACTTTGCGGGGACAACGACTCCTTACGTCACATATTTCTTGATTGTCCTGTTATTGTTCCTCTGTTCAACTGTATCAAAACAATAATAAAAAATCTTGTTGTATCCGATGCTGACATACCTGTGTGGTGGTTTATTTTATTGCCTCCTTGTAGATCTGGTTTATTCGTATCTCTTCAAGCACGTAACTTATTTAATTATATTGCCTGTACTGCTATGATTTCGATCCACATCAGTAGGCGCAACAAACGCCAAGAAAATGGCGTGATCGAACAACTTGAAATCTTTAAGCAGCGCTTCATTTCAAGGTTAAAAGCCGAATTTGACTTTTTCAAAATAAGTAATAAATTACAGGTTTTAACCAATAAGTGGGCTATATGCGATGCGCTATGTTCTGTGCACAATGACGAGCTTGCTGTTTACTTAGAAGTACGTTTGTAGTCTGCTACAAGTTAATATCCCATTATTATTCATATTCCTGGACCAGTCTGTTGTATTGGTATTGTTTTCACGGGTAAGGTCGTCACAGTTGAGTAGACCCATAGGTGCTGGTGTACCCGGCTTTAAGTCGGCTTCGTGGGGTGACATACTTTATGTATATCACGTTGATTTTCACTTCAAGTTTTGGTCGGTTTCTATAAACACCAAGCTTCCAGTTAGCTACGTTGGGTGGCCTGAGTACGCTCCGCCACGTCGTGTCACGGGTGACTGTCAAATCTCAAATAAAGTATTGTTTTTTCACACACTGAACTCGCCTACTGTCATTTTAAATCATGCCCACTTTTCATCACGAATAAATCAACTGGTAGTATTATCACGTAGTTTTTAAACTTTGTTGTGTGTTTTATTTCTGTTTTGGGACTGGTAGGGGAGATCATAACCCCTTGTGGTGAGAACCAGTTAGACTGGCCTACTTGCAGGGTTCCAAAGCTTAACGTTGTACGTTTTATTGCTTTCATTTACGTTACTTGTATCTAAATCACTATATCAACTGATTACACTATGCATCTAAATCACTATATCAACTGATTACACTATATATCTAAATCACTACGTCACCGCGCATCACTAACAGTACGTTATTCATACGTACTTTTTTTTTAGGAATATACGATGAGTTGTCCATGCAAGCAATAAACAGATCATCACCGACAGTAAACAACGATTCCAATCAGCTTGATGATATCCCTAGTTGCACGATACATATGGATACCTCACGTGACTTGTGGCCTATGTTTCCCGTGACACCGACTGCAATATCACCATATTTCACACAGCCAATGATGCATGGATTGCGGGGCCATCACATGGCTGATATTGGCTATGCCGGATTGATGCCTACAGCGCCTATGGCAACAGTCATCCAATCATCACAGAATGTACCGTTTCGTGTACACCCGTCGTTTGAGGTTACCGGTAAGAAAGGTGACAAATACAAGCATCCAACTGATGAGCACTCGGACGAGGAAGAAGGTGAATCGAAACGAATGCAGAGTTTAAATGTATTGCGATCAAAAGCAAATGAACTTTCGATGTCAGCTGTATAACAAAACAATCATTCCATACTTTGTTAGGTCAGACTTCAGCCAGTGCTACCAGTGCTAGTAGCGCTTCGTTTTGAGTGTGTTCACGATAATAGCGTCCTGAGTGTTCTTTATGAGGAAGTACGTGTCAGTGTATCCATTCTGAGAGCGGGTATCGGCAGAAGTCGATATTCACCGCTAGCACAATAAGAGTGAATATTCAGCGCTAACACAATAAGAGTCAGTCGTTGCCGGATACGTAAGTGTAAAAAAAAAACGAAACAGACACGAGTGAAATTCTAATAGCAAAACTATAAATATATATATTTACAGTACCCCACCTAACCCTAGCTCGTTATCAACTTTATTCAAATGATATCCTTTGACTACACTAAAAAACAAACAAAAAACAACAAAAACTAAAAACAAGGGATGAAACTTTGGCAGACCATTTCGTTTTTCAAAGAGTTTGGCACGAGATTGGCCTGAATACTGCTAGACGGAAGTGACTTGAAAACAACAAATTTCCCAATAGTCAATTCAGTTTCAGTCATGAGTTTTTTTCGTTTGCTTTATGTCAACAATAAAACTAACTCTTGACTGTCTCCGTCTGAGTATCTTTGCCAATAGTGTGCGGGCACTTTATTTATGTTTATTTCTGCATATCATTAATTGTCCGGCTAATTTCAGGTCGGTCCATGGATATGATCTGCGTTAGTTTCAACCCTTGTGCTATTTAGAAAGTTACAGAGGTTATTCACGATGTGTAAGGATTATAAATCAAGACTTTTTGTTGTTCAGATGAACATATCAACTATGATAAAGATGATAGCATAATAATTGAGAGTAGAAAAAATAAAACAAATAATATCTATATTTTCAAATTACCACAAGTTATTCCCACATTCATAGATTGATGTGATTGGGGGCGCTAGAGCCAAATTTCCGTTTAACTATAACCATTGTTACCCATATTTCTATTTCTATTTATTTTCTTTCATTGTTTTCTATTTTAAAAGTGTAGTGTTTTTATGCATTCACAGCATAACTGTTACATCATGTTCGCAGACTTCAGAATAATAACACTTGTTAAAAATATACTTGTGTAACATATTTTATATTGTTGATTTAACAGTCGACTCACAAATGCAGATTACAAATATTAAAGTATGTTGTCATTGTAAACAATTATTAGAGTTTGTGTTCGCTTTCTCCAATGCGTTTATAACTAGTTAACTGAATTTAAATAGTATATACTCGTGTCTTTTAGTGACAGCTCGTTCGTTATAACTAGTATATACTGGTGTCCTTTAGTAACAGCTCGTTCGTTACAAGCACGGCGTATTTATTTTCGTGTACTGATACCTCGTTCGCATTGTATGTTTTTTCAACTAAAATCCCGCTCGATTGGCGAGTATATATTAGTACGAACAAAATATTTGTAGACGCAAATTGATATGTCGTGCTTGGTGTACGCATGAATTGATAGTTTAAGTATTATATGCCATTCTAATATATCGTAGTAGAAACAAACACCTATGCCGTGCTTGCCGACGAACTCGATTGCTATGCTATAAAACATGTGCTGCACAATGCCAGGCCGAAATGACTGAAACAACCCAAATCCAAATATAGATGCATAGCAGCAAGACCAGGTTTCGAGCCTCTCGTGACTAAGGGCGCTAGAACATGTGCTGTATACACCTTGAAGCATTTCCTGATAAATAGTTTGTTAAACATCTCTAAGTCTACTAATTTGATATGCTGGCAAAATTAATGAGATCCCATCATCATATATAGTCAGCTGATACGTTAATTATGCCCCTTGCCCAATACCTGAATATAACAATGTAAGCATCTCTTGTCCAATGCCTAAATATAGCACTGGAAGTAGCTCTTGTCCAATGCCTTAGTATAACACCGTAAGTATCTCCTGTCCAAAGCCTCAATATGACACTGGAAGCATCTCTTGTCCAATGCCTCCATATAACACTGGAAGCATCTCTTGTCCAATGTCTCAATATAACACTAAAAGTATCTCTTGTCAATTGTTTCAATGTAACACTAAAATTATCTCTTGTCCAATGCCTCAATATAATAATGGAAGCATCTCTTGTCCAATGCCTCAATACAACACTGTAAGTATCTCTTGTCCCATGCCTCAATATAACACTGTAAGTATCTCTTGCCTCAATATAACACTGCAAGCATCTCTTGTTCAATGCCTCACTATAACACTAGAAGCATCTCTTGTTCAATGCCTCAATATAATAATAGAAGCATCTCTTGTACAATGCCTTAGAATAACACTAGGAGCATCTATTGTTCAATGCCTCAATATAACACTGTAAGCATCTCTTGTACAATACATCAGTACAACCATGGAAGCATCGCTTGTCCAATGCCTCAATATAACACTGGGAGTATCTCTTGTACAATGCCTCACTATAACACTGTAAGCATCTCATGTCAAATGACTCAAAATAACACTGTAAGTGTATCTTGTCCAATGCCTCAATATGACACTGGAATCATTTCTTGTCCAATGCGTCAATATAACACTGGAAGCATCTCTTGTTCAATGCCTCAAAATAAGACTGGAAGCATCTCTTGTACAATGCCTTATTATAACACTGGAAGTATCGCTTGTTCAATGCCTCAATATAAATCTGGAAACATCTCTTGTCCAATGCCTCAATATAACACTGGAATCATCTCTTGTTCAATGCCTCAATATAACATTGAAGCATCTATTGTACAATGCCTCAATATAACACTGGAAACATCTCTTGTCCAATGCCTCAATATATCACTGGTAGCATCTCTTTTCCATTGCTTCAGTATAACCATGGAAGCATCTCTTGTCCAATGCCTCAATATAACAATTGAATCATCTCTTGTTCAATGCCTCAATATAACATTGAAGCATCTCTTGTTCAATGCCTCACTATAACACTAGAAGCATCTCTTGTTCAATGCCTCAATATAATAATGGAACCATCTCTTGTAAAATGCCTTAGAATAACACTAGGAGCATCTATTGTTCAATGCCTCAATATAACACTGTAAGCATCTCTTGTACAATGCCTCACTATAACACTATAAACATCTCTTGTACAATGCCTTAGTATAACACTGGAAGCATCTCTTGTTCAAGGCCTCAATATAACACTGGAAGTATATCTCTTGTCCAATGCCTCAATTTAACACCGGAAGCATCCCTTGTCCAATGCCTCAATATAACACAGGAAGCATCTCTTGTCCAATGCCTTAGTATAACACTGTAAGTATTTCTTGCCTCAATATAACATTGGAACCATCTCTTGCACAATGCCTCAATATGACACTGGAAGCATCTCTTGTCCAATGTCTCAGTATAACACTGGAAGCATCTCCTGTTCAATGCCTCAATATAATAATGGAACCATCTCTTGTAAAATGCCTTAGAATAACACTAGGAGCATCTATTGTTCAATGCCTCAATATAACACTGTAAGCATCTCTTGTACAATGCCTCACTATAACACTATAAACATCTCTTGTACAATGCCTTAGTATAACACTGGAAGCATCTCTTGTTCAAGGCCTCAATATAACACTGGAAGTATATCTCTTGTCCAATGCCTCAATTTAACACCGGAAGCATCCCTTGTCCAATGCCTCAATATAACACAGGAAGCATCTCTTGTCCAATGCCTTAGTATAACACTGTAAGCATCTCTTGTCCAATGCCTCAATATAACACTGGAAGCATCTCTTTTTCAAAGCATCAATATAAGACTGGAATCACCGCTTGTTCAATGCCTCAATATAACACTGTAAGTATCTCTTGCCCAATGTCTCAAGATAACACGGAAAGCATCTGTTCTTCAATGCCTCAATATGACATTGAAGCATCTCTTGTCCAATGCCTCAATATAACACTGGAATCATCTATTGTTCAATGCCTCAATATAACACTGGAAGCATCTCTTGTCTAATGTCTCAATATTACACTTCAAGCATCTCTTGTCCAATGTCTCAATATAACACTGTAAGTAGCTCTTGTCCAATGTCTCAATATAACACTGGGAGCATCTCCTGTTCAATGCCTCAGTATAACACTGTAAGCATCTCTTGTCCAATGCCTCAATATAACACTGGAATCATCTATTGTTCAATGCCTCAATATAACACTGGAAGCATCTCTTGTACAATGCTTTATTATAACACTGGAATCATCTCTTGTTTAATGCCTCAATATAACGCTGGAAGTATATCTCATTTCCAATGCCTCAATACAACACTGGAAGCATCTCTTGTCCAATGCCTGAATATAAGACTGGAAGCATCTCTCGCACAATGCCTTAGTATAACACTGTAAGTATCTCTTGTCCAAAGCCTCAATATAACACTGGAAGCGTCTCTTGTCCAATGCCTCAATATAACACTGGGAGCATTTCTTGTCCAATGCCTTAGTATAACACTTTAAACATCTCTTGTCCAATGTCTCAATATAACACTGGAAGCATCTCTTGTCCAATGCCTCTATAGAACAATGGAAACATCTCTTATTCAATGCCTCAATATAACACTGGAAGCATCTCATGATCAATGCCTCAGTATAACACAGGAAGCATCTCTTGTCCAATGCCTTAGTATAACACTGTAAGTGTTTCTTGCCTCAATATAACATTGGAACCATCTCTTGCACAATGCCTCAATATAACACTGGAAGAATCTCTTGTCCAATGTCTCAGTATAACACTGGAAGCATCTCTTTTCCATTGCTTCAATATAACCATGGAAGCATCGCTTGTCCAATGCCTCAATATAAATCTGGAACCGTCTCTTGTACAATGCCTCAATATAACACTGGAAGCATCTATTGTCTAATGCCTTAGTATAACTCAGGAACCATCTTATGTCCAATGCATCAATATAACACTGGAAGTATATCTCTTGTCAATGCATCAATATAACACTGGAGGCATCTCTTTTTCAATGCCTCAACATAACACTGGAAGCATCTCTTTGCCATTGCCTCAATATTACACCATAAGTATCTCTTGTCAATGCCTCAATATAACACTGGCAGCATCTCTTGTCCAAAGCCTCAATATAATATTGGAAACATCTCATGTACAATGCCTCAATATAACACTGGGAGCATTTCTTGTCCAACGCCTCAATATAACACTGGAAGTATATCTCTTGTCAATGCCTCAATATAACACTGGCAGCATCTCTTGTCCAAAGCCTCAATATAATATTGGAAACATCTCATGTACCATGCCTCAATATAACACTGGAAGCATCTCTTGTCCAATGTCTCATTATAACACTGGAGGCATCTCTCGTTCAAAGCTACAATATAGATAGCACTGGAAGCATATTTTTTCCAATGCCTCAATATAACACTGTAAGTATCTCTTGTCCAATGCCTCAATATAACACTGGAAGCATCTCTTGTCCCATGCCTCAATATAACACAGTAAGCATCTCATGTCCAATACCTCAATATAACACTGTAATATAACACTATCTCTTGTCCAACGCCTAAGTATATAACTGTAGGTATCTCTTGCTTCAATATAACACTGGAACCATCTCTTGTACAATGCATCAATATAACACTGGTAGCATCTCTTTTCCATTGCTTCAATATAACCATGGAAGTATCGCTTGTCCAATGCCTCAATAAAACTCAGGAAGCATATCATGTCTAATGCCTCAATATAACACTGTAAGTATCACTTGTCCAATGCCTCAATATAACACTGGCAGCATGTCTTGTCCAAAGCCTCAATATAACACAGGAAGCATCTCTTGTCAAATGCCTCAATATAACACTGTAAGCATCTCTTGTCCAATGCCTCAGTATAACACTGTAAGTATCTATTGTCCAATGTCTCAATATATCACTGTATTTATCTCTTGTCCAATGCCTCACTATAACACTGGAAGCATTACGTATCGAATGACTCAATATAACACTGTAAGTATCTCTTGTCCAATGCCTGAATATAAGACAGGAGGCATCTCTTGCACAATGCCTTAGTATAACACTGAAAGTATCCCTTGTCCAAAGCCTCAATATAACACTGGAAGCATCTCTTGTCAAATGCCTCAATATAACACTGTAAGCATCTCTTGTCCAATGCCTCAGTATAACACTGTAAGTATCTATTGTCCAATGTCTCAATATATCACTGTATTTATCTCTTGTCCAATGCCTCACTATAACACTGGAAGCATCACGTATCGAATGACTCAATATAACACTGTAAGTATCTCTTGTCCAATGCCTGAATATAAGACAGGAGGCATCTCTTGCACAATGCCTTAGTATAACACTGAAAGTATCCCTTGTCCAAAGCCTCAATATAACACTGGAAGCATCTCTTGTCCAATGCCTCAATATAACACTGGGGGCATTTCTTGTTCAATGCCTTAGTATAATACTGTAAGTATCTCTTGTCCAATGCCTCAATATAACACTAGGAGCATCTCCTGTTCAATGCTTAAATATAACACTAGAAGCATCTCTTTGTCAATGCATCAATATACGACTGGTAGCACCTCTTTTCCATTGCTTCAATATAACCATGGAAGCATCGCTTGTCCAATGCCTCTATATAACTCAGGAACCATCTCATGTCCAATGCCTCAATATAACACTGGCAGCATCTCTTGTCCAAAGCCTCAATATAACACTGGCAGCATCTCTTGTCCAAAGCCTCAATATAATATTGGAAACATCTCTTGTACAATGCCTCAATATAACACTAGAAGCATCTCTTGTCCAATGCCTCAATAAAACACTGGAAGCATCTCTTGTCCAATGCCTCAATAAAACACTGGAAGCATCTCTTGTTCAATGCCTCAATATAAGACTGGTAGCATCTCTTTTCTATTGCTTCAATATAACCATGGAAGCATCTCTTGTCCAATGCCTCAATATAACTCAGGAACCATCTCTTGACCAAAGCCTCAATATAACATTGGAAATATCTCATTGTACAATTCCTCAATATCACACTAGAATCATCTATTGTCCAATGCCTCAATATAACACTGGAAGCATCTCTTGTCCCATGCCTCAATATAACACTGTAAGCTTCTCTTGTCCAATGCCTCAATATAACACTGGAAGTATATCTCTTGTCTAATGCCTCAATATAACACTGGCAGCATCTCTTGTCCAAAGCCTCAATATAATATTGGAAACATCTCTTGTACAATGCCTCAATATAACACTAGAAGCATCTCTTGTCCAATGCCTCAATAAAACACTGGAAGCATCTCTTGTCCAATGCCTAAATAAAACACTGGAGGCATCTCTTGTTCTATGCCTCAATATAACACTGGAAACATCACTTGTCCAATGCCTCAATATAACACTGGAAGCATCTCTTGTCCCATGCCTCAATATAACACTGTAAGCATCTCTTCCTAGGTACATGTATGACACAGTGTTTATTGTGTGTATTGATGTGACTTGTGTGTTGTAACGATGTATTTTCTAGGTGTGACACAGTGTTTATTGTTTTTTTATTGATGTGACTCTTGTGTGATGTAACGATGTATTTTCTAGGTATGGCACAGTGTTAATTGTTTTGTATTGATGTGACTCTTGTGTGATGTAACGATGTATTTTCTAGGTATGACACAGTGTTTATTGCTGTGTAATGATGTGACTCTTGTGTGTTGTAACGATGTATTTGCTAGGTATGACACAGTGTTTATTGGTGTGTAATCATGTGACGTTTGTGTGATGTAACGATGTATTTTCTAGGTATGACACAGTGATAATTGTTTGGTATTGATGTGACTCTTGTGTGTTTTAACGATATATTTTCTATGTATGACACAGTGTTTATTGTTGTGTGTTGATGTGACTCGTGCGTGTTGTAACGATGTATTTTCTATTTATGACACAGTGTTTATTGGGTGTATTGATGTGACTCTTGTGTGATGTAACGATGTATTTTCTAGATATGACACAGTGATAATTGTTTGGTATTGATGTGACGCTTGTGTGATGTAACGATATATTTTCTATGTATGACACAGTGTTTATTGTTGTGTGTTGATGTGACTCGTGCGTGTTGTAACGATGTATTTTCTATTTATGACACAGTGTTTATTGGGTGTATTGATGTGACTCTTGTGTGATGTAACGATGTATTTTCTAGGTATGACACAGTGATAATTGTTTGGTATTGATGTGACTCTTGTGTGTTTTAACGATATATTTTCTATGTATGACACAGTGTTTATTGTTGTGTGTTGATGTGACTCGTGCGTGTTGTAACGATGTATTTGCTATTTATGACACAGTGTTTATTGGGTGTATTGATGTGACTCTTGTGTGATGTAACGATGTATTTTCTAGGTATGACACAGTGTTTATTGTTGTGTATTAATGTGACTCTTGTGTGTTGTCACGACGTATTTTCTATGTATGAAACAGTTTTTCTTGTTGTGTATTGAAGTGACTCTTGTGTGATGTAACGATGTATTTTCTAGGTATGACACAGTGTTAATTGTTTTGTATTGATGTGACTCTTGAGTGTTTTAACGATATATTTTCTATGTATGACACAGTGTTTATTGTTGTGTATTGATGTGACTCTTGCGTGTTGTAACGATGTATTTTCGATTTATGACACAGTGTTTATTGTGTGTATTGATGTGACTCTTGTGTGATGTAACGATGTATTTTCTAGGTATGACACAGTGTGTATTGTTGTGTATTGATGTGACTCTTGTGTGTTGTCACGACGTATTTTCTATGTATGACACAGTGTTTATTGTTGTGTATTGATGTGACTCTTGTGTGATGTAACGATGTATTTTCTAGGTATGACGCAGTGTTTATTGTGTGTATTGATGTGACTCTTGTGTGATGTAACGATGTATTTTCCAGGTATGACGCAGTGTTTATTGTTGTGTATTGATGTGACTCTTGCGTGCTGCAACGATGTATTTTCTAGGTATGACACAGTGTTTATTGCGTGTATTGATGTGACTCTTGTGTGATGTAACGATGTATTTTCTAGGTATGAACCAGTGTTTATTGTTGTGTATTGATGTGACTCTTGTGTGATGTAACGATGTATTTTCTATGTATGACACAGAGTTTATTGTTGTGTATTGATGTGACTCTTGTGTGATGTAACGATGTATTTTCTAGGTATGACAACGTGTTAATTGTTTTATATTGATGTGACTCTTGTGTGATGTAACGATGTATTTTCTAGGTATGACGCAGTGTTTATTGTTGTGTATTGATGTGACTCGTGTGTGTTGTAACGATGTATTTTCTAGGTATGACACAGTGGTTATTGTTGTGTATTGATGTGATTCTTTTGGGATGTAACGATGTATTTTCTAGGTATGACACAGTGTTTATTGTTGTGTATTGATGTGACTCTTGTGTGATGTAACGATGTATTTTCTAGGTATGACACAGTGTTAATTGTTTTGTATTGATGTGACTTTTGTGTGATGTAACGATGTATTTTCTAGGTATGACGCAGTGTTTATTGTGTGTATTGATGTGACTCTTGTGTGATGTAACGATGTATTTTCCAGGTATGACGCAGTGTTTATTGTTGTGTATTGATGTGACTCTTGCGTGCTGCAACGATGTATTTTCTAGGTATGACACAGTGTTTATTGCGTGTATTGATGTGACTCTTGTGTGATGTAACGATGTATTTTCTAGGTATGAACCAGTGTTTATTGTTGTGTATTGATGTGACTCTTGTGTATTGTAACGATGTATTTTCTATGTATGACGCAGAGTTTATTGTTGTGTATTGATGAGACTCTTCTGTGATGTAACGATGTGTTTTCTAGGTATGAAACTGTGTTAATTGTTTTGTATTGATGTGACTCGTGTGTGTTGTAACGATGTATTTTCTAGGTATGACACAGTGGTTATTGTTGTGTATTGATGTGACTCTTTTGGAATGTAACGATGTATTTTCTAGGTATGACACAGTGTTTATTGTTGTGTATTGATGTGACTCTTGTGTGATGTAACGATGTATTTTCTAGGTATGACACAGTGTTAATTGTTTTGTATTGATGTGACTTTTGTGTGATGTAACGATGTATTTTCTAGGTATGACGCAGTGTTTATTGTGTGTATTGATGTGACTCTTGTGTGATGTAACGATGTATTTTCTAGGTATGACGCAGTGTTTATTGTTGTGTATTGATGTGACTCTTGCGTGCTGTAACGATGTATTTTCTAGGTATGACACAGTGTTTATTGCGTGTATTGATGTGACTCTTGTGTGATGTAACGATGTATTTTCTAGGTATGAACCAGTGTTTATTGTTGTGTATTGATGTGACTCTTGTGTGTTGTAACGATGTATTTTCTATGTATGACGCAGAGTTTATTGTTGTGTATTGATGAGACTCTTCTGTGATGTAACGATGTGTTTTCTAGGTATGAAACTGTGTTAATTGTTTTGTATTGATGTGACTCTTGTGTGTTGTAACGATGTATTATCTAGGTATGACACAGTGGTTATTGTTGTGTATTGATGTGACTCTTTTGGGATGTAACGATGTATTTTCTAGGTATGACACAGTGTTTATTGTTGTGTATTGATGTGACTCTTGTGTGATGTAACGATGTATTTTCTAGGTATGACACAGTGTTAATTGTTTTGTATTGATGTGACTCTTGTGTGATGTAACGATGCATTTTCTAGGTATGACACAGTGTTAATTGTTTTGTATTGATGTGACTCTTGTGTGATGTAACGATGTATTTTCTAGGTATGACGCAGTGTTTATTGTGTGTATTGATGTGACTCTTGTGTGATGTAACGATGTATGTTCTAGGTATGACACAGTGTTTATTGTGTGTATTGATGTGACTCTTGTGTGATGTAACGATGTATTTTCTAGGTATGACACAGTCTTTATTGTGTGTATTGATGTCACTCTAGTGTGTTGTAACGATGTATTTTCTAGGTATGACACAGTGTTTATTGTGTGTATTGATGTGACTCTTGTGTGATGTAACGATGTATATTATATGTATGACGCAGAGTTTATTGTTGTGTATTGATGAGACTCTTGTGTGATGTAACTATGTATTTTCTAGGTATGACACAGTCTTTATTGTGTGTATTGATGTCACTCTAGTGTGTTGTCACGATGTGTTTTCTAGGTATGAAACAGTGTTAATTGTTTTGTATTGATGTGATTCTTGTGTGTTGTAACTATGTATTTTCTATGTATGACACAGTGCTTATTGTTGTGCATTGATGTGACTCTTGCGTGTTGTAACGATGTATTTTCTAGGTATGACACAGTGTTTATTGTGTGTATTGATGTGACTCTTGTGTGTTGTAACGATGTATTTTCTAGATATGACACAGTGTTTATTGCTGTGTATTTACGTGACTCTTGTGTGTTGTAACGATGTATTTTCTATGTATGACACAGTGTCTATTGTTTTGTATTGATGTGACGCTTGTGTGATGTAACGATGTATTTTCTAGGTATGACGCAGTGTTTATTGTTGTGTATTGATGTGACTCTTGCGTGCTGTAACGATGTATTTTCTAGGTATGACACAGTGTTTATTGCGTGTATTGATGTGACCCTTGTGTGATGTAACGATGTATTTTCTAGGTATGAACCAGTGTTTATTGTTGTGTATTGATGTGACTCTTGTGTGATGTAACGATGTATTTTCTATGTATGACACAGAGTTTATTGTTGTGTATTGATGTGACTCTTGTGTGATGTAACGATGTATTTTCTAGGTATGACGCAGTCTTTATTGTGTGTATTGATGTGACTCTTGTGTGTTGTAACTATGTATTTTCTATGTATGACACAGTGTTTTTTGTTGTGCATTGATGTGACTCTTGCGTGTTGTAACGATGTATTTTCTAGGTATGAAACAGTGTTAATTGTTTTGTATTGATGTGATTCTTGTGTGTTGTAACTATGTATTTTCTATGTATGACACAGTGTTTATTGTTGTGCATTGATGTGACTCTTGCGTGTTGTAACGATGTATTTTCTAGGTATGACACAGTGTTTATTGTGTGTATTGATGTGACTCTTGTGTGTTGTAACGATGTATTTTCTAGATATGACACAGTGTTTATTGTTTTGTATTGACGTGACTCTTGTGTGTTGTAACGATGTATTTTCTATGTATGACACAGTGTCTATTGTTTCGTATTGATGTGACGCTTGTGTGATGTAACGATGTATTTTCTAGGTATGACACAGTGTTAAATGTTTTGTATTGATGTGACTCTTGTGTGATGTAACAATGTATTTTCTAGGTATGACACAGTCTTTATTGTGTGTATTGATGTCACTCTAGTGTGTTGTAACGATGTGTTTTCTAGGTATGAAACAGTGTTAATTGTTTTGTATTGATGTGATTCTTGTGTGTTGTAACTATGTATTTTCTATGTATGAACCAGTGTTTATTGTTGTGTATTGATGTGACTCTTGTGTGTTGTAACGATGTATTTTCTATGTATGACGCAGAGTTTATTGTTGTGTATTGATGAGACTCTTCTGTGATGTAACGATGTGTTTTCTAGGTATGAAACTGTGTTAATTGTTTTGTATTGATGTGACTCGTGTGTGTTGTAACGATGTATTTTCTAGGTATGACACAGTGGTTATTGTTGTGTATTGATGTGACTCTTTTGGGATGTAACGATGTATTTTCTAGGTATGACACAGTGTTTATTGTTGTGTTTTGATATGATTCTTGTGTGTTGTATCGATATATTTTCTATGTATGACACAGTGTTTATTGTGTGTATTGATGTGACTTGTGTGTTGTAACGATGTATTTTCTATGTATGACACATAGTTTAATGTTGAGTATTGATGTGACTCTTGTGTGATGTAACGATGTATTTTCTAGGTATGACACAGTGTTAAATGTTTTGTATTGATGTGACTCTTGTGTGATGTAACGATGTATTTTCTAGGTATGACACAGTGTTAATTGTTTTGTATTGATGTGACTCTTGTGTAATGTAACGATGTATTTTCTAGGTATGACACAGTGTTCATTGTGTGTATTAATGTGACTCTTGTGTGTTGTAACGATGTATTTCCTAGGTACATGTATGACACAGTGTTTGTTGCCGTGTATTGATATGATTCTTGTGTGTTGTTTCGATATATTTTCTATGCATGACACAGTGTTTATTGTGTGTATTGATGTGACTTGTGTGTTGTAACGATGTATTTTCTATGTGTGACACAGTGTTTATTGTTTTGTATTGATGTGACTCTTGTGTGATGTAACGATGTATTTTCTAGGTATGACACAGTGTTAATTGTTTTGTATTGATGTTACTCTTGTGTGATGTAACGATGTATTTTCTAGGTATGACACAGTGTTAATTGTTTTGTATTGATGTGACTCTTGTGTGATGTAACGATATTTTTTCTAGGTATGACACAGTTTTTATTGCTGTGTATTGATGTGACTCTTGTGTGTTGTAACGATGTATTTTCTAGGTATGACACAGTGTTTATTGTTTTGTATTGATGTGACTCTTGTGTGTTGTAACGATGCATTTTCTAGGTATGACACAGTGTTTATTGTGTGTATTGATGTGACTCTTGTGTGTTGTAACGATGTATTTTCTATGTATGACACATAGTTTAATGTTGAGTATTGACGTGACTCTTGTGTGATGTAACGATGTATTTTCTAGGTATGACACAGTGTTAAATGTTTTGTATTGATGTGACTCTTGTGTGATGTAACGATGTATTTTCTAGGTATGACACAGTGTTAATTGTTTTGTATTGATGTGACTCTTGTGTAATGTAACGATGTATTTTCTAGGTATGACACAGTGTTTATTGTGTGTATTAATGTGACTCTTGTGTGTAGTAACGATGTATTTCCTAGGTACATGTATGACACAGTGTTTGTTGCCGTGTATTGATATGATTCTCGTGTGTTGTATCGATATATTTTCTATGCATGACACAGTGTTTATTGTGTGTATTGATGTGACTTGTGTGTTGTAACGATGTATTTTCTATGTGTGACACAGTGTTTATTGTTTTGTATTGATGTGACTCTTGTGTGATGTAACGATGTATTTTCTAGGTATGACACAGTGTTAATTGTTTTGTATTGATGTTACTCTTGTGTGATGTAACGATGTATTTTCTAGGTATGACACAGTCTTTATTGTGTGTATTGATGTGACTCTGCGCGTTGTATCGATGTATTTTCTAGGTATGACACAGTGTTTATTGTTTTGTATTGATTTTACTCTTGTGTGATGTAACGATGTATTTTCTAGGTATGACACAGTCTTTATTGTGTGTATTGATGTGACTCTGCGCGTTGTATCGATGTATTTTCTAGGTATGACACAGTGTTAATTGTTTTGTATTGATGTGACTCTTGTGTGATGTAACGATATTTTTTCTAGGTATGACACAGTGTTTATTGCTGTGTATTGATGTGACTCTTGTGTGTTGTAACGATGTATTTTCTAGGTATGACACAGTGTTTATTGCCGTGTATTGATGTGACTCTTGTGTGTTGTAACGATGTATTTTTTATGTATGACACAGTGTTTATTGTTTTGTATTGATGTGACTCTTGTGTGATGTAACGATGTATTTTCTAGGTATGACACAGTGTTTATTGTTGTATATTGATGTGACTCTGCGCGTTGTATCGATGTATTTTCTAGGTATGACACAGTGTTTATTGTTGTGTATTGATGTGACTTGTGTGTTGTAACGATGTATTTTCTAGGTGTGGCACAGAGTTTATTGTGTGTATTGATGTGACTTGTGTGTTGTAACGATGTATTTTCTATGTGTGACACAGTGTTTATTGTTTTGTATTGATGTGACTCTTGTGTGATGTAACGATGTATTTTCTAGGTATGACACAGTGTTAATTGTTTTGTATTGATGTGACTCTTGTGTGAAGGAACGATGTATTTTCTAGGTATGACACAGTGTTTATTGCTGTGTATTGATGTGACTCTTGTGTGTTGTAACGATGTATTTTCTATGTGTGACACAGTGTTTATTGTTTTGTATTGATGTGACTCTTGTGTGATGTAACGATGTATTTTCTAGGTATGACACAGTGTTAATTGTTTTGTATTGATGTGACTCTTGTGTGATGTAACGATATATTTTCTAGGGATGACACAGTGTTTATTGCTGTGTATTGATGTGACTCTTGTGTGTTGTAACGATGTATTTTCTAGGTATGAAACAGTGTTTATTGTTGTGTATTGATATGACTCTGCGCGTTGTAACGATCGATTTTCTAAGTATGACACAGTGTTTATTGATGTGTATTGATGTGACTCTTGTGTGTTGTAACGATGTATTTTGTAGGTATGACACAGTGTTTATTGTTGTGTATTGATGTGACTCTTGTGTGTTGTAACGATGTATTTTCTAGGTATGACACAGTGTTTATTGTTGTGTATTGATGTGACTCTGCGCGTTGTATCGATGTATTTTCGAGGTATGAGACAGTGTTTATTGTTGTGTATTGATGTGACTCTTGTGTGTTGTAACTATGTATTTTCTAGGTATGACACAGTGTTTATTGTGTGTATTGATGTGACTTGTGTGTTGTAACGATGTTTTTTCTAGGTGTGGCACAGAGTTTATTGTTTTGTATTGATGTGACTCTTGTGTGATGTAACAATGTATTTTCTAGGTATGACACAGCGTTAATTGTTTTGTATTGATGTGACTCTTGTGTAATGTAACTACGTATTTTCTATGTATGACGCTGAATTTGTTGCTGTGTATTGATGTGACTCTTGTGTGTTGTAACGATGTATTTTCTAGGTATGACACAGTGTTTATTGTTGTGTATTGATGTGACTCTTGTGTGTTGTAACGATGTATTTTCTAGGTATGACACAGTGTTTATTGTGTGTATTGATGTGACTCTGGTGTGTTGTAACGATGTATTTTCTAGGTATGACACAGTGTTTATTGCTGTGTATTGATGTGAATCTTGTGTGTTGTAACGATGTATTTTTTAGGTATGACACAGTGTTTATTGGTGTGGATTGATGTGACTCTTGTGTGTTGTAACGATGTATTTTCTATGTGTGACACAGTGTTTATTGTTTTGTATTGATGTGACTCTTGTGTGATGTAACGATGTATTTTCTAGGTATGACACAGTGTTAATTGTTTTGTATTGATGTGACTCTTGTGTGATGTAACGATATATTTTCTAGGGATGACACAGTGTTTATTGCTGTGTATTGATGTGACTCTTGTGTGTTGTAACGATGTATTTTCTAGGTATGAAACAGTGTTTATTGTTGTGTATTGATATGACTCTGCGCGTTGTAACGATCGATTTTCTAAGTATGACACAGTGTTTATTGATGTGTATTGATGTGACTCTTGTGTGTTGTAACGATGTATTTTCTAGGTATGACACAGTGTTTATTGTTGTGTATTGATGTGACTCTTGTGTGTTGTAACGATGTATTTTCTAGGTATGACACAGTGTTTATTGTTGTGTATTGATGTGACTCTGCGCGTTGTATCGATGTATTTTCGAGGTATGAGACAGTGTTTATTGTTGTGTATTGATGTGACTCTTGTGTGTTGTAACTATGTATTTTCTAGGTATGACACAGTGTTTATTGTGTGTATTGATGTGACTTGTGTGTTGTAACGATGTTTTTTCTAGGTGTGGCACAGAGTTTATTGTTTTGTATTGATGTGACTCTTGTGTGATGTAACAATGTATTTTCTAGGTATGACACAGCGTTAATTGTTTTGTATTGATGTGACTCTTGTGTAATGTAACTACGTATTTTCTATGTATGACGCTGAATTTGTTGCTGTGTATTGATGTGACTCTTGTGTGTTGTAACGATGTATTTTCTAGGTATGACACAGTGTTTATTGTTGTGTATTGATGTGACTCTTGTGTGTTGTAACGATGTATTTTCTAGGTATGACACAGTGTTTATTGTGTGTATTGATGTGACTCTGGTGTGTTGTAACGATGTATTTTCTAGGTATGACACAGTGTTTATTGCTGTGTATTGATGTGACTCTTGTGTGTTGTAACGATGTATTTTTTAGGTATGACACAGTGTTTATTGGTGTGGATTGATGTGACTCTTGTGTGTTGTAATGATGTATTTTCTATGTGTGACACAGTGTTTATTGTTTTGTATTGATGTGACTCTTGTGTGATGTAACGATGTATTTTCTAGGTATGACACAGTGTTAATTGTTTTGTATTGATGTGACTCTTGTGTGATGTAACGATGTATTTTCTAGGTATGACACAGTGTTTATTGCCGTGTATTGATGTGACTCTTGTGTGTTGTAACGATGTATTTTTTATGTGTGACACAGTGTTTATTGTTTTGTATTGATGTGACTCTTGTGTGATGTAACGATGTATTTTCTAGGTATGACACAGTGTTTATTGTTGTGTATTGATGTGACTCTGCGCGTTGTATCGATGTATTTTCTAGGTATGACACAGTGTTTATTGTTGTGTATTGATGTGACTTGTGTGTTGTAACGATGTATTTTCTAGGTGTGGCACAGAGTTTATTGTGTGTATTGATGTGACTTGTGTGTTGTAACGATGTATTTTCTATGTGTGACACAGTGTTTATTGTTTTGTATTGATGTGACTCTTGTGTGATGTAACGATGTATTTTCTAGGTATGACACAGTGTTTATTGTTGTGTATTGATGTGACTCTTGTGTGTTGTAACGATGTACTTTCTAGGTATGACACAGTGTTTATTGTTGTGTATTGATGTGACTCTGCGCGTTGTATCGATGTATTTTCGAGGTATGAGACAGTGTTTATTGTTGTGTATTGATGTGACTCTTGTGTGTTGTAACTATGTATTTTCTAGGTATGACACAGTGTTTATTGTGTGTATTGATGTGACTTGTGTGTTGTAACGATGTTTTTTCTAGGTGTGGCACAGAGTTTATTGTTTTGTATTGATGTGACTCTTGTGTGATGTAACAATGTATTTTCTAGGTATGACACAGTGTTAATTGTTTTGTATTGATGTGACTCTTGTGTAATGTAACTACGTATTTTCTATGTATGACGCTGAATTTGTTGCTGTGTATTGATGTGACTCTTGTGTGTTGTAACGATGTATTTTCTAGGTATGACACAGTGTTTATTGTTGTGTATTGATGTGACTCTTGTGTGTTGTAACGATGTATTTTCTAGGTATGACACAGTGTTTATTGTGTGTATTGATGTGACTCTGGTGTGTTGTAACGATGTATTTTCTAGGTATGACACAGTGTTTATTGCTGTGTATTGATGTGACTCTTGTGTGTTGTAACGATGTATTTTTTAGGTATGACACAGTGTTTATTGGTGTGGATTGATGTGACTCTTGTGTGTTGTAACGATGTATTTTCTAGGTATGACACAGTGTTTATTGTGTGTATTGATGTTACTCTTGAGTGTTTTAACGATGTATTTTCTAGGTATGACATAGTGTTTATTGTTGTGTATTGATGTGACTCTTGTGTGTTGTAACGATGTATTTTCTCTGTATGACACAGTGTTTATTGTGTGTATTGATGTGACTCTTGTCTGTTGTAACGATGTATTTTCTAGGTATGACACAGTGTTTATTGGTGTGTAGTGATGTGACTCTTGTGTGTTGTAACGATGTTGTTTTTCTAGGTGTGGCACAGAGTTTATTGTTTTGTATTGATGTGACTCTTGTGTGATGTAACGATGTATTTTCTAGGTATGACACAGTGTTAATTGTTTTGTATTGATGTGACTCTTGTGTAATGTAACGATGTATTTTTTAGGTATGACACAGTGTTTATTGCTGTGTATTGATGTGACTCTTGTGTAATGTAACGATGTATTTTTTAGGTATGACACAGTGTTTATTGCTGTGTATTGATGTGACTCTTGTGTGTTGTAACGATGTATTTTCTAGGTATGACACAGTGTTTATTGTTGTGTATTGATGTGACTCTTGTGTGTTGTAACGATGTATTTTCTAGGTATGACACAGTGTTTATTGTGTGTATTGATGTGACTCTTGTGTGTTGTAACGATGTATTTTCTAGGTATGACACAGTGTTTATTGTGTGTATTGATGTGACTCTTGTGTGTTGTAACGATGTATTTTCTAGGTATGACACAGTGTTTATTGCTGTGTATTGATGTGACTCTTGTGTGTTGTAAGGATGTATTTTTTAGGTATGACACAGTGTTTATTGGTGTGTATTGATGTGACTCTTGTGTGCTGTAACGATGTATTTTCTAGGTATGACACAGTGTTTATTGTGTGTATTGATGTTACTCTTGAGTGTTGTAACTATGTATTTTATAGGTATGACATAGTGTTAATTGTTGTGTATTGATGTGACTCTTGTGTGTTGTAACGATGTATTTTCTATGTATGACACAGTGTTTATTGTGTGTATTGATGTGACTCTTGTGTGTTGTAACGATGTATTTTCTAGGTATGACACAGTGATTATTGGTGTGTATTGATGTGACGCTTGTGTGTTGTAACGATGTATTTTTTAGGCATGACACAGTGTTTATTGGTGTGTATTGATGTGACTCTTGTGTGTTGTAACGATGTATTTTCTATGTATGACACAGTGTTTATAGTTGTGTATTGATGTGACTTGTGTGTTGTAACGATGTATTTTCTAGGTGTTACACAGTGTTTATTGTTTTGTATTGATGTGACTCTTGTGTGTTGTAACGATGTATTTTCTAGGTATGACACAGTGTTTAATTGTGTGTATTGATGTGACGCTTGTGTGTTGTAACAATGTATTTTATAGCTATGACACAGTGTTTATTATTGTGTATTGATGTGACTGTGCGCGTTGTAACGATGTATTTTTTTAGGTATGACACAGTATTTATTGTTGTGTATTGATGTGACTCTTGTGTGTTGTAACGGTGTATTTTCTATGTATGACACAGTGTTTATTGTGTGTATTGATGTGACTTGTGTGTTGTAACGATGTATTTTCTAGGTGTGACACAGTGTTTATTGTTTTGTATTGATGTGACTCTTGTGTGATGTAACGATGTATTTTCTAGGTATGACACAGTGTTAATTGTTTTGTATTGATGTGACTCTTGTGTGATGTAACGACGTATTTTCTAGGTATGACACAGTGTTTATTGCTGTGTATTGATGTGACTCTTGTGTGTTGTAACGATGTATTTTCTAGGTATGACACAGTGTTTATTGGTGTGTATTGATGTGACTCTTGTGTGATGTAACGACGTATTTTCTAGGTATGACACAGTGTTTATTGCTGTGTATTGATGTGACTCTTGTGTGTTGTAACGATGTATTTTCTAGGTATGACACAGTGTTTATTGGTGTGTATTGATGTGACTTTTGTGTGATGTAACGATGTATTTTCTAGGCATGACACAGTGTTTATTGTGTGTATTGATGTGATTTGTGTGTTGTAACGATGTATTTTCTAGGTTTGACACAGGGTTTATTGTTTTGTATTGATGCGACTCTGTTGTGGTGTAACGGTGTATTATTACGTATGACATAGTGTTATAAATAATGTAGTATAAACGGACGCAATTATTTCTCAGTGTGACCTGATGCAGTTATTTGTGTTTGTCTTATCTTTTCCCTCATCAGTGACAATGTGAGCTATTGATTGCCGTCTAGTTGACCATTTGATAACTATTCTTATACGCCTTCAGGCTTATTATATTGGAAATGAACTATTTTTAGTATCGTTAAATCAAAACTATAATTTTTAGAGCGTGGATTATCAGTATCATAACTAAAATAATATTGAACTTTGTTGTTGAATTTTACGTTCATTTGAGCGTCATGGCATCTATATATTGACGTAAAGATGCATTGAACTGTACATATGATCGACAGTCTGTCATTGTTTATAAAACCTTGTTTTTCTAAGAGATAACGTCTACCGTCGTAATCCCGGGGCTATATTGAACTGCTTTGATATCTTTTCTTTGATTTGTTCCGATTTCTTTTAACTAAAATATCGAGGTTCATATGATATTTTGTGCACAATGACACGTCTTGATTTGAGCAAATGATGCATCTCAAATAACATGTTCGCGTGGTATCCGTTGAACAGCAAGGTGCTCAGTGGAGACCATATTCACACAGGCGGCTTGTTTTCACCTATATTCGATAACACACGCTGTGACATACAAGTGAAATGTATTCGTCACCTTAGTCGCCAATGTCAAGCGAGAGAGTCTAATTCAATATCAAATGACTATTTCCACTGCGGTTATAAGCTTCTTACACTATCTATCAAATGTACATGCCATAAGACCACTATTGTTATTTTATGATACTCATTTGTCATTTCATATTGCGCATTTAATATGTTATGGTGTGCATCATGGTATGTTTAAAAAAAATGCATTCACGTTGCCTATTTGAGTTCAGACTTGCGATTTTATAGTATACTTTCATCATGTCATAGTATACTTTTATCATGTCATAGCATACTTTTATCATGTCATAGTATACTTTTATCATGTCATAGTACACTTTTATCATGTCATAGTATACTTTTATCATGTCATAGTATACTTTTATCATGTCATAATATACTTTTAACATGTCATAGTATACTTTTATCATGTCATAACATACTTTCATCATGTCGTAGTATACTTTCATCATGTCATAGTATACTTTCATCATGTCATAGTATACTTTTATCATGTCAAAGTATACTTTTATCATGTCATAGTATACTTTTATCATGTCATAGTATACTTTTATCATGTCATAGTATACTTTTATCATGTCATAATATATTTTTAACATGTCATAGTATACTTTCATCATGTCATAGTATACTTTTATCATGTCATAGTATATTTTCATCATGTCATAATATACTTTTATCATGTCACAATACACTTTCATAATGTCAAATTACTTTCATGATGTCATAGAATACTTTCATCATGTCACGGAATACTTTCATCATGTCATGGTATACGTTCATCATGTCATAGTATGCTTTCATCATGTCATAGTATACTTTTATCATGTTATAGTATACTTTTATCATGTCATAGTATACTTTTATCATGTCATAATATACTTTTATCATGTCATAATATACATTCATCATGTCATAATATACATTTATCATGTCATAATATACTTTTATCATGTCATAGTATGCTTTCATCATGTCATAATATACTTTCTTCATGTCATAGTACACTTTCATCATGTCATAGTATACTTTTATCATGTCATAGTATACTTTTATCATGTCATAGTATACTTTTATCATGTCATAGTATACTTTCATCATGTCATAATATACTTTCATCATGTCATAATATACTTTCATCATGTCATAATACACTTTTATCATGTCATAGTATGCTTTCATCATGTCATAGTATATTTTTATCATGTTATAGTATACTTTTATCATGTCATAGTATACTTTCATCACGTCATAGTACACTTTCAACATGTCATAATATACTTCATCATGTCATAATATACTTTCATCATGTCACAGTATATTTTTATCATGTCATAGTATACTTTTATCATGTCATAATATACATTCATCATGTCATAATATACTTCATCATGTCATAATATACATTCATCATGTCATAATATACATTCATCATGTCATAATATACTTTTATCATGTCATAATATACTTTTATCATGTCATAGTATGCTTTCATCATGTCATAACATACTTTCTTCATGTCATAGTACACTTTCATCATGTCATAGTATACTTTTATCATGTCATAGTATACTTTTATCATGTCATAGTATACTTTTATCATGTCATAGTATACTTTCATCATGTCATAGTATACTTTTATCATGTCATAGTATACTTTCATCATGTCATAATATACTTTTATCATATCACAATACACTTTCATTATGTCAAATTACTTTCATGTCATAGAATACTTTCATCATGTCACGGTATACTTTCATGATGTCATGGTATACTTTCATGATGTCATAATATACTTTCATCATGTCATAATATGCTTTCATTAGGCCATATAGCGTGCTCTGTATTTGTACGCTGTCGTGTTGTCCAGGCAAGATTATGTTGTGCCCTGCATCTGTAGGTTGTCATGTTGACCAGGCAAGATTATGTTGTGCCCTGTACCTGTACGTTGTCTTGTTACCCAGGCAAGATTATCTTGTGCCCTGTATCTGTAAGTTGTCATGTTGACCAGGCAAGATTATGTTGTGCCCCGTACCTGTAAGTTGTCATGTTGTCCAGGCAAGATTATGTTGTGCCCTGTATCTGTAAGTTGTCATGTTGACCAGGCAAGATTATGTTGTGCGCTGTACTTGTACGTTGTCGTGTTGGCCAAGCAAGATGATGTCATTCCCTGTATCTGTAAGTTGTCGTGTTGTCCATGCAACATTATGTTGTGCGCTGTACTTGTAAGTTGTTGTGTTGGCCAGGCAAAATTAATTTGTGCCTTGTACTTATACGTTGTCTTGTTCTCCAGGCAAGATGATATTGTGCCCCGTACTTGTACGTTGTCGGATTGTCCTGGGAAGATTATGTTGTGCCCTGTACTTGTATGTTGTCGTGTTGTCCAGGCAAGATTATGTTGTGCCCAGATCCTGTACATTATTTTGTTGCCCAGGCAAGATTGTGTTGTGCCTTGTACTTATACGTTGTCTTGTTCTCCAGGCAAGATGATATTGTGCCCCATACTTGTACGTTGTCTTGTTGTCTAGGCAAGATTATATTTATCCCCGTTCCTGTAAGTTGTCGTGTTGGCCAAGCAAGATTATGTTGTGCCCTGTATCTGTAAGTTGTCGTGTTGACCAGCCAAGATTATGTTGTGTCCCGTACATGTAAGTTGTGGTGTGGGCCAAGCAAGAGCATTTTGTGCCCTGTATCTGTAAGTTGTCGTGTTGGCTAGGCAAGATTATGTTGTGCGCTGTACTTGTAAGTGGTCGTGTTGTCCAAGCAAGAATATGTTGTGCCCTGTACTTGTAAGTTGTCGTGTTGGCCTAGCAAGTTTATATTGTGCCCTGTACTTGTAAGTTGTCGTTTTGATCAGGTAAAATTAGGTTGTGCCCTGTATCTGTAAGTTGTCGTGTTCGCCAAGCAACGTTATTTTGTGCCCTGTACCTGGAAGTTATCGTGTTGTCCAAGCAAGATTGGGTTGTGCCCTGTATCTGTAAGTTGTCGTGTTCGCCAAGCAGCGTTATTTTGTGCCCCGTACCAGAAGTTGTCGTCTTGGCCAGGCAAGATTATGTTTAACCCCGTATCTGTAAGTTGTCGTGTTGTCCTGGTAAGATTATGTTGTGCCCTGTATCTGTAAGTTGTCTTGTTGGCCAGGCAAGATTATGTTGTGCCCTGTACTTGTAAGTTGTCGTGTTGGCCAGGCAAGATTATGTTGTGCCCTGTACCTGTAAGTTGTCGTGTTGTCCTGGCAAGATTATGTTGTGCCCTGTATCTGTAAGTTGTCTTGTTGGCCAGGCAAGATTATGTTGTACCCTGTACTTGTAAGTTGTCGTGTTGGCCAGGCAAGATTATGTTGTGCCCTGTATCTGTAAGTTGTCTTGTTGGCCAAGCAAGATTATGTTGTGCCCTGTACTTGTAAGTTGTCTTGTTGGCCAGGCAAGATTATGTTGTGCCCTGTACTTGTAAGTTGTCGTGTTGGCCATGCAAGGTTATGTTGTGCCCTGTAATTGTAAGTTGTCGTGTTCTCCAGGCAAGCTTATTTTGGGCCCCGTACTTGTCAGTTGTCGTGTTGTCCAGGCAAGATTATGTTGTGTCCCGTACATGTAAGTTGTCGTGTTGTCCAGGCAAGATTATGTTGTGTCCCGTACATGTAAGTTGTCGTGCGGGACAAGCAAGAGTATTTTGTGCCCTGTATCTGTAAGTTGTCGTGTTGGCCAGGCAAGATTATGTTGTGCGCTGTACCTGTAAGTTGTCGTGTTGTCCTGGCAAGATTATGTTATGCCCTGTACTTGTAAGTTGTCGTGTTGGCCTAGCAAGATTATATTGTGCCCTGTACTTGTGAGTTGTCGTTTTGATCAGGTAAGATTATGTTGTGCCCCATACCTGGAAGTTGTCGTGTTGTCCAAGCAAGATTAGGTTGTGCCCCGTATCTGTAAGTTGTCGCGTTGGCCAAGAAAGATTATGTTGTGCCCCATACCTGGAAGTTGTCGTGTTGGCCAGGCAAGATTATGTTCAGCCCCGTACCTGTAAGTTGTCTTGTTGTCCTGGCAAGAATATCTTGTGACCTATATCTGTAAGTTGTCTTGTTGGCCAGGCACGATTATGTTGTGCCCTGTACTTGTAAGTTGTCGTTTTGATCAGGTATTTTTATGTTGTGCCCTGTACTTGTAAGTTGTCGTGTTGTCCAAGCAATATTAGGTTGTGCCCTGTATCTGTAAGTTGTCGTGTTCGCCAAGCAACGTTATTTTGTGCCCTGTACCTGGAAGTGTTCTTGTTGTCCAGGAAAATTATGATGTCCCCTGTACTTGTAAGTTGTCGTGTTCGCCAAGCAACGTTATTTTGTGCCCCATACCTGGCAGTTGTCGTGTTGGCCAGGCAAGATTATGTTCAGCCGCGTACCTGTAAGTTGTCGTGTTATCCTGGCAAGATTATGTTGTGACCTGTATCTGTAAGTTGTCTTGTTGGCCAGGCAAGATTATGTTGTGCCCTGTTCTTGTAAGTTGTCGTGTTGGCCAGGCAAGATTATGTTGTGTCCTGTACCTGTAAGTTGTCGTGTTGTCCTGGCAAGATTATGTTGTGCCCTGTACTTGTAAGTTGTCTTGTTGGCCAGGCAAGATTGTGTTGTGCCCTGTACCTGTGCATTGTTTTGTTGTCCAGGCAAGATTATGTTGTGCCCTGCAATTGTAAGTTGTCGTGTTGATCAGGCAAGATTATGTTGTGCCCCGTACTGGGGGCTTGTACGTTGTCTTGTTCTCCAGGCAAGCTTATTATGTGCCCCGTACTTTTAAGTTGTCTTGTTGGCCAGGCAAGATTATATTGTGCCCTGTACCTGTGCATTGTTTTGTTGCCCAGGCAAGATTATGCTGTGCCCTGTACTTGTACGTTGTCTTGTTCGCCAAGCAACGCTATTTTGTGCCCTGTACCTGGAAGTTGTCGTGTTGGCCAGGCAAGATTATGTTTAACCCCGTATATGTAAGTTGTCGCGTTGGCCAAGAAAGATTATGTTGTGCCCCATACCTGGCAGTTGTCGTGTTGGCCAGGCAAGATTATGTTCAGCCCAGTACCTGTAAGTTGTCGGGTTATCCTGGCAAGATTATGTTGTGCCCTGTATCTGTAAGTTGTCTTGTTGGCCAGGCAAGATTATGTTGTGCCCTGTTCTTGTAAGTTGTCGTGTTGGCCAGGCAAGATTATGTTGTGTCCTGTACCTGTAAGTTGTCGTGTTGTCCTGGCAAGATTATGTTGTGCCCTGTATCTGTAAGTTGTCTTGTTGGCCAGGCAAGATTATGTTGTGCCCTGTTCTTGTAAGTTGTCGTGTTGGCCAGGCAAGATTATGTTGTGCCCTGTACTTGTAAATTGTTTTGTTGCCCAGGCAAGATTATGTTGTGCCCTGTACTTGTAAGTTGTCGTGTTGTCCAAGCAAGATTATATTATGCCGCGTACTTGTAAGTTGTCGTGTTGTTCAAGCAAGATTAGGTTGTGCCCTGTACCTGGAAGTTGTCGTGTTGGCCTAGCAAGATTGTATTGTGCCCTGTATCTGTAAGTTGTCGTGTTGGCCAGGCAAGATTATGTTATGCCGCGTACTTGTAAGTTGTAGTGTTGTCCAATCAAGATTATGTTGTGCCCTGTATCTGTAAGTTGTCGTGCTGTCCTGGTAAGATTATGTTGTTCCCTGCACTTGTAAGTTGTCGTGTTGGCCAGGCAAGATTATGTTATGCCGCGTACTTGTAAGTTGTCGTGTTGTCCAAGCAAGATTATGTTTAACCCCGTATCTGTAAGTTGTCGCGTTGGCCAAGAAAAATTATGTTGTGCCCTATACCTGGAAGTTGTCGTGTTGGCCAGGCAAGATTATGTTGCGCCCTGTATCTGTAAGTTGTCGTGTTGGCCAGGCAAGATTATGTTATGCCGCGTACTTGTAAGTTGTCGTGTTGTCCAAACAAGATTATGTTGTGCCCTGTATCTGTAAGTTGTCGTGTTGTCCTGGTAAGATTATGTCGTGCCCTGCACTTGTAAGTTGTCGTGTTGGCCAGGCAAGATTATCTTGTGCCCTGTATCTGTAAGTTGTCTTGTTGGTCAGGCAAGATTATGTTGTGCCCTGTCCCTGTGCATTGTTTTGTTACCCAGGCAAGATTCTGCTGTGCCCTGTACTTGTACGTTGGATCAGGCAAGATTATGTTGTGCCCTGTACTTGTAAGTTGTCGTGTTGTCCAAGCAAGATTATATTTTGCCGCGTACTTGTAAGTTGTCGTGTTGTTCAAGCAAGATTAGGTTGTGCCCTGTACCTGGAAGTTGTCGTGTTGGCCTAGCAAGATTATATTGTGCCCTGTATCTGTAAGTTGTCGTGTTGGCCAGGCAAGATTATGTTATGCCGCGTACTTGTAAGTTGTCGTGTTGTCCAAACAAGATTATGTTGTGCCCTGTATCTGTAAGTTGTCGTGTTGTCCTGGTAAGATTATGTCGTGCCCTGCACTTGTAAGTTGTCGTGTTGGCCAGGCAAGATTATGTTATGCCGCGTACTTGTAAGTTGTCGTGTTGTCCAAGAAAGATTAGGTTGTGCCCTGTACCTGGAAGTTGTCGTGTTGGCCTAGCAAGATTATATTGTGCCCTGTATCTGTAAGTTGTCGTGTTGGCCAGGCAAGATTATGTTATGCCCTGTATCTGTAAGTTGTCGTGTTGTCCTGGTAAGATTATGTTGTGCCCTGCACTTGTAAGTTGTCGTGTTGGCCAGGCAAGATTATGTTATGCCGCGTACTTGTAAGTTGTCGTGTTGTCCAAGCAAGATTAGGTTGTGCCCTGTACCTGGAAGTTGTCGTGTTGGCCTAGCAAGATTATATTGTGCCCTGTATCTGTAAGTTGTCGTGTTGGCCAGGGAAGATTATGTTATGCCGCGTACTTGTAAGTTGTCGTGTTGTCCAAGCAAGATTATGTTGTGCCCTGTATCTGTAAGTTGTCGTGTTGTCCTGGTAAGATTATGTTGTGCCCTGTACTTGTAAGTTGTCGTGTTGTCCTGGTAAGATTATGTTGTGCCCTGTATCTGTAAGTTGTCGTTTTGATCAGGTAAGATTATGTTGTGCCCTGTACTTGTAAGTTGTCGTGTTGTCCAAGCAAGATTATGTTTAACCCCGTATCTGTAAGTTGTCGCGTTGGCCAAGAAAAATTATGTTGTGCCCTATACCTGGAAGTTGTCGTGTTGGCCAGGCAAGATTATGTTGCGCCCTGTATCTGTAAGTTGTCGTGTTGTCCAAGCAAGATTATGTTGTGCCCTGTACATGTAAGTTGTCTTGTTGGCCTGGCAAGATTATGTTGTGCCCTGTACATGTAAGTTGTCTTGTTGGCCAGGCAAGATTATGTTGTGCCCCGTACCTGTAAGTTGTCGTGTTGTCCAAGCAAGATTATGTTGTGCCCTTTATCTGTAAGTTGTCGTGTTGTCCAAGCAAGATTATCTTGTGCCCTATATTTGTACGTTGTCTTGTTGTCCAGGCAAGATTATGTTGTGCTCTGTATTTGTAAGTTGTCGTGTTGATCAGGCAAGACTATATTGTTCCTTGTACTCGTAAGTTGTCGTGTTGACCAGACAAGATTATTCCTGTAATTCCCCACGTTGCCAGACGTCTGGCGTAAATATCGGCGTTGAGTAGACGACGATTCCACATTGACATTATAAGGCGGTCTGTAAGGGACTATCAATGCCTGGATTTCAAAAACTGCCGTTTATTTTCTGCGATAATAATTTTCGGTGATTTCCGTAATTTACGATGTTATTTTTACAACTATTGACATTTAAATATTTTAAACACTAGTTTAACTGGAAGAGGTACGCAGCCTAACATCTATTTGACAGAGTAAAGAACTACTGCGATAGATTGATAACTTTATGGGAAACAGAATAATGGTGTACGAAATTATGCGAAAAAAAACTTGAAAGGTCTACTGAACGGGTCTAATGGAAATTGAAGAAACTTCTTTAAAAACACCGAAGATAAAAATCGTAAAAGTGGTCGCGGTAAGGTGACGATTTGATTTGGAATGACAATTGTTAAACTTCTCAACAGGTAAACAATTACAAGATCGTAAATTTGTATGACAATAACTTAATCGAATAGATTGTAACATATTTAGCGTATTTTAGTTGTTGTGTACCCTGTTTATATTCGAGATACCTAAAACATTCTTAATTCCTAATGTGAACCAAATTACCTTCTACGTACTTCTAATGAGGCGACATTATGTCTCCAGACAAGTAACGGCATTAAGAAACATCAACCTTTTCTAGTTCAAATTCATGAGATGTTCAGTCTGTCGATGTTTCAAACCTATTATCTGCAGTTTAATATCATTTTTCACGACATACTGGTGTCTTATAGTCTATTTCTAATGATGAAGCTTCATACTACAAATCTTCATACTACAAGCTTATATATGTCACTAGAGAAGACCGAGTTTCTATTTTCTCTACATAGATCCTACAATATATTGTTGTATATTTATTCTTATTGAATTTGCAGACCTCTTTCTATATATAATATTGACGTAAAAATTGAAAGAATCTTGATCGGTTAGCAGTTTGTTATGTTTAAATTTACTGTAATTCCAATACTTTGATTGAGAGATTTATATTCCAGGTATCATTATTTAACCAATTTCTCGAGTTGGGTTTTATATGCCGGACTTTTATCAAACTTGAACGGCAATTAATTTGACACTCTTTTACTTGATACTGGCGAGTAATCAGATCACAAGCCCGCAATTATCTCCGACATCCTTACATTTAATAATCTAATCTTCTCTATATGATAGTCGGTAATTATTTTCTCCACGTAAAGCTTCTTATTAAAATATACCATAATTGCCTTCAGGATTTTAAAGGATCTTTTCCCTCCCTACCTAAGGATTATTTTTCAAAATAGCATGTTAAATTAAAATCTTTCCAAAATATTAATATTTGTAATGCACGTCTCACTGCATAATTATTTAAGAATAAATTGAGTAACCGAATATAGTCAGTTTCAGTTTTTGATTGATAATATCCTTTCGTTGAATAAATCTGCCATGATTATCAATCATGTTATTTTTAATGATTATGTTTTCATTATTAACAATTAGTCATAGAAACTTTATTATTGTGAATGGGAAAACTGCCTTGACCATATCTACACCTCTTTTGTACTATGACTACATACTCTATAGGTCGGAGGCTCCATGGCAAAAATAAAATAGAAACATAATAATATACATTTATTATTTTGAAAGAAAGCATAAAGATCATAGACGGTAACTGGAGCTGCCCGTACTTTCCAATTGGTTTGTAATTTTGTATTCATTTCACAATGGTTAATTATTCACGCCATTCGCTTGGAGATCTGCGCATGTCACTTGTTTGTTTTTCAGTTTTGTTAGGTTCATTATTTGTTTCAATCAAGTCAGCCGTTTATTTATTCATTGTTTGCCCATTACTCCGTACATCTTGCTTCGCATCTTCCTTCTCCTTAACCATCACAGTCCGCTTCATATTACATGGTGGGCAGCATTTCTTTCTCCTTTGGTTTTTTTACTTTTTTTTCGTAAATCAAATTTGGTTCCCCGCTCACCATCAGAAATTAACTTCAGTAAGCACCTTACATGTGAAAAAATCCGTATTTCTGACGGGGTCTTGTGGTGCTGGTCCAAGACTATCCAGTTTGGCGACAGGGTTCTAGCGATTCCAAACTCACCATTTATCCAGCCATTGTATACAAACGCATGGTTCTGATGATGTCAGCTCCACCCACTGCACCTACTATCCTGATTCCTGATTCGTCTTTCACACATAATCTGTTACTGTTGCTGCGTGTCATCGGCCATAGCTGATATGCACTATCTGACTTTACGTTAACTGGTAACATAGCTGATATGCACGATCTGACTTCATGTTAACTGGTAACATAACTGATCTACACTATTTGACTTTATGTTAACTGGTAACATAACTGATATGCACAATCTGACTTTATGTTAACTGGTAACATAACTGATCTACACTATCTGACTTTATGTTAACTGGTAACATAACTGATCTACACTATCTGACTTTATGTTAACTGGTAACATAGCCGATATGCACAATCTGACTTTATGTTAACTGGCAACATAGCTGATATGCACTATCTGACTATATGTTAACTGGTAACATAACTGATCTACACTATCTGACTTTATGTTAACTGGTAACATAGCTGATCTACACTATCTGACTTTATGTTAACTGGTAACATAACTGATCTACACTATCTGACTTTATGTTAACTGGTAGCATAACTGATCTACACTATCTGACTTTATGTTAACTGGTAACATAACTGATATACATTATCTGACTTTATGTTAACTGGTAACATAACTAATATACATTATCTGACTTTATGTTAACTGGTAACATAGCTGATATGCACAATCTGACTTTATGTTAACTGGTAACATAGCTGATATGCACTATCTGACTTTATGTTAACTGGTAACATAGCTGATATGCACTATCTGACTTCATGTTAACTGGTAACATAACTGATCTACACTATCTGACTTTATGTTAACTGGTAACATAGCTGATATGCACTATCTGACTTTATGTTAACTGGTAACATAACTGATCTACACTATCTGACTTCATGTTAACTGGTAACATAACTGATCTACACTATCTGACTTTATGTTAACTGGTAACATAGCTGATATGCACTATCTGACTTTATGTTAACTGGTAACATAACTGATCTACACTATCTGACTTTATGTTAACTGGTAACATAGCTGATATGCACTATCTGACTTTATGTTAACTGGTAACATAACTGATCTACACTATCTGACTTCATGTTAACTGGTAACATAACTGATCTACACTATCTGACTTTATGTTAACTGGTAACATAGCTGATATGCACTATCTGACTTTATGTTAACTGGTAACATAACTGATCTACACTATCTGACTTTATGTTAACTGGTAACATAGCTGATATGCACTATCTGACTTTATGTTAACTGGTAACATAACTGATCTACACTATCTGACTTCATGTTAACTGGTAACATAACTGATATGCACTATCTGACTTTATATTAACTGGTAACATAGCCGATATGCACTATCTGACTTTATGTTAACTGGTAACATAGCTGATATGCACTATCTGACTTTATGTTAACTGGTAACATAGCTGATATGCACTATCTGACTTTATGTTAACTGGTAACAAAGCCGATATGCACTATCTGACTTTATGTTAACTGGTAACATAGCCGATATGCACTATCTGACTTTATGTTAACTGGTAACATAACTGATCTACACTATCTGACTTTATGTTAACTGGTAACATAACTGATATACATTATCTGACTTTATGTTAACTGGTAACATAGCTGATATGCACTATCTGACTTTATGTTAACTGGTAACATAACTGATCTACACTATCTGACTTTATGTTAACTGGTAACATAGCTGATATGCACTATCTGACTTTATGTTAACTGGTAACATAACTGATCTACACTATCTGACTTTATGTTAACTGGTAACATAACTGATCTACACAATCTGACTTTATGTTAACTGGTAACATAACTGATCTACACTATCTGACTTCATGTTAACTGGTAACATAGCTGATATGCACTATCTGACTTTATGTTAACTGGTAACATAACTGATCTACACTATCTGACTTCATGTTAACTGGTAACATAACTGATCTACACTATCTGACTTTATGTTAACTGGTAACATAGCTGATATGCACTATCTGACTTTATGTTAACTGGTAACATAACTGATCTACACTATCTGACTTTATGTTAACTGGTAACATAGCTGATATGCACTATCTGACTTTATGTTAACTGGTAACATAACTGATCTACACTATCTGACTTCATGTTAACTGGTAACATAACTGATCTACACTATCTGACTTTATGTTAACTGGTAACATAGCTGATATGCACTATCTGACTTTATGTTAACTGGTAACATAACTGATCTACACTATCTGACTTTATGTTAACTGGTAACATAGCTGATATGCACTATCTGACTTTATGTTAACTGGTAACATAACTGATCTACACTATCTGACTTCATGTTAACTGGTAACATAACTGATATGCACTATCTGACTTTATATTAACTGGTAACATAGCCGATATGCACTATCTGACTTTATGTTAACTGGTAACATAGCTGATATGCACTATCTGACTTTATGTTAACTGGTAACATAGCTGATATGCACTATCTGACTTCATGTTAACTGGTAACATAACTGATCTACACTATCTGACTTTATGTTAACTGGTAACATAGCTGATATGCACTATCTGACTTTATGTTAACTGGTAACATAACTGATCTACACTATCTGACTTCATGTTAACTGGTAACATAACTGATCTACAATATCTGACTTTATGTTAACTGGTAACATAGCTGATATGCACTATCTGACTTTATGTTAACTGGTAACATAACTGATCTACACTATCTGACTTTATGTTAACTGGTAACATAGCTGATATGCACTATCTGACTTTATGTTAACTGGTAACATAACTGATTTACACTATCTGACTTCATGTAAACTGGTAACATAACTGATCTACACTATCTGACTTTATGTTAACTGGTAACATAGCTGATATGCACTATCTGACTTTATGTTAACTGGTAACATAACTGATCTACACTATCTGACTTTATGTTAACTGGTAACATAGCTGATATGCACTATCTGACTTTATGTTAACTGGTAACATAACTGATCTACACTATCTGACTTCATGTTAACTGGTAACATAACTGATATGCACTATCTGACTTTATATTAACTGGTAACATAGCCGATATGCACTATCTGACTTTATGTTAACTGGTAACATAGCTGATATGCACTATCTGACTTTATGTTAACTGGTAACATAGCTGATATGCACTATCTGACTTTATGTTAACTGGTAACAAAGCCGATATGCACTATCTGACTTTATGTTAACTGGTAACATAGCCGATATGCACTATCTGATTTTATGTTAACTGGTAACATAACTGATCTACACTATCTAACTTTATGTTAACTGGTAACATAGCTGATATGCACTATCTGACTTTATGTTAACTGGTAACATAGCTGATATGCACTATCTGACTTCATGTTAACTGGTAACATAACTGATCTACACTATCTGACTTTATGTTAACTGGTAACATAGCTGGTATGCACTATCTGACTTTATGTTAACTGGTAACATAACTGATCTACACTATCTGACTTTATGTTAACTGGTAACATAGCTGATATGCACTATCTGACTTTATGTTAACTGGTAACATAACTGATCTACACTATCTGACTTCATGTTAACTGGTAACATAACTGATATGCACTATCTGACTTTATATTAACTGGTAACATAGCCGATATGCACTATCTGACTTTATGTTAACTGGTAACATAGCTGATATGCACTATCTGACTTTATGTTAACTGCTAACATAACTGATATGCACTATCTGACTTTATGTTAACTGGTAACAAAGCCGATATGCACTATCTGACTTTATGTTAACTGGTAACATAGCCGATATGCACTATCTGACTTTATGTTAACTGGTAACATAACTGATCTACACTATCTAACTTTATGTTAACTGGTAACATAGCTGATATGCACTATCTGACTTTATGTTAACTGGTAACATAGCTGATATGCACTATCTGACTTTATGTTGACTGGTAACATAACTGATCTACACTATCTGACTTTATGTTAACTGGTAACATAACTGATCTACACTATCTGACTTCATGTTAACTGGTAACATAACTGATATGCACTATCTGACTTTATGTTAACTGGTAACATAACCGATATGCACTATCTGACTTTTTGTTAACTGGTAACATAACTGATATGCACAATCTGACTTTACGCTAACTGGTAACATAGCTGATATACACTATCTGACTTTATGTTAACTGGTAACATAGCTGATATACACTATCTGACTTTATGTTAACTGGTAACATAACTGATATACATTATCTGACTTTATGTTAACTGGTAACATAACTGATATACACTATCTGACTTTATGTTAACTGGTAACATAACTGATATGCACTATCTGACTTTATGTTAACTGGTAACATAACTGATATGCACTATCTGACTTTATGTTAACTGGTAACATAGCCGATATGCACTATCTGACTTTATGTTAACTGGTAACATAGCCGATATGCACTATCTGACTTTATGTTAACTGGTAACATAGCCGATATGCACTATCTGACTTTATGTTAACTGGTAACATAACTGATCAACACTATCTGACTTTATGTTAACTGGTAACATAGCTGATATGCACTATCTGACTTTATGTTAACTGGTAACATAGCCGATATGCACAATCTGACTTTACGTTAACTGGTAACATAGCCGATATGCACTATCTGACTTTATGTTAACTGGTAACATAACTGATATGCACTATCTGACTTTATGTTAACTGGTAACATAGCTGATATACACTATCTGACTTTATGTTAACTGATAACATAGTTGATATACACTATCTGACTTTATGTTAACTGGTAACATAGCCGATATGCACTATCTGACTTTACGTTAACTGGTAACATAGCCGATATGCACTATCTGACTTTATGTTAACTGGTAACATAACTGATATGCACTATCTGACTTTATGTTAACTGGTAACATAGCCGATATGCACAATCTGACTTTACGTTAACTGGTAACATAGCCGATATGCACTATCTGACTTTATGTTAACTGGTAACATAGCCGATATGCACAATCTGACTTTACGTTAACTGGTAACATAGCCGATATGCACAATCTGACTTCATGTTAACTGGTAACATAACTGATATGCACAATCTGACTTTACGTTAACTGGTAACATAGCCAATATGCACAATCTGACTTTACGTTAACTGGTAACATAGCCGATATGCACAATCTGACTTTATGTTAACTGGTAACATAGCCGATATGCACAATCTGACTTTACGTTAACTGGTAACATAGCCGATATGCACTATCTGACTTTATGTTAACTGGTAACATAACTGATATGCACAATCTGACTTTACGTTAACTGGTAACATAGCTGATATACACTATCTGACTTTATGTTAACTGGTAACATAGCCGATATGCACTATCTGACTTTACGTTAACTGGTAACATAACTGATATACATTATCTGACTTTATGTTAACTGGTAACATAACTGATATACACTATCTGACTTTATGTTAACTGGTAACATAACTGATATGCACTATCTGACTTTATGTTAACTGCTAACATAACTGATATGCACTATCTGACTTTATGTTAACTGGTAACAAAGCCGATATGCACTATCTGACTTAATGTTAACTGGTAACATAGCCGATATGCACTATCTGACTTTATGTTAACTGGTAACATAACTGATCTACACTATCTGACTTTATGTTAACTGGTAACATAGCTGATATGCACTATCTGACTTTATGTTAACTGGTAACATAACTGATCTACACTATCTGACTTCATGTTAACTGGTAACATAACTGATCTACACTATCTGACTTTATGTTAACTGGTAACATAGCTGATATGCACTATCTGACTTTATGTTAACTGGTAACATAACTGATCTACACTATCTGACTTTATGTTAACTGGTAACATAACTGATCTACACAATCTGACTTTATGTTAACTGGTAACATAACTGATCTACACTATCTGACTTCATGTTAACTGGTAACATAGCTGATATGCACTATCTGACTTCATGTTAACTGGTAACATAACTGATCTACACTATCTGACTTTATGTTAACTGGTAACATAGCTGATATGCACTATCTGACTTTATGTTAACTGGTAACATAACTGATCTACACTATCTGACTTTATGTTAACTGGTAACATAGCTGATATGCACTATCTGACTTTATGTTAACTGGTAACATAACTGATCTACACTATCTGACTTCATGTTAACTGGTAACATAACTGATCTACACTATCTGACTTTATGTTAACTGGTAACATAGCTGATATGCACTATCTGACTTTATGTTAACTGGTAACATAACTGATCTACACTATCTGACTTTATGTTAACTGGTAACATAGCTGATATGCACTATCTGACTTTATGTTAACTGGTAACATAACTGATCTACACTATCTGACTTTATGTTAACTGGTAACATAACTGATCTACACAATCTGACTTTATGTTAACTGGTAACATAACTGATCTACACTATCTGACTTCATGTTAACTGGTAACATAGCTGATATGCACTATCTGACTTCATGTTAACTGGTAACATAGCTGATATGCACTATCTGACTTCATGTTAACTGGTAACATAACTGATCTACACTATCTGACTTTATGTTAACTGGTAACATAGCTGATATGCACTATCTGACTTTATGTTAACTGGTAACGTAACTGATCTACACTATCTGACTTCATGTTAACTGGTAACATAACTGATCTACACTATCTGACTTTATGTTAACTGGTAACATAGCTGATATGCACTATCTGACTTTATGTTAACTGGTAACATAACTGATCTACACTATCTGACTTTATGTTAACTGGTAACATAACTGATCTACACAATCTGACTTTATGTTAACTGGTAACATAACTGATCTACACTATCTGACTTCATGTTAACTGGTAACATAGCTGATATGCACTATCTGACTTCATGTTAACTGGTAACATAACTGATCTACACTATCTGACTTCATGTTAACTGGTAACATAGCTGATATGCACTATCTGACTTTATGTTAACTGGTAACATAACTGATCTACACTATCTGACTTTATGTTAACTGGTAACATAACTGATCTACACAATCTGACTTTATGTTAACTGGTAACATAACTGATCTACACTATCTGACTTCATGTTAACTGGTAACATAGCTGATATGCACTATCTGACTTCATGTTAACTGGTAACATAACTGATCTACACTATCTGACTTTATGTTAACTGGTAACATAGCTGATATGCACTATCTGACTTTATGTTAACTGGTAACATAACTGATCTACACTATCTGACTTTATGTTAACTGGTAACATAGCTGATATGCACTATCTGACTTTATGTTAACTGGTAACATAACTGATCTACACTATCTGACTTCATGTTAACTGGTAACATAACTGATCTACACTATCTGACTTTATGTTAACTGGTAACATAGCTGATATGCACTATCTGACTTTATGTTAACTGGTAACATAACTGATCTACACTATCTGACTTTATGTTAACTGGTAACATAGCTGATATGCACTATCTGACTTTATGTTAACTGGTAACATAACTGATCTACACTATCTGACTTCATGTTAACTGGTAACATAACTGATATGCACTATCTGACTTTATATTAACTGGTAACATAGCCGATATGCACTATCTGACTTTATGTTAACTGGTAACATAGCTGATATGCACTATCTGACTTTATGTTAACTGGTAACATAGCTGATATGCACTATCTGACTTCATGTTAACTGGTAACATAACTGATCTACACTATCTGACTTTATGTTAACTGGTAACATAGCTGATATGCACTATCTGACTTTATGTTAACTGGTAACATAACTGATCTACACTATCTGACTTCATGTTAACTGGTAACATAACTGATCTACACTATCTGACTTTATGTTAACTGGTAACATAGCTGATATGCACTATCTGACTTTATGTTAACTGGTAACATAACTGATCTACACTATCTGACTTTATGTTAACTGGTAACATAGCTGATATGCACTATCTGACTTTATGTTAACTGGTAACATAACTGATCTACACTATCTGACTTCATGTAAACTGGTAACATAACTGATCTACACTATCTGACTTTATGTTAACTGGTAACATAGCTGATATGCACTATCTGACTTTATGTTAACTGGTAACATAACTGATCTACACTATCTGACTTTATGTTAACTGGTAACATAGCTGATATGCACTATCTGACTTTATGTTAACTGGTAACATAACTGATCTACACTATCTGACTTCATGTTAACTGGTAACATAACTGATATGCACTATCTGACTTTATATTAACTGGTAACATAGCCGATATGCACTATCTGACTTTATGTTAACTGGTAACATAGCTGATATGCACTATCTGACTTTATGTTAACTGGTAACATAGCTGATATGCACTATCTGACTTTATGTTAACTGGTAACAAAGCCGATATGCACTATCTGACTTTATGTTAACTGGTAACATAGCCGATATGCACTATCTGACTTTATGTTAACTGGTAACATAACTGATATGCACTATCTGACTTTATGTTAACTGGTAACATAGCTGATATGCACTATCTGACTTTATGTTAACTGGTAACATAGCTGATATGCACTATCTGACTTCATGTTAACTGGTAACATAACTGATCTACACTATCTGACTTTATGTTAACTGGTAACATAGCTGATATGCACTATCTGACTTTATGTTAACTGGTAACATAACTGATCTACACTATCTGACTTTATGTTAACTGGTAACATAGCTGATATGCACTATCTGACTTTATGTTAACTGGTAACATAACTGATCTACACTATCTGACTTCATGTTAACTGGTAACATAACTGATATGCACTATCTGACTTTATATTAACTGGTAACATAGCCGATATGCACTATCTGACTTTATGTTAACTGGTAACATAGCTGATATGCACTATCTGACTTTATGTTAACTGCTAACATAACTGATATGCACTATCTGACTTTATGTTAACTGGTAACAAAGCCGATATGCACTATCTGACTTTATGTTAACTGGTAACATAGCCGATATGCACTATCTGACTTTATGTTAACTGGTAACATAACTGATCTACACTATCTAACTTTATGTTAACTGGTAACATAGCTGATATGCACTATCTGACTTTATGTTAACTGGTAACATAGCTGATATGCACTATCTGACTTTATGTTGACTGGTAACATAACTGATCTACACTATCTGACTTTATGTTAACTGGTAACATAACTGATCTAAACTATCTGACTTCATGTTAACTGGTAACATAACTGATCTACACTATCTGACTTCATGTTAAGTGGTAACATAGCTGATATGCACTATCTGACTTTATGTTAACTGCTATCATAGCCGATATGCACTATCTGACTTTATGTTAACTGGTAACATAACTGATCTACACTATCTGACTTTATGTTAACTGGTAACATAACTGATCTACACTATCTGACTTCATGTTAACTGGTAACATAACTGATATGCTCTATCTGACTTTATGTTAACTGGTAACATAGCCGATATGCACTATCTGACTTTATGTTGACTGGTAACATAACTGATCTACACTATCTGACTTTATGTTAACTGGTAACATAACTGATCTAAACTATCTGACTTCATGTTAACTGGTAACATAACTGATCTACACTATCTGACTTCATGTTAACTGGTAACATAGCTGATATGCGCTATCTGACTTTATGTTAACTGGTATCATAGCCGATATGCACTATCTGACTTTATGTTAACTGGTAACATAACTGATCTACACTATCTGACTTTATGTTAACTGGTAACATAACTGATCTACACTATCTGACTTCATGTTAACTGGTAACATAACTGATATGCTCTATCTGACTTTATGTTAACTGGTAACATAGCCGATATGCACTATCTGACTTTTTGTTAACTGGTAACATAACTGATCTACACTATCTGACTTTATGTTAACTGGTAACATAACTGATCTACACTATCTGACTTCATGTTAACTGGTAACATAACTGATATGCACTATCTGACTTTATGTTAACTGGTAACATAACCGATATGCACTATCTGACTTTTTGTTAACTGGTAACATAACTGATATGCACAATCTGACTTTACGCTAACTGGTAACATAGCTGATATACACTATCTGACTTTATGTTAACTGGTAACATAGCTGATATACACTATCTGACTTTATGTTAACTGGTAACATAACTGATATACATTATCTGACTTTATGTTAACTGGTAACATAACTGATATACACTATCTGACTTTATGTTAACTGGTAACATAACTGATATGCACTATCTGACTTTATGTTAACTGGTAACATAACTGATATGCACTATCTGACTTTATGTTAACTGGTAACATAGCCGATATGCACTATCTGACTTTATGTTAACTGGTAACATAGCCGATATGCACTATCTGACTTTATGTTAACTGGTAACATAGCCGATATGCACTATCTGACTTTATGTTAACTGGTAACATAACTGATCAACACTATCTGACTTTATGTTAACTGGTAACATAGCTGATATGCACTATCTGACTTTATGTTAACTGGTAACATAGCCGATATGCACAATCTGACTTTACGTTAACTGGTAACATAGCCGATATGCACTATCTGACTTTATGTTAACTGGTAACATAACTGATATGCACTATCTGACTTTATGTTAACTGGTAACATAGCTGATATACACTATCTGACTTTATGTTAACTGATAACATAGTTGATATACACTATCTGACTTTATGTTAACTGGTAACATAGCCGATATGCACTATCTGACTTTACGTTAACTGGTAACATAGCCGATATGCACTATCTGACTTTATGTTAACTGGTAACATAACTGATATGCACTATCTGACTTTATGTTAACTGGTAACATAGCCGATATGCACAATCTGACTTTACGTTAACTGGTAACATAGCCGATATGCACTATCTGACTTTATGTTAACTGGTAACATAACTGATCTACACTATCTGACTTCATGTTAACTGGTAACATAACTGATATGCACTATCTGACTTTATATTAACTGGTAACATAGCCGATATGCACTATCTGACTTTATGTTAACTGGTAACATAGCTGATATGCACTATCTGACTTTATGTTAACTGCTAACATAACTGATATGCACTATCTGACTTTATGTTAACTGGTAACAAAGCCGATATGCACTATCTGACTTTATGTTAACTGGTAACATAGCCGATATGCACTATCTGACTTTATGTTAACTGGTAACATAACTGATCTACACTATCTAACTTTATGTTAACTGGTAACATAGCTGATATGCACTATCTGACTTTATGTTAACTGGTAACATAGCTGATATGCACTATCTGACTTTATGTTGACTGGTAACATAACTGATCTACACTATCTGACTTTATGTTAACTGGTAACATAACTGATCTAAACTATCTGACTTCATGTTAACTGGTAACATAACTGATCTACACTATCTGACTTCATGTTAAGTGGTAACATAGCTGATATGCACTATCTGACTTTATGTTAACTGGTATCATAGCCGATATGCACTATCTGACTTTATGTTAACTGGTAACATAACTGATCTACACTATCTGACTTTATGTTAACTGGTAACATAACTGATCTACACTATCTGACTTCATGTTAACTGGTAACATAACTGATATGCTCTATCTGACTTTATGTTAACTGGTAACATAGCCGATATGCACTATCTGACTTTATGTTGACTGGTAACATAACTGATCTACACTATCTGACTTTATGTTAACTGGTAACATAACTGATCTAAACTATCTGACTTCATGTTAACTGGTAACATAACTGATCTACACTATCTGACTTCATGTTAACTGGTAACATAGCTGATATGCGCTATCTGACTTTATGTTAACTGGTATCATAGCCGATATGCACTATCTGACTTTATGTTAACTGGTAACATAACTGATCTACACTATCTGACTTTATGTTAACTGGTAACATAACTGATCTACACTATCTGACTTCATGTTAACTGGTAACATAACTGATATGCTCTATCTGACTTTATGTTAACTGGTAACATAGCCGATATGCACTATCTGACTTTTTGTTAACTGGTAACATAACTGATCTACACTATCTGACTTTATGTTAACTGGTAACATAACTGATCTACACTATCTGACTTCATGTTAACTGGTAACATAACTGATATGCACTATCTGACTTTATGTTAACTGGTAACATAACCGATATGCACTATCTGACTTTTTGTTAACTGGTAACATAACTGATATGCACAATCTGACTTTACGCTAACTGGTAACATAGCTGATATACACTATCTGACTTTATGTTAACTGGTAACATAGCTGATATACACTATCTGACTTTATGTTAACTGGTAACATAACTGATATACATTATCTGACTTTATGTTAACTGGTAACATAACTGATATACACTATCTGACTTTATGTTAACTGGTAACATAACTGATATGCACTATCTGACTTTATGTTAACTGGTAACATAACTGATATGCACTATCTGACTTTATGTTAACTGGTAACATAGCCGATATGCACTATCTGACTTTATTTTAACTGGTAACATAGCCGATATGCACTATCTGACTTTATGTTAACTGGTAACATAGCCGATATGCACTATCTGACTTTATGTTAACTGGTAACATAACTGATCAACACTATCTGACTTTATGTTAACTGGTAACATAGCTGATATGCACTATCTGACTTTATGTTAACTGGTAACATAGCCGATATGCACAATCTGACTTTACGTTAACTGGTAACATAGCCGATATGCACTATCTGACTTTATGTTAACTGGTAACATAACTGATATGCACTATCTGACTTTATGTTAACTGGTAACATAGCTGATATACACTATCTGACTTTATGTTAACTGATAACATAGTTGATATACACTATCTGACTTTATGTTAACTGGTAACATAGCCGATATGCACTATCTGACTTTACGTTAACTGGTAACATAGCCGATATGCACTATCTGACTTTATGTTAACTGGTAACATAACTGATATGCACTATCTGACTTTATGTTAACTGGTAACATAGCCGATATGCACAATCTGACTTTACGTTAACTGGTAACATAGCCGATATGCACTATCTGACTTTATGTTAACTGGTAGCATAGCCGATATGCACAATCTGACTTTACGTTAACTGGTAACATAGCCGATATGCACAATCTGACTTCATGTTAACTGGTAACATAACTGATATGCACAATCTGACTTTACGTTAACTGGTAACATAGCCAATATGCACAATCTGACTTTACGTTAACTGGTAACATAGCCGATATGCACAATCTGACTTTATGTTAACTGGTAACATAGCCGATATGCACAATCTGACTTTACGTTAACTGGTAACATAGCCGATATGCACTATCTGACTTTATGTTAACTGGTAACATAACTGATATGCACAATCTGACTTTACGTTAACTGGTAACATAGCTGATATACACTATCTGACTTTATGTTAACTGGTAACATAGCCGATATGCACTATCTGACTTTACGTTAACTGGTAACATAACTGATATACATTATCTGACTTTATGTTAACTGGTAACATAACTGATATACACTATCTGACTTTATGTTAACTGGTAACATAACTGATATGCACTATCTGACTTTATGTTAACTGGTAACATAGCCGATATGCACTATCTGACTTTATGTTAACTGGTAACATAGCCGATATGCACTATCTGACTTTATGTTAACTGGTAACATAGCCGATATGCACTATCTGACTTTATGTTAACTGGTAACATAGCCGATATGCACTATCTGACTTTATGTTAACTGGTAACATAGCTGATATGCACTATCTGACTTTATGTTAACTGGTAACATAACTGATCTGCACTATCTGACTGCATGTTAACTGGTAACATAACTGATATGCACTATCTGACTTTATATTAACTGGTAACATAGCCGATATGCACTATCTGACTTTATGTTAACTGGTAACATAGCTGATATGCACTATCTGACTTTATGTTAACTGGTAACATAGCCGATATGCACAATCTGACTTTACGTTAACTGGTAACATAGCCGATATGCACTATCTGACTTTATGTTAACTGGTAACATAACTGATATGCACAATCTGACTTTACGTTAACTGGTAACATAGCTGATATACACAATCTGACTTTACGTTAACTGGTAACATAGCCGATATGCACAATCTGACTTTACGTTAACTGGTAACATAGCCGATATGCACAATCTGACTTTATGTTAACTGGTAACATAGCCGATATGCACTATCTGACTTTATGTTAACTGGTAACATAACTGATCTACACTATCTAACTTTATGTTAACTGGTAACATAACTGATCTACATTATCTGACTTTATGTTAACTGGTAACATAACTGATCTAAACTATCTGACTTCATGTTAACTGGTATCATAACTGATCTACACTATCTGACTTCATGTTAACTGGTAACATAGCTGATATGCACTATGTGACTTTATATTAACTGGTAACATAGCCGATATGCACTATCTGACTTTTTGTTAACTGGTAACATAACTGATCTACACTATCTGACTTTATGTTAACTGGTAACATAACTGATCTACACTATCTGATTTTATGTTAACTGGTAACATAACTGATATGCACAATCTGACTTTACGTTAACTGGTAACATAGCTGATATAGACTATCTGACTTTATGTTAACTGGTAACATAGCTGATATACACTATCTGACTTTACGTTAACTGGTAATATAACTGATATACATTATCTGACTTTATGTTAACTGGTAACATAACTGATATACACTATCTGACTTTACGTTAACTGGTAACATAACTGATATGCACTATCTGACTTTATGTTAACTGGTAACATAGCCGATATGCACTATCTGACTTTATGTTAACTTGTAACATAACTGATATGCACTATCTGATTTTATGTTAACTGGTAACATAGCCGATATGCACTATCTGACTTCATGTTAACTGGTAACATAGCTGATATGCACTATCTGACTTTATGTTAACTGGTAACATAGCCGATATGCACTATCTGACTTCATGTTAACTGGTAACATAGCTGATATGCATTATGTGACTTTATATTAACTGGTAACATAGCCGATATGCACTATCTGACTTTTTGTTAACTGGTAACATAACTGATCTACACTATCTGACTTTATGTTAACTGGTAACATAACTGATCTACACTATCTGATTTTATGTTAACTGGTAACATAACTGATATGCACAATCTGACTTTACGTTAACTGGTAACATAGCTGATATAGACTATCTGACTTTATGTTAACTGGTAACATAGCTGATATACACTATCTGACTTTACGTTAACTGGTAATATAACTGATATACATTATCTGACTTTATGTTAACTGGTAACATAACTGATATACACTATCTGACTTTACGTTAACTGGTAACATAACTGATATGCACTATCTGACTTTATGTTAACTGGTAACATAGCCGATATGCACTATCTGACTTTATGTTAACTGGTAACATAACTGATATGCACTATCTGATTTTATGTTAACTGGTAACATAGCCGATATGCACTATCTGACTTTATGTTAACTGGTAACATAGCTGATATGCACTATCTGACTTTATGTTAACTGGTAACATAGCCGATATGCACTATCTGACTTTATGTTAACTGGTAACATAGCTGATATGCACTATCTGACTTTATGTTATCTGGTAACATAACTGATCTACACTATCTGACTTTATGTTAACTGGTAACATAGCCGATATGCACTATCTGACTTTATGTTAACTGGTAACATAGCTGATATGCACTATCTGACTTTATGTTAACTGGTAACATAGCTGATATGCACTATCTGACTTTATGTTAACTGGTAACATAGCCGATATGCACTATCTGACTTTATGTTAACTGGTAACATAACTGATCTACACTATCTGACTTTATGTTAACTGGTAACATAACTGATATACATTATCTGACTTTATGTTAACTGGTAACATAGCTGATATGCACTATCTGACTTTATGTTGACTGGTAACATAACTGATCTACACTATCTGACTTCATGTTAACTGGTAACATAACTGATCTAAACTATCTGACTTCATGTTAACTGGTAACATAACTGATCTACACTATCTGACTTCATGTTAACTGGTAACATAGCCGATATGCACAATCTGACTTTACGTTAATTGGTAACATAGCCGATATGCACTATCTGACTTTATGTTAACTGGTAACATAACTGATATGCACTATCTGACTTTATGTTAACTGGTAACATAGCCGATATGCACAATCTGACTTTACGTTAACTGTAACATAGCCGATATGCACTATCTGACTTTATGTTAACTGGTAACATAACTGATATGCACTATCTGACTTTATGTTAACTGGTAACATAGCCGATATGCACAATCTGACTTTATGTTAACTGGTAACATAGCTGATATGCACTATCTGACTTTATGTTATCTGGTAACATAACTGATCTACACTATCTGACTTTATGTTAACTGGTAACATAACTGATCTACACTATCTGATTTTATGTTAACTGGTAACATAACTGATATGCACAATCTGACTTTACGTTAACTGGTAACATAGCTGATATAGACTATCTGACTTTATGTTAACTGGTAACATAGCTGATATACACTATCTGACTTTACGTTAACTGGTAATATAACTGATATACATTATCTGACTTTATGTTAACTGGTAACATAACTGATATACACTATCTGACTTTACGTTAACTGGTAACATAACTGATATGCACTATCTGACTTTATGTTAACTGGTAACATAGCCGATATGCACTATCTGACTTTATGTTAACTTGTAACATAACTGATATGCACTATCTGATTTTATGTTAACTGGTAACATAGCCGATATGCACTATCTGACTTTATGTTAACTGGTAACATAGCTGATATGCACTATCTGACTTTATGTTAACTGGTAACATAGCCGATATGCACTATCTGACTTCATGTTAACTGGTAACATAGCTGATATGCACTATGTGACTTTATATTAACTGGTAACATAGCCGATATGCACTATCTGACTTTTTGTTAACTGGTAACATAACTGATCTACACTATCTGACTTTATGTTAACTGGTAACAAAACTGATCTACACTATCTGATTTTATGTTAACTGGTAACATAACTGATATGCACAATCTGACTTTACGTTAACTGGTAACATAGCTGATATAGACTATCTGACTTTATGTTAACTGGTAACATAGCTGATATACACTATCTGACTTTACGTTAACTGGTAATATAACTGATATACATTATCTGACTTTATGTTAACTGGTAACATAACTGATATACACTATCTGACTTTACGTTAACTGGTAACATAACTGATATGCACTATCTGACTTTATGTTAACTGGTAACATAGCCGATATGCACTATCTGACTTTATGTTAACTGGTAACATAACTGATATGCACTATCTGATTTTATGTTAACTGGTAACATAGCCGATATGCACTATCTGACTTTATGTTAACTGGTAACATAGCTGATATGCACTATCTGACTTTAAGTTAACTGGTAACATAGCCGATATGCACTATCTGACTTTATGTTAACTGGTAACATAGCTGATATGCACTATCTGACTTTATGTTATCTGGTAACATAACTGATCTACACTATCTGACTTTATGTTAACTGGTAACATAGCCGATATGCACTATCTGACTTTATGTTAACTGGTAACATAGCTGATATGCACTATCTGACTTTATGTTAACTGGTAACATAGCTGATATGCACTATCTGACTTTATGTTAACTGGTAACATAGCCGATATGCACTATCTGACTTTATGTTAACTGGTAACATAACTGATCTACACTATCTGACTTTATGTTAACTGGTAACATAACTGATATACATTATCTGACTTTATGTTAACTGGTAACATAGCTGATATGCACTATCTGACTTTATGTTGACTGGTAACATAACTGATCTACACTATCTGACTTCATGTTAACTGGTAACATAACTGATCTAAACTATCTGACTTCATGTTAACTGGTAACATAACTGATCTACACTATCTGACTTCATGTTAACTGGTAACATAGCCGATATGCACAATCTGACTTTACGTTAATTGGTAACATAGCCGATATGCACTATCTGACTTTATGTTAACTGGTAACATAACTGATATGCACTATCTGACTTTATGTTAACTGGTAACATAGCCGATATGCACAATCTGACTTTACGTTAACTGTAACATAGCCGATATGCACTATCTGACTTTATGTTAACTGGTAACATAACTGATATGCACAATCTGACTTTACGTTAACTGGTAACATAGCTGATATACACAATCTGACTTTACGTTAACTGGTAACATAGCCGATATGCACAATCTGACTTTACGTTAACTGGTAACATAGCCGATATGCACAATCTGACTTTATGTTAACTGGTAACATAACTGATATGCACAATCTGACTTTACGTTAACTGGTAACATAGCCGATATGCACAATCTGACTTTACGTTAACTGGTAACATAGCCGATATGCACAATCTGACTTTATGTTAACTGGTAACATAGCCGATATGCACAAACTGACTTTACGTTAACTGGTAACATAGCCGATATGCACTATCTGACTTTATGTTAACTGGTAACATAACTGATATGCACAATCTGACTTTACGTTAACTGGTAACATAGCTGATATACACTATCTGACTTTATGTTAACTGGTAACATAGCCGATATGCACTATCTGACTTTACGTTAACTGGTAACATAACTGATATACATTATCTGACTTTATGTTAACTGGTAACATAACTGATATACACTATCTGACTTTATGTTAACTGGTAACATAACTGATATGCACTATCTGACTTTATGTTAACTGGTAACATAGCCAATATGCACTATCTGACTTTATGTTAACTGGTAACATAGCCGATATGCACTATCTGACTTTATGTTAACTGGTAACATAGCCGATATGCACTATCTGACTTTATGTTAACTGGTAACATAGCCGATATGCACTATCTGACTTTATGTTAACTGGTAACATAGCTGATATGCACTATCTGACTTTATGTTAACTGGTAACATAACTGATCTACACTATCTGACTGTATGTTAACTGGTAACATAACTGATATGCACTATCTGACTTTATATTAACTGGTAACATAGCCGATATGCACTATCTGACTTTATGTTAACTGGTAACATAGCTGATATGCACTATCTGACTTTATGTTAACTGGTAACATAGCTGATATGCACTATCTGACTTGATGTTAACTGCTAACATAACTGATATGCACTATCTGACTTTATGTTAACTGGTAACAAAGCCGATATGCACTATCTGACTTAATGTTAACTGGTAACATAGCCGATATGCACTATCTGACTTCATGTTAACTGGTAACATAACTGATCTACACTATCTAACTTTATGTTAACTGGTAACATAACTGATCTACACTATCTGACTTTATGTTAACTGGTAACATAACTGATCTAAACTATCTGACTTCATGTTAACTGGTATCATAACTGATCTACACTATCTGACTTCATGTTAACTGGTAACATAGCTGATATGCACTATGTGACTTTATGTTAACTGGTAACATAGCCGATATGCACTATCTGACTTTATGTTAACTGGTAACATAACTGATCTACACTATCTGACTTTATGTTAACTGGTAACGTAACTGATCTACACTATCTGACTTCATGTTAACTGGTAACATAACTGATATGCACTATCTGACTTTATATTAACTGGTAACATAGCCGATATGCACTATCTGACTTTTTGTTAACTGGTAACATAACTGATATACATTATCTGACTTTATGTTAACTGGTAACATAACTGATATACACTATCTGACTTTATGTTAACTGGTAACATAACTGATATGCACTATCTGACTTTATGTTAACTGGTAACATAGCCGATATGCACTATCTGACTTTATGTTAACTTGTAACATAACTGATATGCACTATCTGATTTTATGTTAACTGGTAACATAGCTGATATGCACTATCTGACTTTATGTTAACTGGTAACATAGCTGATATGCACTATCTGACTTTATGTTAACTGGTAACATAGCCGATATGCACTATCTGACTTTATGTTAACTGGTAACATAACTGATCTACACTATCTGACTTTATGTTAACTGGTAACATAACTGATATACATTATCTGACTTTATGTTAACTGGTAACATAGCTGATATGCACTATCTGACTTTATGTTGACTGGTAACATAACTGATCTACACTATCTGACTTCATGTTAACTGGTAACATAACTGATCTAAACTATCTGACTTCATGTTAACTGGTAACATAACTGATCTACACTATCTGACTTCATGTTAACTGGTAACATAGCCGATATGCACAATCTGACTTTACGTTAATTGGTAACATAGCCGATATGCACTATCTGACTTTATGTTAACTGGTAACATAACTGATATGCACTATCTGACTTTATGTTAACTGGTAACATAGCCGATATGCACAATCTGACTTTACGTTAACTGTAACATAGCCGATATGCACTATCTGACTTTATGTTAACTGGTAACATAACTGATATGCACTATCTGACTTTATGTTAACTGGTAACATAGCCGATATGCACAATCTGACTTTATGTTAACTGGTAACATAGCTGATATGCACTATCTGACTTTATGTTATCTGGTAACATAACTGATCTACACTATCTGACTTTATGTTAACTGGTAACATAGCCGATATGCACTATCTGACTTTTTGTTAACTGGTAACATAACTGATCTACACTATCTGACTTTATGTTAACTGGTAACATAACTGATCTACACTATCTGATTTTATGTTAACTGGTAACATAACTGATATGCACAATCTGACTTTACGTTAACTGGTAACATAGCTGATATAGACTATCTGACTTTATGTTAACTGGTAACATAGCTGATATACACTATCTGACTTTACGTTAACTGGTAATATAACTGATATACATTATCTGACTTTATGTTAACTGGTAACATAACTGATATACACTATCTGACTTTACGTTAACTGGTAACATAACTGATATGCACTATCTGACTTTATGTTAACTGGTAACATAGCCGATATGCACTATCTGACTTTATGTTAACTTGTAACATAACTGATATGCACTATCTGATTTTATGTTAACTGGTAACATAGCCGATATGCACTATCTGACTTTATGTTAACTGGTAACATAGCTGATATGCACTATCTGACTTTATGTTAACTGGTAACATAGCCGATATGCACTATCTGACTTCATGTTAACTGGTAACATAGCTGATATGCACTATGTGACTTTATATTAACTGGTAACATAGCCGATATGCACTATCTGACTTTTTGTTAACTGGTAACATAACTGATCTACACTATCTGACTTTATGTTAACTGGTAACATAACTGATCTACACTATCTGATTTTATGTTAACTGGTAACATAACTGATATGCACAATCTGACTTTACGTTAACTGGTAACATAGCTGATATAGACTATCTGACTTTATGTTAACTGGTAACATAGCTGATATACACTATCTGACTTTACGTTAACTGGTAATATAACTGATATACATTATCTGACTTTATGTTAACTGGTAACATAACTGATATACACTATCTGACTTTACGTTAACTGGTAACATAACTGATATGCACTATCTGACTTTATGTTAACTGGTAACATAGCCGATATGCACTATCTGACTTTATGTTAACTGGTAACATAACTGATATGCACTATCTGATTTTATGTTAACTGGTAACATAGACGATATGCACTATCTGACTTTATGTTAACTGGTAACATAGCTGATATGCACTATCTGACTTTATGTTAACTGGTAACATAGCCGATATGCACTATCTGACTTTATGTTAACTGGTAACATAGCTGATATGCACTATCTGACTTTATGTTATCTGGTAACATAACTGATCTACACTATCTGACTTTATGTTAACTGGTAACATAGCCGATATGCACTATCTGACTTTATGTTAACTGGTAACATAGCTGATATGCACTATCTGACTTTATGTTAACTGGTAACATAGCTGATATGCACTATCTGACTTTATGTTAACTGGTAACATAGCCGATATGCACTATCTGACTTTATGTTAACTGGTAACATAACTGATCTACACTATCTGACTTTATGTTAACTGGTAACATAACTGATATACATTATCTGACTTTATGTTAACTGGTAACATAGCTGATATGCACTATCTGACTTTATGTTGACTGGTAACATAACTGATCTACACTATCTGACTTCATGTTAACTGGTAACATAACTGATCTAAACTATCTGACTTCATGTTAACTGGTAACATAACTGATCTACACTATCTGACTTCATGTTAACTGGTAACATAGCCGATATGCACAATCTGACTTTACGTTAATTGGTAACATAGCCGATATGCACTATCTGACTTTATGTTAACTGGTAACATAACTGATATGCACTATCTGACTTTATGTTAACTGGTAACATAGCCGATATGCACAATCTGACTTTACGTTAACTGTAACATAGCCGATATGCACTATCTGACTTTATGTTAACTGGTAACATAACTGATATGCACAATCTGACTTTACGTTAACTGCTAACATAGCTGATATACACAATCTGACTTTACGTTAACTGGTAACATAGCCGATATGCACAATCTGACTTTACGTTAACTGGTAACATAGCCGATATGCACAATCTGACTTTATGTTAACTGGTAACATAACTGATATGTACAATCTGACTTTACGTTAACTGGTAACATAGCCGATATGCACAATCTGACTTTACGTTAACTGGTAACATAGCCGATATGCACAATCTGACTTTATGTTAACTGGTAACATAGCCGATATGCACAATCTGACTTTACGTTAACTGGTAACATAGCCGATATGCACTATCTGACTTTATGTTAACTGGTAACATAACTGATATGCACAATCTGACTTTACGTTAACTGGTAACATAGCTGATATACACTATCTGACTTTATGTTAACTGGTAACATAGCCGATATGCACTATCTGACTTTACGTTAACTGGTAACATAACTGATATACATTATCTGACTTTATGTTAACTGGTAACATAACTGATATACACTATCTGACTTTATGTTAACTGGTAACATAACTGATATGCACTATCTGACTTTATGTTAACTGGTAACATAGCCAATATGCACTATCTGACTTTATGTTAACTGGTAACATAGCCGATATGCACTATCTGACTTTATGTTAACTGGTAACATAGCCGATATGCACTATCTGACTTTATGTTAACTGGTAACATAGCCGATATGCACTATCTGACTTTATGTTAACTGGTAACATAGCTGATATGCACTATCTGACTTTATGTTAACTGGTAACATAACTGATCTACACTATCTGACTGTATGTTAACTGGTAACATAACTGATATGCACTATCTGACTTTATATTAACTGGTAACATAGCCGATATGCACTATCTGACTTTATGTTAACTGGTAACATAGCTGATATGCACTATCTGACTTTATGTTAACTGGTAACATAGCTGATATGCACTATCTGACTTGATGTTAACTGCTAACATAACTGATATGCACTATCTGACTTTATGTTAACTGGTAACAAAGCCGATATGCACTATCTGACTTAATGTTAACTGGTAACATAGCCGATATGCACTATCTGACTTCATGTTAACTGGTAACATAACTGATCTACACTATCTAACTTTATGTTAACTGGTAACATAACTGATCTACACTATCTGACTTTATGTTAACTGGTAACATAACTGATCTAAACTATCTGACTTTATGTTAACTGGTAACATAACTGATCTACACTATCTGACTTTATGTTAACTGGTAACGTAACTGATCTACACTATCTGACTTCATGTTAACTGGTAACATAACTGATATGCACTATCTGACTTTATATTAACTGGTAACATAGCCGATATGCACTATCTGACTTTATGTTAACTGGTAACATAACTGATATACATTATCTGACTTTATGTTAACTGGTAACATAACTGATATACACTATCTGACTTTATGTTAACTGGTAACATAACTGATATGCACTATCTGACTTTATGTTAACTGGTAACATAGCCGATATGCACTATCTGACTTTATGTTAACTTGTAACATAACTGATATGCACTATCTGATTTTATGTTAACTGGTAACATAGCCGATATGCACTATCTGACTTTATGTTAACTGGTAACATAGCTGATATGCACTATCTGACTTTATGTTAACTGGTAACATAGCCGATATGCACTATCTGACTTTATGTTAACTGGTAACATAGCTGATATGCACTATCTGACTTTATGTTATCTGGTAACATAACTGATCTACACTATCTGACTTTATGTTAACTGGTAACATAGCCGATATGCACTATCTGACTTTATGTTAACTGGTAACATAGCTGATATGCACTATCTGACTTTATGTTAACTGGTAACATAGCTGATATGCACTATCTGACTTTATGTTAACTGGTAACATAGCCGATATGCACTATCTGACTTTATGTTAACTGGTAACATAACTGATCTACACTATCTGAATTTATGTTAACTGGTAACATAACTGATATACATTATCTGACTTTATGTTAACTGGTAACATAGCTGATATGCACTATCTGACTTTATGTTGACTGGTAACATAACTGATCTACACTATCTGACTTTATGTTAACTGGTAACATAACTGATCTAAACTATCTGACTTCATGTTAACTGGTAACATAACTGATCTACACTATCTGACTTCATGTTAACTGGTAACATAGCTGATATGCGCTATCTGACTTTATGTTAACTGGTATCATAGCCGATATGCACTATCTGACTTTATGTTAACTGGTAACATAACTGATCTACACTATCTGACTTTATGTTAACTGGTAACATAACTGATATACATTATCTGACTTTATGTTAACTGGTAACATAGCTGATATGCACTATCTGACTTTATGTTGACTGGTAACATAACTGATCTACACTATCTGACTTTATGTTAACTGATAACATAACTGATCTAAACTATCTGACTTCATGTTAACTGGTAACATAACTGATCTACACTATCTGACTTCATGTTAACTGGTAACATAGCTGATATGCGCTATCTGACTTTATGTTAACTGGTAACATAACTGATCTACACTATCTGACTTTATGTTAACTGGTAACATAACTGATCTACACTATCTGACTTCATGTTAACTGGTAACATAACTGATTTGCTCTATCTGACTTTATGTTAACTGGTAACATAGCCGATATGCACTATCTGACATTTTGTTAACTGGTAACATAACTGATCTACACTATCTGACTTTATGTTAACTGGTAACATAACTGATCTACACTATCTGACTTCATGTTAACTGGTAACATAACTGATATGCACTATCTGACTTTATGTTAACTGGTAACATAACCGCTATGCACTATCTGACTTTTTGTTAACTGGTAACATAACTGATATGCACAATCTGACTTTACGTTAACTGGTAACATAGCTGATATGCACTATCTGACTTTATGTTGACTGGTAACATAACTGATCTACACTATCTGACTTTATGTTAACTGGTAACATAACTGATCTAAACTATCTGACTTCATGTTAACTGGTAACATAACTGATCTACACTATCTGACTTCATGTTAACTGGTAACATAGCTGATATGCGCTATCTGACTTTATGTTAACTGGTATCATAGCCGATATGCACTATCTGACTTTATGTTAACTGGTAACATAACTGATCTACACTATCTGACTTTATGTTAACTGGTAACATAACTGATATACATTATCTGACTTTATGTTAACTGGTAACATAGCTGATATGCACTATCTGACTTTATGTTAACTGGTAACATAACTGATCTACACTATCTGACTTTATGTTAACTGATAACATAACTGATCTAAACTATCTGACTTCATGTTAACTGGTAACATAGCTGATATGCGCTATCTGACTTTATGTTAACTGGTAACATAACTGATCTACACTATCTGACTTTATGTTAACTGATAACATAACTGATCTAAACTATCTGACTTCATGTTAACTGGTAACATAGCTGATATGCGCTATCTGACTTTATGTTAACTGGTAACATAACTGATCTACACTATCTGACTTTATGTTAACTGGTAACATAACTGATCTACACTATCTGACTTCATGTTAACTGGTAACATAACTGATTTGCTCTATCTGACTTTATGTTAACTGGTAACATAGCCGATATGCACTATCTGACATTTTGTTAACTGGTAACATAACTGATCTACACTATCTGACTTTATGTTAACTGGTAACATAACTGATCTACACTATCTGACTTCATGTTAACTGGTAACATAACTGATATGCACTATCTGACTTTATGTTAACTGGTAACATAACCGCTATGCACTATCTGACTTTTTGTTAACTGGTAACATAACTGATATGCACAATCTGACTTTACGTTAACTGGTAACATAGCTGATATAAACTATCTGACTTCATGTTAACTGGTAACATAACTGATATACATTATCTGACTTTATGTTAACTGGTAACATAACTGATATACACTATCTGACTTTATGTTAACTGGTAACATAACTGATATGCACTATCTGACTTTATGTTAACTGGTAACATAACTGATATGCACTATCTGACTTTATGTTAACTGGTAACATAGCCGATATGCACTATCTGACTTTATGTTAACTGGTAACATAGCCGATATGCACTATCTGACTTTATGTTAACTGGTAACATAGCCGATATGCACTATCTGACTTTATGTTAACTGGTAACATAACTGATCAACACTATCTGACTTTATGTTAACTGGTAACATAACTGATATGCACAATCTGACTTTACGTTAACTGGTAACATAGCCGATATGCACTATCTGACTTTATGTTAACAGGTAACATAACTGATATGCACAATCTGACTTTACGTTAACTGGTAACATAGCTGATATACACTATCTGACTTTACATTAACTGGTAACATAACTGATATACATTATCTGACTTTATGTTAACTGGTAACATAGCCGATATGCACTATCTGACTTTATGTTAACTGGTAACATAGCCGATATGCACTATCTGACTTTATGTTAACTGGTAACATAGCCGATATGCACTATCTGACTTTATGTTAGCTGGTAACATAGCCGATATGCACTATCTGACTTTATGTTAACTGCTAACATAGCCGATATGCACTATCTGACTTTATGTTAACTGGTAACATAGCTGATATGCACTATCTGACTTTATGTTAACTGGTAACATAGCTGATATGCACTATCTGACTTTATGTTAACTGCTAACATAACTGATATGCACTATCTGACTTTATGTTAACTGGTAACAAAGCCGATATGCACTATCTGACTTTATGTTAACTGGTAACATAGCCGATATGCACTATCTGACTTTATGTTAACTGGTAACATAACTGATCTACACTATCTAACTTTATGTTAACTGGTAACATAGCTGATATGCACTATCTGACTTTATGTTAACTGGTAACATAGCTGATATGCACTATCTGACTTCATGTTAACTGGTAACATAACTGATCTACACTATCTGACTTTATGTTAACTGGTAACATAGCTGATATGCACTATCTGACTTCATGTTAACTGGTAACATAACTGATCTACACTATCTGACTTTATGTTAACTGGTAACATAGCTGATATGCACTATCTGACTTTATGTTAACTGGTAACATAACTGATCTACACTATCTGACTTTATGTTAACTGGTAACATAGCTGATATGCACTATCTGACTTTATGTTAACTGGTAACATAACTGATCTACACTATCTGACTTCATGTTAACTGGTAACATAACTGATATGCACTATCTGACTTTATATTAACTGGTAACATAGCCGATATGCACTATCTGACTTTATGTTAACTGGTAACATAGCTGATATGCACTATCTGACTTTATGTTAACTGGTAACATAGCTGATATGCACTATCTGACTTTATGTTAACTGCTAACATAACTGATATGCACTATCTGACTTTATGTTAACTGATAACAAAGCCGATATGCACTATCTGACTTTATGTTAACTGGTAACATAGCCGATATGCACTATCTGACTTTATGTTAACTGGTAACATAACTGATCTACACTATCTAACTTCATGTTAACTGGTAACATAGCTGATATGCACTATCTGACTTTATGTTAACTGGTAACATAGCTGATATGCACTATCTGACTTCATGTTAACTGATAACATAACTGATCTACACTATCTGACTTCATGTTAACTGGTAACATAACTGATCTACACAATCTGACTTTATGTTAACTGGTAACATAACTGATCTACACTATCTGACTTCATGTTAACTGGTAACATAGCTGATATGCACTATCTGACTTTATGTTAACTGGTAACATAACTGATCTACACTATCTGACTTCATGTTAACTGGTAACATAACTGATCTACACTATCTGACTTTATGTTAACTGGTAACATAGCTGATATGCACTATCTGACTTTATGTTAACTGGTAACATAACTGATCTACACTATCTGACTTTATGTTAACTGGTAACAAAGCCGATATGCACTATCTGACTTAATGTTAACTGGTAACATAGCCGATATGCACTATCTGACTTTATGTTAACTGGTAACATAACTGATCTACACTATCTAACTTTATGTTAACTGTTAACATAACTGATCTACACTATCTGACTTTATGTTAACTGGTAACATAACTGATCTAAACTATCTGACTTCATGTTAACTGGTATCATAACTGATCTACACTATCTGACTTCATGTTAACTGGTAACATAGCTGATATGCACTATGTGACTTTATAACAGCGTCCGGATAACTTTCGGAAATTCCGTCGCGTTTCGGAAAGATTTAATTTTCACAACTTTTGAATATTTATTCATACTTTTAGGCTAGTGAGGAGGTTATAATAATTTTTCATTTCACTTTAACTCTGTTTTTTTCACCCCTCAGACCCCTTTGAAAAGTCACTTCTGGCCATTGTAATGGCCACTATTTTCTTACTGGCCAGAATACCAACCAGAAATTTTTTAATGGTCAAAATATTGACCAGTATTTTCAAACTGGTAGTTATAATGACCACTATTTTTACACTGGTCAGAATAATAGTAATTTTTTATTTAATAATGGAGTGGGTGACAATCTATTTTTTTAATGGGTATTATAATGATCATTTTATTTTTCATTACATGAATAAAATGGTCATTTTTTTTTTCATGTCACAGATATACCCGGTAATGGCACATGGGGATTGACAGCTCTCCTCTTTTTCCTCACTCGCTTCAGTTTGCTTCAATTTTAAGCCAGTACAATTGTAGGTAAACGTAAAATACAAGATTTTGAAAAATTTGAAATATGGAATTATATATCTTGAAAAAATATGACGTTTTGGGTTAATTTGTTTTTAAAATCACAAAAAATCATGCACTTGATACTGTTGACTTAATAATATATAGTATAATGCAATAGGTTATTGAACATAGAAGATGACTCGTTTTCAAAATTCGGTCTAGAGCCTTATCACGGGTGCTAATGAAGTGTGTGCAAACATTGAGCCCAGGCTAATCACCCAAAATACTATTGTACTTGATGTCCATTTGAAAATTTAACTATTATATTCATAACTATTCTTATTCATAACTATACTAAACTTGACAATCAATACAAGCACATTCTGTGACATTATTCTTGAGATAAAAATGGACTGACAATGAGACTCTGTACTACATCCTGTTCTTATAAAGGCAATATCCAGCATTTTAATACCTTGAACAAACAAGACATTCACTACTGAACCTTTGAAAAGTGTGCAACCCCAAAAATACTCGGCAACTGACTTTCCACCAAAAAAAGTCACATAAACAGCTGGTTACTCCAAAAAGTCACAGGGAGTTACTCCAAAAAGTCACATAAACAGCGAGTTATTAATCCGAAAATGAGCCTGTCTTTATGAGTGGGGTTAAGCTCAAACATAAACAAAATTCCCATTTTAATAATGACAAAAAACTAAAGTTTAGTCTTCAAATACACCCAAACTATAACATTTTAAATTGAAATACTTAACCAGTAACTTTTCATAACATGTGTTATAAACTGTAGAAGTTTATGTTGAAGGGTTGATGGAAGGTGATTTTAAAGTGGCTAAGACACAGTCAACTAAAAAATTCCCATGATGCTCTGCTTTATTTTTATAATTTGCTATTTTCTCTATTATGAATGGTTTAATGTGATATGAAAATTATCTGTGAAAATATTCCACGACTACTGCATGTGTACAAAACGATGTTGGGTGGTTCAGTAAGTTATATGGGGGGGGGGTCCTAGCATAGAGCTCCATGTGTGTAGCTAGCTGACTTAGCAGTGAATGGCATGTTTGTTTGTTCACGGTATTATAATGCTGTACAATAATAGTGTTCATGCTACATGAAGTACTGGCTAAGATTTTAGCTGATGTTTTGACTAGACCCAATTGCATCCATGCATTGGGAGGGCCAGTCCTTAGCACGGGCTAAGGGGCGCTGTTTACGAATGCAAAATTTCTGCTGCTGACATGTTTCATTCTAATTTATGAAGCGAAGTGCACTGGAACACGAGCGTAGACAGACCGACTTATTTGGATGCACAGGAACAGTATATAACGGCGTTACAGAATGCAGAGTTTTATTAGTGCATGTCGTAGACAGTGAACCAAATTGGAGTTGTTGTATGCTCTACTATAGCGACCCAATCAGTGTGGAAGCGTGTACGGAGTAATTAATGACTGGTGGGATACTAGTTGACGACTTCCCCAGAAGTCGAAGATATGGTGTTTCGCATGCGCACGCATGCCGTTTTGAAGTGTAACGTAAATTGCACATGTGATATTGCTTTTGAGTGTACCAATCAACATCACAAAAATTCCCTTCTAACAACTATCAGCAAACTAGTATCGGAAGCACCACAATGGTTTAAAAAAAAAACAATTGAAAAAACTGGTGATGATATTAATAAAAAAAAATAAGCATTATAAATCAATAAAACATGGAAAAGGAATGAAAAAAAAAAAATATTAAGGGAGAAAAATACATGGTGGTTGTTTCGATAATTTGTGGTTGGTTTATTTCGGTTAACAGTGTAGTTATAGAACTGTACCATTGCTGTTTAATTGTTTGTTCATAATTGCTGCCTCCCTTGGGAAACAAGTTTGGGTGTTCTTAGCCAGTGCACAGACCCTCAACACTGTGGCCTGTGCTATAACTGTTGGGCCCTCCTGTGAGTGAACACAATTGAGTATAGCTGATATGCAAACATTTGGGATTAGCTTATATCTTAGCCTGTACTTGGTCAAAGTCCCTCTTATGACTATGACTTGGTGTAGCCTGAAACCAGACTACTGTGGATTAGTGATGTTTTGTAATGGATTACCTCCCTGATGAGTACATTTAAATAACAATGGAAACTAGCATATCACTGGCAACACATATAAGGATTTTGGCAAATTTTCTCCGTTTTGTATGAAACTATTTTCACAACAACATTAATGTTTTACAATAAATTATATCAAACATATGTATAATTTAGTAGTATTAAAACTTTTTAAGTTTTTTTGAATTAAGAATGCACCAATCTTACTAGGAATCTATTCAAATCTAACCTAATGTGTGCTATTAATAATGGCTCATTAAAGGTATTGAATTACTGAACACACATCTTTGCATAGTTTCCAAAATTAAAATATTATTTCATGCTCTGCCCCCTCTCATGTAACAGTTTGTTACGAATACGTACATTATTTAAAATCATTTTAAAAATGTGACTGGAATGTCCAGGCCCAAACTTCTGCTGCTGCAACATCCGACCATTCCTGCATGTACATGCAATTGTTTCTCTGAGATTCTGCATGCAACCAGTTTATTTTTTGAACTGAATAACAGATTCCTAGAAGTTTACTTTGACATTTTCAAATAACACTATATATAATTTAACAATTTCAGAAATAGATTAGATTGCTTGCTATTCCATTAGAAACTCTTACTTCCAAGTGTGATTTTCAACAAGCGTTCATATGTTTAGCTAACCAAAGGGAAACAAAAGCATAGTGACAGGAAGTCAACACAACAGAAAGTATGACAAAGGTTTACACTTCAAAAATGACTGGAAAGTAAATAATTTATAACCAAAGACCATCTATGCATAAACAACTAAAGATCTGGGAGGTACAGCTTTGCAAAGTAAAAATGTCATATGGGGGGGGGGCTGTTAAAACATTGCTTCAAACACAGTCCCTCTATCACTGTGCTTCAAAACATCATCTTAATTATTCAGCTCAGTGTACAAACACATAAAGTACAGAAATTGAATAATTAATGAAAACATTAGACAAAACAAGAATATGTAAGCAATATTTTGTTTTGTGTTTGAAAAATCATGATGTAGTGCACAGCCATACAGACTGTTTTAGTGGATAATAATATTTTAGGTTTGCAATGTCATACTCCTCCAGATATTCAAGTTTTCTTGAGAGGCGATTAGCTTAAGGAGGGGGCTGTGCAAAATGTTTTTTCTCCTCTTTGTTTTTGTGCTATTCTTTTTCTAGTGTAAAATATTTTTTCTCAAAGATGTAGGCGTGTCAAATTTGTTCATGTTTTTGATCTCTACAGGATTTTTTCAGTAATATTTTCCTGTTAATTATTATTAAGAAGATGAAAGATTGTGGAGTGAGTGTGGGTGTGTACAAAAGGGTCAGCAAGAAGAACTATATAAGATAGCTGAAAATCATGAAATACCAGTTGAAAGATGTCATTTTTATTTGAGGGAAAACATAAAAAAAGGAATGTACAGTAACTCTACACACTTGGAACTTTCAAAATCTGTGTGCAAATGTAAAACTGATAAACATGCAAATGCTAAACCATTGCATCCATCAATACTGGTTAAACTTTTTTTTCCCTTAACGTCCATAAATTCTGGTTCTTCAACTTCTTACGTTCCATTTATATAGTATTTCCTTTTTTTAAATTGTCATTATCTGCAAAAAATAATTCAGATTGCTATTAGCTTACAATGACCAGTTTCTAATTAATACACTTTGTAACCAATTTTGGAAACAAATGTTTGTGGTGTCTGTGTATGCTGGCATATTTCTGTCCTCACAAGTAGCAATGTTGATAAAATGACATCTTGTGATATGTTAATTTCTCCCCTATGCAACTCAGATATACTTCCAAAAAATGATACTCGGTACATTCTGATTGAAAAAATATAAATATCAAATAAAACAGAATAACATCAAATTGTTTCCTAACCGAATATATTAGGGGTTGTGCCATATATACACACAGTTCATCTCTTGAGAGACTAGGACAGTACACAGTCCCTCTGTGGACAGTACATTGCTGTACTTGGGAACCTAATTTCTGAGAACAATAGGGGGATTTAACTTCCTACAAGAGACAAAAGAATGTTATGTAACAATGCAGCTGCATGATTTTGTCTTTCAAAGTAGGAAGCTACGTACATACAAAATTATAGAGTCCCTCCACAATGGGAATGCCACCATGCATGTACAACTTCATCGATCCCCAGGTACTTTCACAAAATAAATAATTGTATTATAATTATGATCCAATACAATACCATATTTGCTCTAAAATTATATTTGTGGATACTAAATCATGAAAATATTACATATTTCGACCATTGAAGATCCCTGTAATTTACCTAAGTGCATGTGCTGCTAATAGAGTAATTATGTTAAGTGTAATATTGTTTCTATATATTTTTTTCAAAATCAAAAAAATGATATTAAAAATATAAAAACAGTTTAGTTTGAAAAGTGAAATAATAGTATTCAGATGGTTATGATTTAAGCATGACCTTAGAAAACAGGGTCATGCAACTTCTGTCTGAGACAATGTGCAATGTGGGTTATAACCTCCTGTATAATCTCATTAATACATATACATGTACCTAGAAGATTTATACATCTGAAACAGTTTTTACTAGTATTCCCATTAGTCAGTGTATAACAAGTGCACTATGCTATATCTGTTCTAAATATGATGAAAAATCCACTTGCTATAATGACACAAATTTCCACAGGTCATTGTTTACTTCTAGGCAGTTTTGTTTCCTTGCAGAGAAAACTTACCATTTTTGTTTCCCTTTCCTGATTTCATAGTGGAATAAAAATTGTTAATTTTTAGTTTCACTCGCATCAATAGAATGGACTTGGCTATTCAAGTTTTGATCAAATTTAATTTTTCTGATTATATTCCAACCACAAAATTGTCTCATTTTGTGTAGCTACACCCTGGCAGCCATGTTTGGCTTATGAAACAGGAGAAGATGTAACAGTGGTGTTGACATAGATTTATTATCAGTTTCTCTAAGGTGTTAATTTGGGTAGGGGGATTATAACTAAGGTTACATGAAAGGGGTAGCCACAGTAGCATGTCCCTGTTCTCTAAGGTCTATGATTTAAGTACCATTATATAGACTAAATATTTTTTTGTCCAAGTTGAGCAAGAGTATCCATGATCAATTTGGCTGACCCAGAAATGCCTAGGACATTTACTGACTGCATATTACACCTTCATTATATTTTGTTTAAGTCTCGCCCATTTGCCCCCTGTATCTTCAAAAGTAGTGTTCATGCTACACAAAGTACGGGCTAAGATTTAAGCTAATCTCATATGTTTGAGTTCATGCACAGAAGGAAACAATGGTTAGCACGTGGTAAGGAACGCCCAAACTTATTAAGAATAGGCAAAATCTTCAGAAATTTTAACTATGAGTGCTCAGTAAGAGTAAGTAGGAAGGTTAGTTCTACAGCTATAAAACAATACCAAAGCAAATTCAGAAATTCAGGAAGTAGCACAGTATCTCATCATCGGTACATTTTTTCTTGAGTCAATCTCTCTATATGTGTTAGCGTTGATTGTCATGCAGGAAATGGCACACCAAAATAAAAAGTTATGAATATAGTAGTAAATCTCCTAAATGAACATTAAATACAATGGTTTTTTTAGCCGAGCTAAGCGTTCATGCATGTTTTGTTTTGCCTGTGCTAAGGCTTTGGACTGACCAGATTTACTCTGTACCTAGTATTTCTTAGCCTGTATTCATGCACATTTTTTTTAGCACAGGTTAAGGTATTGGACCTCTTAGCCTTTGCTAAAGAGCTCTACGTGAATCTACGAATAAGTGTCTTCTGTTTATTTCTACCTTAGGTGCATACATTAAGATTCACTTCCCCTTTATATTGATCTCTACAACTCATTCAAATCAAATCAAAGATGAGCAAAGAATATTAGATTCAATTGAAATTTAGTTTAAATCCATGCTAAATTAAAAGTTATTTTGAGTATGAGTTTTACTTTTTTCTTTTGTGCGCAAAGAAAAATGAACTGTTGCACACTGTAGACACATCTATACTAGTTTACAGGAAAAAGGGATTCTGTATGGTATTTGATGTTATGGGCATAATATATACATGTATAGTTAATACATGATTACTAAATTAGATTTCCCAGTGTACAGTACACTATTGCTCGTATTGTCTGAAGAGAAAAAAAAAACAATATACATAGTCTTCAAAAATTTAAAAAAAACAAACATTTTGCAGTCAGTTAAATTATTTTATTAAAATAATTTGAAAACATTGCCATGACTGGAAACAAATTTACGTTGATGTTTTTTTGCAGATTTCAGGAGTTGGAAATAAATTTTGTTTATACTTTTCTTGTATTAACAAACATAGGAGCTAATCCTCATTAACACCTACTTGAGCTTGTTGTTTGACAATTATGAATAATAATGAAGCATTACTTACACAGTGTGCCATGACTGAACAAAAACGAAAGCCCCAAAAGACTATCCTGCTACATAAACAACAACAAAAGTATCTAATATTGTATTGAAGTCATTGTAAAATGGTAAAATAATTACAAATTCATACCTTGATGTGCCAGTTGCAGTACTGCAATCGTCCTATGATTCAACACCATCTAAATACTCCGCAGGTTATGCAGTCCACCAGCAGTCACTGGCATCAGCGTTACTATGAAATTTCACTGGGGATCGAGGCAATATTCGCGAAATTTCATTTAAGTGTACTTGGAAGCGCCAGTGAAACTTGGGAAAAATAAATTTCCACACGTATATTGAGGCTGTTTTCTGGGCCATTATATTTAGAGACATGAACAAAAATACTGGTCATTTTATGTATGTAATGAAAAATAAAATGACCATTATACTGCCCATAAAAAAAAATGTTCATCAACTCCATCATTTAAAAAGCAATTGTAATTATTCTGACCAGTATAAAAAACATGGGTCATTAAAACCACCATTTTAAAAACACTGGTAAATATTTTGGCCACTTAAAAAATTCTGGTCAATACTCTGGCCATTAAGAAAATAGTGGCCATTATAATGGCCAGAAGTGACTTTTTAAAGGGGTCTGAGGGGTGTAAAAACAGTGTTAAAGTGAAATGAAGAATTATTATAACCTTCTCACTAACCTAAAAGCACAAATAAATATTCAAAAGTTTTGAAAATTAAAACTTTCCGAAACGCGACGGAATTTCCGAAAGTAATCCGGACGCTGTTTTATGTTAACTGGTAACATAGCCGATATGCACTATCTGACTTTATGTTAACTGGTAACATAACTGATCTACACTATCTGACTTTATGTTAACTGGTAACGTAACTGACCTACACTATCTGACTTCATGTTAACTGGTAACATAACTGATATGCACTATCTGACTTTATATTAACTGGTAACATTGCCGATATGCACTATCTGACTTTTTGTTAACTGGTAACATAACTGATCTACACTATCTGACTTTATGTTAACTGGTAACATAACTGATCTACACTATCTGATTTTATGTTAACTGGTAACATAACTGATATGCACAATCTGACTTTACGTTAACTGGTAACATAGCTGATATAGACTATCTGACTTTATGTTAACTGGTAACATAACTGATATACATTATCTGACTTTATGTTAACTGGTAACATAACTGATATACACTATCTGACTTTATGTTAACTGGTAACATAACTGATATGCACTATCTGACTTTATGTTAACTGGTAACATAGCCGATATGCACTATCTGACTTTATGTTAACTTGTAACATAACTGATATGCACTATCTGATTTTATGTTAACTGGTAACATAGCCGATATGCACTATCTGACTTTATGTTAACTGGTAACATAGCTGATATGCACTATCTGACTTTATGTTAACTGGTAACATAGCCGATATGCACTATCTGACTTTATGTTAACTGGTAACATAGCTGATATGCACTATCTGACTTTATGTTATCTGGTAACATAACTGATCTAAACTATCTGACTTTATGTTAACTGGTAACATAGCCGATATGCACTATCTGACTTTATGTTAACTGGTAACATAGCTGATATGCACTATCTGACTTTATGTTAACTGGTAACATAGCTGATATGCTCTATCTGACTTTATGTTAACTGGTAACATAGCTGATATGCACTATCTGACTTTATGTTAACTGCTAACATAACTGATATGCACTATCTGACTTTATGTTAACTGATAACAAAGCCGATATGCACTATCTGACTTTATGTTAACTGGTAACATAGCCGATATGCACTATCTGACTTTATGTTAACTTGTAACATAACTGATCTACACTATCTAACTTTATGTTAACTGGTAACATAGCTGATATGCACTATCTGACTTTATGTTAACTGGTAACATAGCTGATATGCACTATCTGACTTCATGTTAACTGATAACATAACTGATCTACACTATCTGACTTTATGTTAACTGGTAACATAGCTGATATGCACTATCTGACTTCATGTTAACTGGTAACATAACTGATCTACACTATCTGACTTCATGTTAACTGGTAACAAAGCCGATATGCACTATCTGACTTAATGTTAACTGGTAACATAGCCGATATGCACTATCTGACTTTATGTTAACTGGTAACATAACTGATCTACACTATCTAACTTTATGTTAACTGGTAACATAACTGATCTACACTATCTGACTTTATGTTAACTGGTAACATAACTGATCTAAACTATCTGACTTCATGTTAACTGGTATCATAACTGATCTACACTATCTGACTTCATGTTAACTGGTAACATAGCTGATATGCACTATGTGACTTTATGTTAACTGGTAACATAGCCGATATGCACTATCTGACTTAATGTTAACTGGTAACATAACTTATCTACACTATCTGACTTTATGTTAACTGGTAACGTAACTGATCTACACTATCTGACTTCATGTTAACTGGTAACATAACTGATATGCACTATCTGACTTTATATTAACTGGTAACATAGCCGATATGCACTATCTGACTTTTTGTTAACTGGTAACATAACTGATCTACACTATCTGACTTTATGTTAACTGGTAACATAACTGATCTACACTATCTGATTTTATGTTAACTGGTAACATAACTGATATGCACAATCTGACTTTACGTTAACTGGTAACATAGCTGATATAGACTATCTGACTTTATGTTAACTGGTAACATAGCTGATATACACTATCTGACTTTACGTTAACTGGTAACATAACTGATATACATTATCTGACTTTATGTTAACTGGTAACATAACTGATATACACTATCTGACTTTATGTTAACTGGTAACATAACTGATATGCACTATCTGACTTTAAGTTAACTGGTAACATAGCCGATATGCACTATCTGACTTTATGTTAACTTGTAACATAACTGATATGCACTATCTGATTTTATGTTAACTGGTAACATAGCCGATATGCACTATCTGACTTTATGTTAACTGGTAACATAGCTGATATGCACTATCTGACTTTATGTTAACTGGTAACATAGCCGATATGCACTATCTGACTTTATGTTAACTGGTAACATAGCTGATATGCACTATCTGACTTTATGTTATCTGGTAACATAACTGATCTACACTATCTGACTTTATGTTAACTGGTAACATAGCCGATATGCACTATCTGACTTTATGTTAACTGGTAACATAGCTGATATGCACTATCTGACTTTATGTTAACTGGTAACATAGCTGATATGCACTATCTGACTTTATGTTAACTGGTAACATAGCCGATATGCACTATCTGACTTTATGTTAACTGGTAACATAACTGATCTACACTATCTGACTTTATGTTAACTGGTAACATAACTGATATACTTTATCTGACTTTATGTTAACTGGCAACATAGCTGATATGCACTATCTGACTTTATGTTGACTGGTAACATAACTGATCTACACTATCTGACTTTATGTTAACTGGTAACATAACTGATCTAAACTATCTGACTTCATGTTAACTGGTAACATAACTGATCTACACTATCTGACTTCATGTTAACTGGTAACATAGCTGATATGCGCTATCTGACTTTATGTTAACTGGTATCATAGCCGATATGCACTATCTGACTTTATGTTAACTGGTAACATAACTGATCTACACTATCTGACTTTATGTTAACTGGTAACATAACTGATCTACACTATCTGACTTCATGTTAACTGGTAACATAACTGATATACTCTATCTGACTTTATGTTAACTGGTAACATAGCCGATATGCACTATCTGACTTTTTGTTAACTGGTAACATAACTGATCTACACTATCTGACTTTATGTTAACTGGTAACATAACTGATCTACACTATCTGACTTCATGTTAACTGGTAACATAACTGATATGCACTATCTGACTTTATGTTAACTGGTAACATAACCGATATGCACTATCTGACTTTTTGTTAACTGGTAACATAACTGATATGCACAATCTGACTTTACGTTAACTGGTAACATAGCTGATATAAACTATCTGACTTTATGTTAACTGGTAACATAACTGATATACATTATCTGACTTTATGTTAACTGGTAACATAACTGATATACACTATCTGACTTTATGTTAACTGGTAACATAACTGATATGCACTATCTGACTTTATGTTTACTGGTAACATAACTGATATGCACTATCTGACTTTATGTTAACTGGTAACATAGCCGATATGCACTATTTGACTTTATGTTAACTGGTAACATAGCCGATATGCACTATCTGACTTTATGTTAACTGGTAACATAGCCGATATGCACTATCTGACTTTATGTTAACTGGTAACATAACTGATCAACACTATCTGACTTTATGTTAACTGGTAACATAACTGATATGCACAATCTGACTTTACGTTAACTGGTAACATAGCCGATATGCACTATCTGACTTTATGTTAACAGGTAACATAACTGATATGCACAATCTGACTTTACGTTAACTGGTAACATAGCTGATATACACTATCTGACTTTACATTAACTGGTAACATAACTGATATACATTATCTGACTTTATGTTAACTGGTAACATAGCCGATATGCACTATCTGACATTATGTTAACTGGTAACATAGCCGATATGCACTATCTGACTTTATGTTAACTGGTAACATAGCCGATATGCACTATCTGACTTTATGTTAACTGGTAACATAGCCGATATGCACTATCTGACTTTATGTTAACTGGTAACATAGCCGATATGCACTATCTGACTTTATGTTAACTGGTAACATAGCTGATATGCACTATCTGACTTTATGTTAACTGGCAACATAGCTGATATGCACTATCTGACTTTATGTTAACTGCTAACATAACTGATATGCACTATCTGACTTTATGTTAACTGATAACAAAGCCGATATGCACTATCTGACTTTATGTTAACTGGTAACATAGCCGATATGCACTATCTGACTTTATGTTAACTGGTAACATAACTGATCTACACTATCTAACTTTATGTTAACTGGTAACATAGCTGATATGCACTATCTGACTTTATGTTAACTGGTAACATAGCTGATATGCACTATCTGACTTCATGTTAACTGATAACATAACTGATCTACACTATCTGACTTTATGTTAACTGGTAACATAGCTGATATGCACTATCTGACTTTATGTTAACTGGTAACATAACTGATCTACACTATCTGACTTCATGTTAACTGGTAACATAACTGGTCTACACTATCTGACTTTATGTTAACTGGTAACATAGCTGACATGCACTATCTGACTTTATGTTAACTGGTAACATAACTGATCTACACTATCTGACTTTATGTTAACTGGTAACATAGCTGATATGCACTATCTGACTTTATGTTAACTGGTAACATAACTGATCTACACTATCTGACTTTATGTTAACTGGTAACATAACTGATCTAAACTATCTGACTTTATGTTAACTGGTAACATAGCTGATATGCACTATGTGACTTTATGTTAACTGGTAACATAGCCGATATGCACTATCTGACTTCAGGTTAACTGGTAACATAGCTGATATGCACTATCTGACTTTATGTTAACTGGTAACAACTGATCTACACTATCTGACTTTATGTTAACTGGTAACATAACTGATATGCACAATCTGACTTTACGTTAACTGGTAACATAGCCGATATGCACTATCTGACTTTATGTTAACTGGTAACATAACTGATATGCACAATCTGACTTTACGTTAACTGGTAACATAGCTGATATACACTATCTGACTTTATGTTAACTGGTAATATAGCTGATATACACTATCTTACTTTACGTTAACTGGTAACATAACTGATATACATTATCTGACTTTATGTTAACTGGTAACATATCTGATATGCACTATCTGACTTTATGTTAACTGGTAACATAGCCGATATGCACTATCTGACTTTATGTTAACTGGTAACATAGCCGATATGCACTATCTGACTTTATGTTAACTGGTAACATAGCCGATATGCACTATCTGACTTTATGTTAACTGGTAACATAGCTGATATGCACTATCTGACTTTATGTTAACTGGTAACATAGCTGATATGCACTATCTGACCTTATGTTAACTGCTAACATAACTGATATGCACTATCTGACTTTATGTTAACTGGTAACAAAGCCGATATGCACTATCTGACTTTATGTTAACTGGTAACATAGCCGATATGCACTATCTGACTTTATGTTAACTGGTAACATATCTGATCTACACTATCTAACTTTATGTTAACTGGTAACATAGCTGATATGCACTATCTGACTTTATGTTAACTGGTAACATAGCTGATGTGCACTATCTGACTTCATGTTAACTGGTAACATAACTGATCTACACTATCTGACTTTATGTTAACTGGTAACATAGCTGATATGCACTATCTGACTTTATGTTAACTGGTAACATAACTGATCTACACTATCTGACTTCATGTTAACTGGTAACATAACTGATCTACACTATCTGACTTTATGTTAACTGGTAACATAGCTGATATGCACTATCTGACTTTATGTTAACTGGTAACATAACTGATCTACACTATCTGACTTTATGTTAACTGGTAACATAGCTGATATGCACTATCTGACTTTATGTTAACTGGTAACATAACTGATCTACACTATCTGACTTCATGTTAACTGGTAACATAACTGATATGCACTATCTGACTTTATATTAACTGGTAACATAGCCGATATGCACTATCTGACTTTATGTTAACTGGTAACATAGCTGATATGCACTATCTGACTTTATGTTAACTGGTAACATAGCCGATATGCACTATCTGACTTTATGTTAACTGGTAACATAACTGATCTACACTATCTAACTTTATGTTAACTGGTAACATAGCTGATATGCACTATCTGACTTTATGTTAACTGGTAACATAGCTGATATGCACTATCTGACTTCATGTTAACTGATAACATAACTGATCTACACTATCTGACTTTATGTTAACTGGTAACATAGCTGATATGCACTATCTGACTTTATGTTAACTGGTAACATAACTGATCTACACTATCTGACTTCATGTTAACTGGTAACATAACTGGTCTACACTATCTGACTTTATGTTAACTGGTAACATAGCTGATATGCACTATCTGACTTTATGTTAACTGGTAACATAACTGATCTACACTATCTGACTTTATGTTAACTGGTAACATAGCTGATATGCACTATCTGACTTTATGTTAACTGGTAACATAACTGATCTACACTATCTGACTTTATGTTAACTGGTAACATAACTGATCTAAACTATCTGACTTCATGTTAACTGGTAACATAGCTGATATGCACTATGTGACTTTATGTTAACTGGTAACATAGCCGATATGCACTATCTGACTTCATGTTAACTGGTAACATAGCTGATATGCACTATCTGACTTTATGTTAACTGGTAACATAACTGATCTACACTATCTGACTTTATGTTAACTGGTAACATAACTGATATGCACAATCTGACTTTACGTTAACTGGTAACATAGCCGATATGCACTATCTGACTTTATGTTAACTGGTAACATAACTGATATGCACAATCTGACTTTACGTTAACTGGTAACATAGCTGATATACACTATCTGACTTTATGTTAACTGGTAATATAGCTGATAGACACTATCTGACTTTACGTTAACTGGTAACATAACTGATATACATTATCTGACTTTATGTTAACTGGTAACATATCTGATATGCACTATCTGACTTTATGTTAACTGGTAACATAGCCGATATGCACTATCTGACTTTATGTTAACTGGTAACATAGCCGATATGCACTATCTGACTTTATGTTAACTGGTAACATAGCCGATATGCACTATCTGACTTTATGTTAACTGGTAACATAGCTGATATGCACTATCTGACTTTATGTTAACTGGTAACATAGCTGATATGCACTATCTGACCTTATGTTAACTGCTAACATAACTGATATGCACTATCTGACTTTATGTTAACTGGTAACAAAGCCGATATGCACTATCTGACTTTATGTTAACTGGTAACATAGCCGATATGCACTATCTGACTTTATGTTAACTGGTAACATATCTGATCTACACTATCTAACTTTATGTTAACTGGTAACATAGCTGATATGCACTATCTGACTTTATGTTAACTGGTAACATAGCTGATGTGCACTATCTGACTTCATGTTAACTGGTAACATAACTGATCTACACTATCTGACTTTATGTTAACTGGTAACATAGCTGATATGCACTATCTGACTTTATGTTAACTGGTAACATAACTGATCTACACTATCTGACTTTATGTTAACTGGTAACATAGCTGATATGCACTATCTGACTTTATGTTAACTGGTAACATAACTGATCTACACTATCTGACTTCATGTTAACTGGTAACATAACTGATATGCACTATCTGACTTTATATTAACTGGTAACATAGCCGATATGCACTATCTGACTTTATGTTAACTGGTAACATAGCTGATATGCACTATCTGACTTTATGTTAACTGGTAACATAGCCGATATGCACTATCTGACTTTATGTTAACTGGTAACATAACTGATCTACACTATCTAACTTTATGTTAACTGGTAACATAGCTGATATGCACTATCTGACTTTATGTTAACTGGTAACATAGCTGATATGCACTATCTGACTTCATGTTAACTGATAACATAACTGATCTACACTATCTGACTTTATGTTAACTGGTAACATAACTGATATGCACTATCTGACTTTATGTTAACTGGTAACATAACTGATCTACACTATCTGACTTCATGTTAACTGGTAACATAACTGGTCTACACTATCTGACTTTATGTTAACTGGTAACATAGCTGATATGCACTATCTGACTTTATGTTAACTGGTAACATAACTGATCTACACTATCTGACTTTATGTTAACTGGTAACATAGCTGATATGCACTATCTGACTTTATGTTAACTGGTAACATAACTGATCTACACTATCTGACTTTATGTTAACTGGTAACATAACTGATCTAAACTATCTGACTTCATGTTAACTGGTAACATAGCTGATATGCACTATGTGACTTTATGTTAACTGGTAACATAGCCGATATGCACTATCTGACTTCATGTTAACTGGTAACATAGCTGATATGCACTATCTGACTTTATGTTAACTGGTAACATAACTGATCTACACTATCTGACTTTATGTTAACTGGTAACATAACTGATATGCACAATCTGACTTTACGTTAACTGGTAACATAGCCGATATGCACTATCTGACTTTATGTTAACTGGTAACATAACTGATATGCACAATCTGACTTTACGTTAACTGGTAACATAGCTGATATACACTATCTGACTTTATGTTAACTGGTAATATAGCTGATATACACTATCTGACTTTACGTTAACTGGTAACATAACTGATATACATTATCTGACTTTATGTTAACTGGTAACATAACTGATATACACTATCTGACTTTATGTTAACTGGTAACATATCTGATATGCACTATCTGACTTTATGTTAACTGGTAACATAGCCGATATGCACTATCTGACTTTATGTTAACTGGTAACATAGCCGATATGCACTATCTGACTTTATGTTAACTGGTAACATAGCCGATATGCACTATCTGACTTTATGTTAACTGGTAACATAGCCGATATGCACTATCTGACTTTATGTTAACTGGTAACATAACTGATCTACACTATCTGACTGTATGTTAACTGGTAACATAACTGATATGCACTATCTGACTTTATATTAACTGGTAACATAGCCGATATGCACTATCTGACTTTATGTTAACTGGTAACATAGCTGATATGCACTATCTGACTTTGTGTTAACTGGTAACATAGCTGATATGCACTATCTGACTTTATGTTAACTGCTAACATAACTGATATGCACTATCTGACTTTATGTTAACTGGTAACAAAGCCGATATGCACTATCTGACTTAATGTTAACTGGTAACATAGCCGATATGCACTATCTGACTTTATGTTAACTGGTAACATAACTGATATGCACTATCTGACTTTATGTTAACTGGTAACATAGCCGATATGCACTATCTGACTTTATGTTAACTGGTAACATAACTGATCTACACTATCTGACTTTATGTTAACTGGTAACATAACTGATCTACACTATCTGACTTCATGTTAACTGGTAACATAACTGATATGCTCTATCTGACTTTATGTTAACTGGTAACATAGCCGATATGCACTATCTGACTTTATGTTAACTGGTAACATAGCCGATATGCACTCTCTGACTTTATGTTAACTGGTAACATAACTGATCTACACTATCTGACTTTATGTTAACTGGTAACATAACTGATCTACACTATCTGACTTCATGTTAACTGGTAACATAACTGATATGCTCTATCTGACTTTATGTTAACTGGTAACATAGCCGATATGCACTATCTGACTTTTTGTTAACTGGTAACATAACTGATCTACACTATCTGACTTTATGTTAACTGGTAACATAACTGATCTACACTATCTGACTTCATGTTAACTGGTAACATAACTGATATGCACTATCTGACTTTATGTTAACTGGTAACATAACCGATATGCACTATCTGACTTTTTGTTAACTGGTAACATAACTGATATGCACAATCTGACTTTACGTTAACTGTTAACATAGCTGATATACACTATCTGACTTTATGTTAACTGGTAACATAGCTGATATACACTATCTGACTTTATGTTAACTGGTAACATAACTGATATACATTATCTGACTTTATGTTAACTGGTAACATAACTGATCTACACTATCTGACTTTATGTTAACTTGTAACATAACTGATATGCACTATCTGATTTTATGTTAACTGGTAACATAGCCGATATGCACTATCTGACTTTATGTTAACTGGTAACATAGCTGATATGCACTATCTGACTTTATGTTAACTGGTAACATAGCCGATATGCACTATCTGACTTTATGTTAACTGGTAACATAGCTGATATGCACTATCTGACTTTATGCTATCTGGTAACATAACTGATCTACACTATCTGACTTTATGTTAACTGGTAACATAGCCGATATGCACTATCTGACTTTATGTTAACTGGTAACATAGCTGATATGCACTATCTGACTTTATGTTAACTGGTAACATAGCTGATATGCACTATCTGACTTTATGTTAACTGGTAACATAGCCGATGTGCACTATCTGACTTTATGTTAACTGGTAACATAACTGATCTACACTATCTGACTTTATGTTAACTGGTAACATAACTGATACACATTATCTGACTTTATGTTAACTGGTAACATAGCTGATATGCACTATCTGACTTTATGTTAACTGGTAACATAGCCGATGTGCACTATCTGACTTTATGTTAACTGGTAACATAACTGATCTACACTATCTGACTTTATGTTAACTGGTAACATAACTGATATACATTATCTGACTTTATGTTAACTGGTAACATAGCAGATATGCACAATCTGACTTTATGTTAACTGGTAACATAGCTGATATGCACTATCTGACTTTATGTTAACTGGTAACATAGCTGATATACACTATCTGACTTTATGTTAACTGGTAACATAACTGATATACACTATCTGACATTACGTTAACTGGTAACATAACTGATATGCACTATCTGACTTTACGTTAACTGGTAACATAGCCGATATACATTATCTGACTTTATGTTAACTGGTAACATAACTGATATACATTATCTGACTTTATGTTAACTGGTAACATAACTGATATACATTATCTGACTTTATGTTAACTGTAACACAACTGATATGCACTATCTGACTTTACGTTAACTGGTAACATAGCTGATTTGCACTATCTGACGTCAACCAATATGAATTTATGAGATTGTTATCTATTCGTATTGCCCATTTCTATTAATCACGATATCCAAAGTAATGAGTAATGAAAGTAATGATTTAAATATTTGTGCTGACCATGCAGTACGATTCTGTTGCACAGACTACTTTACGTTTGCACCATAGATTGATGTTGGTGGCGCTAGAAATTTCAGGCAACGATGGCACTGTCTAATCATTGTACACCAATTGTCATTTTATATTAATATTCACTACACATCTCGATCCCGTCATTATTATGTAACCATATTTTGAATTTGATGTAGAAGTACAATAACCACAAACGTAGTGATAATTTATTCTATGTGAATCACGGTCGTCCAAGTGAAACTGAAAACGAGAGATAGTGACATAGATAAAGGCAATTCAGGAATAGCATCCTTTTCTAGTTTGTATTCCACCTTAATGGCTAACATTAAGTCCGTTGCGTCCCTGTGGAGTGTTCACATACATTTCAAAGAATATTACCCACGCAATTCCAAGTTAAATAAAGGTATTTATAAATATGTATGATGTTCATATTTACAGGTATATTTAAATGATAATGATTCAGCCCTGGTTTGTCAATGTCAAACAGTTACTACTTTGGGATATAAGAATGACGCTAATTTTCTTTGTTTGAGGCAACTAGAAGCGCACGTATGCGGTTGAAAACATAAACAACAGATTAGGACACAATTTGAAAAAATAGAAAAGTTCTAGAATAATCCGTGTTCACGTTCAAACGAATCAAATATGTCGTTAGGAGGAAACGTTCGGCTGCTATACAGGTACAATAAATCAATAACCAAGACATTTAGTAGCAGGTTTAATTTGTATATATACTTGATGATCTGAATTTGTATTGCCATGGTTACAAAGTGACATTCGTAAGCAAGACACGAATTGTGTTTGTGGCATTATTTTTCTATTATCTGTGCATGTTTACAGTGATGACAGACAGGCGTGTTGTTAATAAAGTGTAGCCTGCATGTTCACTATATAGTAATGTTCTATTTCTGGAACAGTTAAATGAGGTGAACATGCTTGAATATGTCCTTATCATTCTCTAGTATAATGAAGTTACCTTGGATAAGCTATCTTATTTTGAAGCTGTAGTTTATTGAACGTGAATACTAATAGGTTTATTAGTCATTAGATTATTTAAAAGGAATGCCGGTAAATACTCTGTACAACTAGCGTTACACTGCGTGCAAATAATATGTAATATATACTAGGAGTGTAAAACTACAATATGTATTGTGAACAACGTGTAGATTTTGTAATGTCACAAAGTTCAACTGTGATCACAAATAGACTACAACCTGCCTATTTCCTTAAGTGTCTCCCTTGAGGTCGATGAGTTTTAAGCGTCACCACGAAGGACATTGTTAAGCTAGCTATTCAGCATATCCGAACGTGAGGTGCATCTGGCGCAGGTGAGCACTTTATTAAAAATTAAAGTATTCTGCTCGCCGATCAATCAGCAAATCAAATTTGACTCAATAGTTCCCAGCGGATATACCACATGCAAAACACAAGTGGAATCACTGTCTATTTACTTTATAAGCATATGTCGCGCAATGTACAGTGTAGTAGTCGTCATGATTTTCTGTCAGAAGGGACCTATATAATGTATAGAACTATTAAAAGAATCATATCATGCAATTTAATCAAGGGAGAAAAGTTATGCAGGTTGTGTTAAGCTTCTGAATAGTCTCTGAATATATGAATATTATCGCATGTTCTCTGCTTATATAGCAAAACTGAAAGTTATGAGAAGGTAATATGAAATCGAAATCACTATACGACTAGACATTGATTGAAGTATTTCAGCGCCAATGAGTTGTGTGGAAAAGCCATAAATTACAATATATCTCAAGGGATGACATAATGTATTTAGTTGACGGGAAGCGTAATCAACTGCAAACATTAGTGAAATTGTTTGCACACCTAAGGGGTCTTGTACAATTTAGTTAGCGCTATAGACGCTTGAATTACCTCTGTTCATGCGTTAGCTTTTACATTTTCTGAATGAAATGAAAGTCATATTATAACTAATACTCAAATAATCCCATGAAATATGACAGAGATACTTGAAAAACATTAGCACGAGACCAAATAGAATTTGAGAGAGATTGGAACTTGAATGCTTGATAAAATGATAATACAGTGATCAGAAATATGTATCTATAAAAAGACTCGACTAATGTGTGGACGGTACTACACGCCATTTATATGTATTCTGCATTCAAGAAGTATTTCTCGCTTTTAGGTGTCAATAGTTATACGAAAAAAACGATGAGAGGTTCTCATAGTGTTCTAATGTGTTTTATTCATTACTATAAGATACGCTGTTCTCTATATACTAACTATGTAGAATAATTTGAATCTAGACTGTGTTGCAAAGTATTATGAGTGACTCTCGAAATGTGATTATATTTAATGCAACAATAAACATGATATGCCGGGGTGTGTGCCCGTGTATTCTTTTGCGTTATGAGTTACAATTACTTGCTCGAAAATGAGACAACTAGGGTATGAACTTATAAGGAGACTGGACAGTTGTAACAACTAAGGTATGAACCTGTACGGGGACTGGACAGTTGAGCAATATTTGATTCGACCCTAGTGCCACTACTACTACGCAGTAAATAGTGTATGCTGTACAGCCAACGCTTTATTGCTTTGCTTGACAGTGATGAAATAGTATCCACTTACGTAAAAATTGTGCCACCCAACAACCAAAAAAACAAAATTTCTGAAGGGAATCTAAGTAAACAGGGTAAGATTGTCCTTATATAACTGTTCTTATTCCTGATACATGGCAAGGTAATATCTGAAGTCTGTCAATCAAAGTAAATTATATCATAGGGAAAAAAACAATATAATTTATAGGCTTGTTTAAACCATACACATCAGCGTTTATCTACTGTAATTACAACACTTAGTTTATGATATGTATGCAAATACACGTAGAGGTGGGTTCAGCTGTCTAGAGTAAAAATCAATACTTACTTCTACTTTCCTGTATCAAGGCAACTATTAGATATACAAATGTATACGTTCTCACGTTTAGAATATCATCTCGTATTAAAATATATACAACATATGAATTAGATTTGAATCTCACAACTGTCTTTGCAGACAGTATAAAGTATGTACCGAGCACGTCATACCAAAATATATTTCAAATATATGTTATTGAACCATTCGTTGATTTATCCAAATTAGGCGATTTATGGGTGACATGATTATGACGTATAATTTTAAATTCCATATCACTTTCTGTACTGTATGTTCTAAGTGTAGCTCCTGTTGCTTCCATGTGATACTTTGTTCGTCTAACACTTCTGTATCTACCACAAGATAATATTATCTTGAATGCTTTTCTGAACTCTCTGTTAAAAGCGCCATAAAGCACCGGATTGACAGTACTGTTAACGTAACCCATCCACAGTACAACCTGATACACTGTCATATGGATTATACAGTTGCAAACTGGTTCAAATGTAAATAAGGTGAAATAGGGTACCCAACATATTATAAATGCTCCCATTACAAGTGCCAGAATTTTAGTGGCTTTGTGTTCATCCACAAATGGCTTAGATCTAGAATGAAGATTAATTTTTCTGGCCTGTTTTTTTGCGATCAACAGTATCCTGATGTAGACGCAAGTCATTATGGTCAATGGCAAGTAGAATAAGAGAATGCCATCTAGAAAGCTGTAAATAGGATTGGCTGTGAGCCCACAATGTCTAGGGTCATTGTAATTCTGAACATTAAAGTCAGGAGAATTCCATCCTAGGTGTATTGGAAGAAATGATACCAGCAACGAAATGCACCAAACAGCTGCGATGGCCATTAGTGCTCTTCTTCTCGACATTTTCATTGGATATTCCATAGGGTTGGTTATAGCAATATATCTATCAATACTCACAACGAATAGGTTCAATATTGACGCTGTGCAAAAAAGAACATCAAAAGACTGATATATGTTGCAGAGTATCGGTCCAAATATCCATTCTCTACGAACCTCGTTGAAAGCACTGAACGGAAGAACTAATATGCCAAGCTGCAGATCCGCGAGTGCCAGAGATACAACAAAGTAATTGGTGACAGTGCGAAGTCTACGGTTGACAACTGGTGCAAGGCAAACCATAGCATTGCCAAACACAGTAAAAAAAATTATAAAGCCCAGCATAGTACCGATTAGAACTAAAACTTCAGGTGGTCGTGATTCTTCTAATGGCTCGAGTGTGGTGTTCACATTGTTATAAAATGAAGAAAAGGACGATAATTGGTAGGTGTAATTAAAAAACGACACAGGAAAAGATATAATGCGTGGATGGTACGACACGGCAAAAAGACAAGTTTCTGATACATTAAGCGGGATTGTGAAATTGTCGTCGCTCTTCACTATGCAGTTCATTTTTGTAATCATAACACACATACAACAACGGCTCTATTTCTACAAGACCACGAGTAAATATGTCACCGAAATAAGTGAACAAACACCTTTCTTAGACAGACCACGGCAGTAGACTGTGATGAGCGTCGGTTTGGCACACATTCAAGTTGATCAACTACCAAAACAGCGCAAACACATGGTAACCATCATACAATATAGACAATAAATGACGAGGATTTTCTATGACATCACAATTATATGTATTTCCTTGAAGCGCCTTGAAGTCTCCAAATTAATTAGACAGTGGATGTAATTTATATTTGTTAGCAATGCATTGCTGTTAGTCTATGCCGTTTTTGATTGTAGTAGCACTCACAGTACAACTGAGGTGGAAACCACCTCCTTATCGCAAACACTGTTGTCAAACATGAGCTATGAATATAAACTTAACATAATGTCAGTGATATTTCATTAGGTTTCTTTGCTATCGACAAGCCCAATGTACAGAAGGAAATACATGTGATTAGTAAGTTATGGTATATTCAGCCAACCTCAGAACGCAGTCTGTAGGCCAAGCAGTAACCTTCAAGCCATGGTTATTTCGTGGAATCACAGAGCGTAATATGCCGTGCGGTGCAGTTACCGTCAAGTTATGGTTTCGCCAAATCACAAATTCTCTCTAGCGCGTGGTTACCGTAAAGTTATGGCCTTTTTGTCGATTCACAGTGCGAATTTACCATGCCATGCTATTACCGTCAAGTTACAGCCGTTTCGTCGTATCACTGAGCGAAGTATGTCTATTCCGTGCGGTTACTGTCAAAATGGTCTTTCCGTAGAATCTCAGAACCTAGTTTAACGTGCCGTGCTCTTACTGCCGAGTTATAATCTTTTCGTCGAATCACACTACGCGTAGTTTGCTGTGCCACTGATTCTCTTGTGTATTCTTCTAAAACATCCACATCAGCGATGGAAATAATCAGGTGCGCACGTGGACATATTTTACACAGCAAATAATCAGGTCATTAGTATACTACCATTTGAAGAAAGCAAGTGGACAAAACCAAACCAATGCCATGAATGTAATCACCCTGACGATAGAGAAGGTCACAACACGAAGTGTAGCAATCGTCGGGATTTAATTAGTGAAAATGGACGATGCCTACGCACAGCACGCTAATCACATTACATATTCATTACCCACAAACTTCAAGTCCATCCACTATAGCTGCTGCTGTGAACACAAGCCTTGGTAATGTAGGCCCTATATCCTGTCTCCAGGCCTTGAGTAATACTTGTATGCCATCATTAGTAGATCAGTAAATCCTGCAAAAAATTGTATATATATACCAGGATTTACAAGTGCAAATTCGAAGGTGTCACATGTCATGAATTCAACTAAACGGTCTTAATATTACTTTGTCAAAATAATTGTATAATGTCTCAGCGAGCTAATCTCGTATATCGCATGCACATATGACCTATTGCTTAGGTTATTCGTTTATCCTTTATTCGTTTTCGGTAAATGAATAATCAAACAGTGGCTTTGCTAATGTGTACACCGCAAACAGCAAACTTATATTCATGAGGCATTGTAAAGGTCACATATGTATTCGTATGAAGATTATAGACGACAAATTATTTATATTGAGATTATAACCCTACATTAAAATAGTGAGATTATAAATAACACACTTTAATCTGCAGACATTTTTATGTAAGTTTATCCAGTTAGTGTGGGTTTTCATCTTCCCCAGGTACATAAAGTTTCGATATGTAAACATGTTTCATAAATACTAGGCAGAGACATTTAGTATTTGGACATGAAACATGTACATATTGTTTAGATATATAAACATGTTTCATAAATAATAGGAAGAGACATTTTATATTTGGACATGAAAACTTGTACATAATGTTTAGATATGTAAACATATCTCATAAATACTAGGCAGAGACATTTAGTATTTGAACATGAAAACATGTACATAATGTTTAGATATGTAAACATGTTTCATAAATACTAGGCTGAGACATTTAGTATTTGTACATGAAACATGTACATATTGTTTAGATATGTAAACATGTCTCATAAATACTAGGCAGAGACATTTAGTATTTGTACATGAAACATGTACAAAATGTTGAGATATGTAAACATGTTTCACACAAATCAGGCAGGTACACACAGGTATACAGTAGATATGTATACAACATGTTGCAAAAACCATCAGGCAGGAAGGTAATAACTTCACGTGCAACAATGCACTTATGTTTCACAGGTGCATATTTTTGGTTATGTAAACACGCTGCTTAAGGAGATTGAAAGGTGAAAACAAAACAAAGCATGCTCTTTGTTGTAGTGGTTAATATTATCTCGGTAATTTCAATGTGCTTTACGGTGAACGGTTGCCCGTCCAACTTTTGGCACTATCGTATTTCCACAAATATTGTTGAGTGAAGAGATTGTGTTTGTATCCTCCGAGAGAGCTACGCTGAAGGCAGTATGAACATTATCTGGGATTCTGTCACCAATTTCTCATTTGTGACATTATAATATAACATTGTAGATTACTTGTGCCTTCATACAGCAAAGACACACATTGCGTCGTGTTGCATTTCTGGACATGTCATTGATGTATCACGTTTCCAGCGATTCTTACACATTGAGTTAATATTCGTTCGTTTTGATCTATTGGGAATTTTAGTTGACATACTCTTAAAAATGTAAACAACATGGACACTGTTTTGATTTTTGGATGGCCACATTCTATATTTGTCCAAGTACTGCCACGCTCTAAGTAAGTAGATTACTAACTGCGGAATATGCCAGACAATGTCAATACCTAAGGGAGCTAGGAGATTATTTTATTTTAGAGGGATAACATCTTTCCCGATGCTACACTGATCGAGTTTATACATCAGGGACTAAATGTCTATCTGTGAATGAGTGATGTTCTCTGATATATTATCCTCGAACGAACATTTAGCTAAATTCACGATGCCTGTGGTTTCTGTAAAAAAAAATCCACAGGGAGTCCTAGTGATGGTATGCGTAAGATTCGTTCTCATAGCCATAGTCACTGTAGTATACTACATCACTATTTACAGTGTTCACTAAGAACAATCACATAGCCATAGTCACTGTAGTATACTGTATCACTATTTACAGTGTTCACTAAGAACAATCACATAGCCATAGTCATTGTTATATACTGTATCACTATTTACAGTGTTCACTAAGAACAATTACATAGCCATAGTCACTGTAGTATACTGTATCACTATTTATAGTGTTCACTAAGAACAATCACATAGCCATAGTCATTGTTATATACTGTATCACTATTTATAGTGTTCACTAAGAACAATTACATAGCCATAGTCACTGTAGTATACTGTATCACTATTTATAGTGTTCACTAAGAACAATCACATAGCCATAGTCACTGTAGTATACTGCATCACTATTTACAGTGTTCACTAAGAACAATCACATAGCCATAGTCACTGTAGTATACTGTATCACTATTTATAGTGCTCACTAAGAACAATCACACAGCCATAGTCAATGTAGTATACTGTATCACTATTTATAGTGTTCACTAAGAACAATTACATAGCCATAGTCACTGTTGTATACTGTATCTTTATTTATAGTGTTCACTAAGAACAATCACATAACCATAGTCACTGTAGTATACTGCATCACTATTTACAGTGTTCACTAAGAACAATCACATAGCCATAGTCACTGTAGTATACTGTATCACTATTTATAGTGCTCACTAAGAACAATCACACAGCCATAGTCAATGTAGTATACTGTATCACTATTTATAGTGTTCACTAAGAACAATTACATAGCCATAGTCACTGTTGTATACTGTATCTTTATTTATAGTGTTCACTAAGAACAATCACATAACCATAGTCACTGTAGTATACTGCATCACTATTTATAGTGTTCACTAAGAACAATCACATAACCATAGTCACTGTAGTATACTGTGTCACTATTTATAGTATTCACTAAGAACAATCACATAGCCATAGTCACTGTAGTATACTGTATCACTATTTATAGTGTTCACTAAGAACAATCACATAGCCATAGTCACTGTAGTATATTGTATCACTATTTATAGTGTTCACTAAGAACAATCACATAGCCATAGTCACTGTAGTATACTGCATCACTATTTATAGTGTTCACTAAGAACAATTACATAGCCATAGTCACTGTTGTATACTGCATCACTATTTATAGTGTTCACTAAGAACAATTACATAGCCATAGTCACTGTAGTATACTGTATCACTATTTATAGTGTTCACTAAGAACAATCACATAGCCATAGTCACTGTAGTATACTGCATCACTATTTATAATGTTCACTAAGAACAATTACATAGCCATAGCCATAGTCACTGTAGTATACTGTATCACTATTTATAGTGTTCACTAAGAACAATCACATAGCCATAGTCACTGTAGTATACTGCATCACTATTTATAGTGTTCACTAAGAACAATCACATAGCCATAGCCATAGTCACTGTAGTATACTGTATCACTATTTATAGTGTTCACTAAGAACAATCACATAGCCATAGTCACTGTAGTATACTGCATCACTATTTATAGTGTTCACTAAGAACAATTACATAGCCATAGTCACTGTTGTATACTGTATCACTATTTATAGTGTTCACTAAGAACAATCACATAGCCATAGTCACTGTAGTACACTGTATCACTATTTATAGTGTTCACTAAGAACAATCGCATAGCCATAGTCATTGTTATATACTGTATCACTACTTATAGTATTCACTAAGAACAATCACATAGCCATAGTCACTGTAGTATACTGCATCACTATTTATAGTGTTCACTAAGAACAATCACATAGCCATAGTCAATGTAGTATACTGTATCACTATTTATAGTATTCACTAAGAACAATCACAAAGCCATAGTCAATGTAGTATACTGCATCACTATTTATAGTGTTCACTAAGAACAATCACATAGCCATATTCACTGTAGTATACTGTGTCACTATTTATAGTGTTCTCTAAGAACAATCACATAGCCATAGTCACTGTAGTATACTGTGTCACTATTTATAGTGTTCTCTAAGAACAATCACATAGCCATAGTCACTGTAGTATACTGTATCACTATTTATAGTGTTCACTAAGAACAATCACATAGCCATAGTCAATGTAGTATACTGTATCACTATTTATAGTATTCACTAAGAACAATCACATAGCCATAGTCACTGTAGTATACTGTATCACTATTTATAGTGTTCATTAAGAACAATCACACAGCCATAGTCAATGTAGTATACTGTATCACTATTTATAGTATTCACTAAGAACGATCACATAGCCATAGTCATTGTTGTATACTGTATCACTATTTATAGTATTCACTAAGAACAATTACTTAGACATAGTCACTGTAGTATACTGTGTCACTATTTATAGTATTCACTAAGAACAATCACATAGCCATAGTCACTGTAGTATACTGTGTCACTATTTATAGTGTTCACTAAGAACAATCATATAGCCATAGTCAATGTAGTATACTGCATCACTATTTATAGTATTCACTAAGAACAATCACATAGCCATAGTCACTGTAGTATACTGTATCACTATTTATAGTGTTCACTAAGAACAATCACATAGCCATAGTCACTGTAGTATACTGCATCACTATTTATAGTGTTCACTAAGAACAATTACATAGCCATAGTCACTGTTGTATACTGCATCACTATTTATAGTGTTCACTAAGAACAATTACATAGCCATAGTCACTGTAATATACTGTATCACTATTTATAGTGTTCACTAAGAACAATCACATAGCCATAGTCACTGTAGTATACTGCATCACTATTTATAGTGTTCACTAAGAACAATCACATAGCCATAGTCACTGTAGTATACTGTATCACTATTTATAGTGTTCACTAAGAACAATCACATAGCCATAGTCACTGTAGTATACTGCATCACTATTTATAGTGTTCACTAAGAACAATTACATAGCCATAGTCACTGTTGTATACTGTATCACTATTTATATTGTTCACTAAGAACAATCACATAGCCATAGTCACTGTAGTATACTGTATCACTATTTATAGTGTTCACTAAGAACAATCACATAGCCATAGTCACTGTAGTATACTGCATCACTATTTATAGTGTTCACTAAGAACAATCACATAGCAATAGTCACTGTAGTATACTGTATCACTATTTATAGTGTTCACTAAGAACAATCACATAGCCATAGTCACTGTAGTATACTGCATCACTATTTATAGTGTTCACTAAGAACAATTACATAGCCATAGTCACTGTAGTATACTGTATCACTATTTATAGTGTTCACTAAGAACAATCACATAGCCATAGTCACTGTAGTATACTGCATCACTATTTACAGTGTTCACTAAGAACAATCACATAACCATAGTCACTGTAGTATACTGTATCACTATTTATAGTGTTCACTAAGAACAATTACATAGCCATAGTCAATGTTGTATACTGTGTCACTGTTTATAGTGTTCACTAAGAACGATCACACAGCCATAGTCATTGTTGTATACTGTATCATTATTTATAGTGTTCACTAAGAACAATCACATAACCATAGTCACTGTAGTATACTGTATCACTATTTATAGTGTTCACTAAGAACAATCACATAGCCATAGTCACTGTAGTATACTGCATCACTATTTATAGTGTTCACTAAGAACAATCACATAGCCATAGTCACTGTAGTATACTGTGTCACTATTTATAGTATTCACTAAGAACAATCACATAGCCATAGTCACTGTAGTATACTGCATCACTATTTATAGTGTTCACTAAGAACAATCACATAGCCATAGTCAATGTAGTATACTGCATCACTATTTATAGTGTTCACTAAGAACAATCACATAGCAATAGTCACTGTAGTATACTGTATCACTATTTATAGTGTTCACTAAGAACAATCACATAGCCATAGTCACTGTAGTATACTGCATCACTATTTATAGTGTTCACTAAGAACAATTACATAGCCATAGTCACTGTAGTATACTGTATCACTATTTACAGTGTTCATTAAGAACAATCACATAGCCATAGTCACTGTAGTATACTGCATCACTATTTACAGTGTTCACTAAGAACAATCACATAGCCATAGTCACTGTAGTATACTGTATCACTATTTATAGTGTTCACTAAGAACAATCACATAGCCATAGTCACTGTAGTATACTGCATCACTATTTATAGTGTTCACTAAGAACAATTACATAGCCATAGTCAATGTTGTATACTGTGTCACTGTTTATAGTGTTCACTAAGAAAGATCACACAGCCATAGTCATTGTTGTATACTGTATCATTATTTATAGTGTTCACTAAGAACAATCACATAACCATAGTCACTGTAGTATACTGCATCACTATTTATAGTGTTCACTAAGAACAATCACATAGCCATAGTCAATGTAGTATACTGTATCACTATTTATAGTATTCACTAAGAACAATCACAAAGCCATAGTCAATGTAGTATACTGCATCACTATTTATAATGTTTATTAAGAACAATCACATAGCCATTGTCACTGTAGTATACTGTATCACTATTTATAGTGTTCACTAAGAACAATCACATAGCCATAGTCTCTGTAGTATACTGTATCACTATTTATAGTGTTCACTAAGAACAATCACATAACCATAGTCACTGTAGTATACTGTATCACTATTTATAGTGTTCACTAAGAACAATCACATAGCCATAGTCACTGTGGTATACTGCATCACTATTTATAATGTTCACTAAGAACAATCACATAGCCATAGTCACTGTAGTATACTGTGTCACTATTTATAGTATTCACTAAGAACAATCACATAGCCATAGTCACTGTAGTATACTGCATCACTATTTATAGTTTTCACTAAGAACAATCACATAGCCATAGTCAATGTAGTATACTGTGTCACTATTTATAGTGTTCTCTAAGAACAATCACATAGCCATAGTCACTGTAGTATACTGTGTCACTATTTATAGTGTTCTCTAAGAACAATCACATAGCCATAGTCACTGTAGTATACTGTATCACTATTTATAGTATTCACTAAGAACAATCACATAGCCATAGTCAATGTAGTATACTGCATCACTATTTATAGTGTTTATTAAGAACAATCACATAGCCATAGTCATTGTTATATACTGCATCACTATTTATAGTGTTCACTAAGAACAATTACATAGCCATAGTCACTGTAGTATACTGTGTCACTGTTTATAGTGTTCACTAAGAACGATCACATAGCCATAGTCACTGGTGTATACTACATCACTATTTATAGTGTTCACTAAGAACAATCACATAGCCATAGTAACTGTAGTATACTGTGTCACTATTTATAGTATATATTAATGACAATCACATAGCCATAGTCATTGTTGTATACTGTATCACTATTTATAGTGTTCACTAAGAACAATCACATAGCCATAGTCACTGTAGTATACTGCATCACTATTTATAGTGTTCACTAAGAACAATCACATAGCCATAGTCAATGTAGTATACTGTGTCACTATTTATAGTGTTCTCTAAGAACAATCACATAGCCATAGTCACTGTAGTATACTGTGTCACTATTTATAGTGTTCTCTAAGAACAATCACATAGCCATAGTCACTGTAGTATACTGTATCACTATTTATAGTATTCACTAAGAACAATCACATAGCCATAGTCAATGTAGTATACTGCATCACTATTTATAGTGTTTATTAAGAACAATCACATAGCCATAGTCATTGTTATATACTGTATCACTATTTATAGTGTTCACTAAGAACAATTACATAGCCATAGTCACTGTAGTATACTGTGTCACTGTTTATAGTGTTCACTAAGAACGATCACATAGCCATAGTCACTGGTGTATACTACATCACTATTTATAGTGTTCACTAAGAACAATCACATAGCCATAGTAACTGTAGTATACTGTGTCGCTATTTATAGTATATATTAATGACAATCACATAGCCATAGTCATTGTTGTATACTGTATCACTATTTATAGTGTTCACTAAGAACAATCACATAGCCATAGTCACTGTTGTATACTGTGTCACTATTTGTAGTAATTATTAAGAACAATCACATAGCAATAGTCACTGTTGTACACTGTGTCACTAATTATAGTGTTCACTAAGATCAATTACATAGCCATTGTCATTGTTGTATACTGTATCACTATTTATAGTGTTCACTACGAACAATCACATAGCCATGGTCACTGTAGTATACTGTGTCACTATTTATAGTGTTCACTAAGAACAATCACATAGCCATAGTCACTGTAGTACACTGTGTCACTATTTATAGTGTTTATTAAGAACAATCACATAGCCATAGTTACTGTAGCATACTGTATCTCTATTTATAGTGTTCACTAAGAACAATTACATAGCCATAGTCACTGTAGTATAATATATCACTATTTATAGTGTTCACTATGAACATTCACATGGCCATAGTAACTGTAGCATACTGTACCACTATTTATAGTGTTCACTAAGAACAATCACATAACCATAGTCACTGTAGCATACTGTATCACTATTTATAGTGTTCACTAAGAACAATCACATAGCCATAGTCACTGTAGTATACTGTATCACTATTTATAGTGTTCACTAATAACAATCACATAGCCATAGTCACTGTTGTATACTCTATCACTATTTAGTGTTCACTAAGAACAATCAGTTAGCCATAGTCACTGTAGTACACTGTGTCACTATTTATAGTGTTTATTAAGAACAATCACATAGCCATAGTTACTGTAGCATACTGTATCTCTATTTATTGTGTTCACTAAGAACAATTACATAGCCATAGTCACTGTAGTATACTATATCACTATTTATAGTGTTCACTAAGAACAATCACATAGCCATAGTCTCTGTAGTATACTGTATCACTATTTATAGTGTTCACTAAGAACAATCACATAACCATAGTCACTGTAGTATACTGTATCACTATTTATAGTGTTCACTAAGAACAATCACATAGCCATAGTCACTGTGGTATACTGCATCACTATTTATAATGTTCACTAAGAACAATCACATAGCCATAGTCACTGTAGTATACTGTGTCACTATTTATAGTATTCACTAAGAACAATCACATAGCCATAGTCACTGTAGTATACTGCATCACTATTTATAGTTTTCACTAAGAACAATCACATAGCCATAGTCAATGTAGTATACTGTGTCACTATTTATAGTGTTCTCTAAGAACAATCACATAGCCATAGTCACTGTAGTATACTGTGTCACTATTTATAGTGTTCTCTAAGAACAATCACATAGCCATAGTCACTGTAGTATACTGTATCACTATTTATAGTATTCACTAAGAACAATCACATAGCCATAGTCAATGTAGTATACTGCATCACTATTTATAGTGTTTATTAAGAACAATCACATAGCCATAGTCATTGTTATATACTGCATCACTATTTATAGTGTTCACTAAGAACAATTACATAGCCATAGTCACTGTAGTATACTGTGTCACTGTTTATAGTGTTCACTAAGAACGATCACATAGCCATAGTCACTGGTGTATACTACATCACTATTTATAGTGTTCACTAAGAACAATCACATAGCCATAGTAACTGTAGTATACTGTGTCGCTATTTATAGTATATATTAATGACAATCACATAGCCATAGTCATTGTTGTATACTGTATCACTATTTATAGTGTTCACTAAGAACAATCACATAGCCATAGTCACTGTAGTATGCTGCATCACTATTTATAGTGTTCACTAAGAACAATCACATAGCCATAGTCAATGTAGTATACTGTGTCACTATTTATAGTGTTCTCTAAGAACAATCACATAGCCATAGTCACTGTAGTATACTGTGTCACTATTTATAGTGTTCTCTAAGAACAATCACATAGCCATAGTCACTGTAGTATACTGTATCACTATTTATAGTATTCACTAAGAACAATCACATAGCCATAGTCAATGTAGTATACTGCATCACTATTTATAGTGTTTATTAAGAACAATCACATAGCCATAGTCATTGTTATATACTGTATCACTATTTATAGTGTTCACTAAGAACAATTACATAGCCATAGTCACTGTAGTATACTGTGTCACTGTTTATAGTGTTCACTAAGAACGATCACATAGCCATAGTCACTGGTGTATACTACATCACTATTTATAGTGTTCACTAAGAACAATCACATAGCCATAGAAACTGTAGTATACTGTGTCGCTATTTATAGTATATATTAATGACAATCACATAGCCATAGTCATTGTTGTATACTGTATCACTATTTATAGTGTTCACTAAGAACAATCACATAGCCATAGTCACTGTTGTATACTGTGTCACTATTTGTAGTAATTATTAAGAACAATCACATAGCAATAGTCACTGTTGTACACTGTGTCACTAATTATAGTGTTCACTAAGATCAATTACATAGCCATTGTCATTGTTGTATACTGTATCACTATTTATAGTGTTCACTAAGAACAATCACATAGCCATGGTCACTGTAGTATACTGTGTCACTATTTATAGTGTTCACTAAGAACAATCACATAGCCATAGTCACTGTAGTACACTGTGTCACTATTTATAGTGTTTATTAAGAACAATCACATAGCCATAGTTACTGTAGCATACTGTATCTCTATTTATAGTGTTCACTAAGAACAATTACATAGCCATAGTCACTGTAGTATAATATATCACTATTTATAGTGTTCACTATGAACATTCACATGGCCATAGTAACTGTAGCATACTGTACCACTATTTATAGTGTTCACTAAGAACAATCACATAACCATAGTCACTGTAGCATACTGTATCACTATTTATAGTGTTCACTAAGAACAATCACATAGCCATAGTCACTGTAGTATACTGTATCACTATTTATAGTGTTCACTAATAACAATCACATAGCCATAGTCACTGTTGTATACTCTATCACTATTTAGTGTTCACTAAGAACAATCAGTTAGCCATAGTCACTGTAGTACACTGTGTCACTATTTATAGTGTTTATTAAGAACAATCACATAGCCATAGTTACTGTAGCATACTGTATCTCTATTTATAGTGATCACTAAGAACAATTACATAGCCATAGTCACTGTAGTATACTATATCACTATTTATAGTGTTCACTATGAACATTCACATAGCCATAGTTACTGTAGCATACTGTACCACTATTTATAGTGTTCACTAAGAACAATCACATAGCCATAGTCACTGTTGTATACTGTATCACTATTTATAGTGTTCACTAAGAACAATTACATAGCCATAGTCACTGTTGTATACTGTGTCACTATTTATTGTGTCCAATAAGAACAATCACATAGCCATAGTCATTGTTGTATACTGTAGCACTATTGATATTGTTCGTTAAGAACGATCACATAGCCATAGTCACTGTAGTATAGTGTATTACTTATTGTGTCCACTAAGAACAATCACATAGCCATAGTCATTGTTGTATACTGTGCCACAATTTATAGTGTTTATTTAGAACAATCACATAGCCATAGTCACTGTAGTATACTGTAGCACTATTTATAGTGTTCACTATGAACAATCACATAGCCATAGTCACTGTTGTATAATGTATCACCATTTATAGTGTTCACTAAGAACAATTACATAGCCATAGTCACTGTAGTATACTGTATTACGTATTGTGTCCACTAAGAACAATCACATAGCCATAGTCATTGTTGTATACTTTGTCACTATTTATAGTGTTTATTTAGAACAATCACATAGCCATAGTCACAGTAGTATACTGTAGCACTATTTATAGTGTTCACTAAGAACAATCACATAGCCATAGTCACTGTTGTATAATGTATCACTATTTATGGTGTTTGTTAAGAACGATCACATAGCCATAGTCATTGTAGTATACTGTATCACTATTTATAGTGTTCACTAAGATCAATTACATAGCCATTGTCACTGTTGTATACTGTATCACTATTTATAGTGTTCACTAAGATCAATCACATAGCCATATTCATTGTTGTATACTGTGTCACTATTTATAGTGTTTATTAAGAACAATCACATAGCCATAGTCATTGTAGTATACTGTGTCGCTATTTATAGTATATATTAATGACAATCACATAGCCATAGTCATTTTTGTATACTGTGTCACTATTTATAGTGTTCACTAAGATCAATCACATAGCCATAGTTACTGTAGTATTCTGTGTCACTATTTATAGTGTTTATTAAGAACAATCACATAGTCATAGTCATTGTTATATACTGTGTCACTGTTTATAGTGTTCACTAAGAACGATCACATAGCCATAGTCACTGGTGTATACTACATCACTATTTATAGTGTTCACTAAGAACAATCACATAGCCATAGTAACTGTAGTATACTGTGTCGCTATTTATAGTATATATTAATGACAATCACATAGCCATAGTCATTGTTGTATACTGTATCACTATTTATAGTGTTCACTAAGAACAATCACATAGCCATAGTCACTGTTGTATACTGTGTCACTATTTGTAGTAATTATTAAGAACAATCACATAGCAATAGTCACTGTTGTACACTGTGTCACTAATTATAGTGTTCACTAAGATCAATTACATAGCCATTGTCATTGTTGTATACTGTATCACTATTTATAGTGTTCACTAAGAACAATCACATAGCCATGGTCACTGTAGTATACTGTGTCACTATTTATAGTGTTCACTAAGAACAATCACATAGCCATAGTCACTGTAGTACACTGTGTCACTATTTATAGTGTTTATTAAGAACAATCACATAGCCATAGTTACTGTAGCATACTGTATCTCTATTTATAGTGTTCACTAAGAACAATTACATAGCCATAGTCACTGTAGTATAATATATCACTATTTATAGTGTTCACTATGAACATTCACATGGCCATAGTAACTGTAGCATACTGTACCACTATTTATAGTGTTCACTAAGAACAATCACATAACCATAGTCACTGTAGCATACTGTATCACTATTTATAGTGTTCACTAAGAACAATCACATAGCCATAGTCACTGTAGTATACTGTATCACTATTTATAGTGTTCACTAATAACAATCACATAGCCATAGTCACTGTTGTATACTCTATCACTATTTAGTGTTCACTAAGAACAATCAGTTAGCCATAGTCACTGTAGTACACTGTGTCACTATTTATAGTGTTTATTAAGAACAATCACATAGCCATAGTTACTGTAGCATACTGTATCTCTATTTATAGTGTTCACTAAGAACAATTACATAGCCATAGTCACTGTAGTATACTATATCACTATTTATAGTGTTCACTATGAACATTCACATAGCCATAGTTACTGTAGCATACTGTACCACTATTTATAGTGTTCACTAAGAACAATCACATAGCCATAGTCACTGTTGTATACTGTATCACTATTTATAGTGTTCACTAAGAACAATTACATAGCCATAGTCACTGTTGTATACTGTATCACTATTTATTGTGTCCAATAAGAACAATCACATAGCCATAGTCATTGTTGTATACTGTAGCACTATTGATAGTGTTCGTTAAGAACGATCACATAACCATAGTCACTGTAGTATAGTGTATTACTTATTGTGTCCACTAAGAACAATCACATAGCCATAGTCATTGTTGTATACTGTGCCACAATTTATAGTGTTTATTTAGAACAATCACATAGCCATAGTCACTGTAGTATACTGTAGCACTATTTATAGTGTTCACTATGAACAATCACATAGCCATAGTCACTGTTGTATAATGTATCACCATTTATAGTGTTCACTAAGAACAATTACATAGCCATAGTCACTGTAGTATACTGTATTACGTATTGTGTCCACTAAGAACAATCACATAGCCATAGTCATTGTTGTATACTTTGTCACTATTTATAGTGTTTATTTAGAACAATCACATAGCCATAGTCACAGTAGTATACTGTAGCACTATTTATAGTGTTCACTAAGAACAATCACATAGCCATAGTCACTGTTGTATAATGTATCACTATTTATGGTGTTTATTAAGAACGATCACATAGCCATAGTCATTGTAGTATACTGTATCACTATTTATAGTGTTCACTAAGATCAATTACATAGCAATTGTCACTGTTGTATACTGTATCACTATTTATAGTGTTCACTAAGATCAATCACATAGCCATATTCATTGTTGTATACTGTGTCACTATTTATAGTGTTTATTAAGAACAATCACATAGCCATAGTCATTGTAGTATACTGTGTCGCTATTTATAGTATATATTAATGACAATCACATAGACATAGTCATTTTTGTATACTGTGTCACTATTTATAGTGTTCACTAAGATCAATCACATAGCCATAGTTACTGTAGTATTCTGTGTCACTATTTATAGTGTTTATTAAGAACAATCACATAGTCATAGTCATTGTTATATACTGTATCACTATTTATAGTGTTCACTAAGAACAATTACATAGCCATAGTCACTGTATTATACTGTGTCACTATTTATAGTGTTTATTAAGAACAATCACATAGCCATAGTCATTGTTGTATACTGTGTCACTATTTATAGTGTTCACTAAGAACAATTACATAGCCATAGTCATTGTTGTATACTGTGTCACTATTTATAGTGTTTATTATTAAGAACAATCACATAGCCATAGTCATTGCTGTATACTGTGTCACTATTTATAGTGTTCACTAAGATCAATCACATAGCCATAGTCACTGTAGTATACTGTGTCACTATTTATGGTGTTTATTAAGAACAATCACATAGTCATAGTCATTGTTATATACTGTATCACTATTTATAGTGTTCACTAAGAACAATTACATAGCCATAGTCACTGTAGTATACTGTATCACTATTTATAGTGTTCACTAAGAACAATCATATAGCCATAGTCATTGTTATATACTGTATCACTATTTATAGTATTCACTAAGGACAATTACATAGCCATAGTCACTGTAGTATACTGTGTCACTATTTATAGTGTTCACTGAGAACAATCACATAGCCATAGTCACTGTAGTATACTGTGTCACTGTTTATAGTGTACACTAAGAACGATCACCTAGCCATAGTTACTGTAGTATACTGTATCACTATTTATAGTGTTCACTAAGAACAATCACATAGCCATCGTCACTGTAGTATACTGTATCACTATGTATAGTGTTCACTAAGAACAATCACATAGCCATAGTCACTGTAGTATACTGTGTCACTATTTATTGTGTTTATTAAGAACAATCACATAGCCATAGTCATTGTTGTATACTGTGTCACTATTTATAGTGTTCGCTAAGAATAATCACTTAGCCATAGTCACTGTAGTATACTGTAGCACTATTTATAGTGTTCACTAAGAACAATCGCATAGCCATAGTCACTGTAGTATACTGTATCACTATTTATAGTGCTCACTAAGAACAATCACATAGCCATAGTCACTGTAGTATACTGTATCACTGTTTATAGTGTTCACTAAGAACAATCACATAGCCATAGTCACTGTTGTATACTGCATCAATATTTATAGTGTTCACTAAAAACAATCACATAGCCATAGTCATTGTAGTATACTGTATCACTAATTATAGTGTTCACTAAGAACAATCACATAGCCATAGTCATTGTTGTATACTGTATCACTGTTTATAGTGTTCACTAAGAACAATCACATAGCCATAGTCACTGTAGTATACTGTATCACTAATTATAGTGTTCACTAAGAACAATCACATAGCCATAGTCACTGTAGTATACTGTATCACTAATTATAGTGTTCACTAAGAACGATCACATAGCCATAGTCACTGCAGTATACTGTGTCACTATTTATAATGTTTATTAAGAACAATCACATAGCCATAGTCACTGTAGTATACTGTATCACTATTTATAGTGTTCACTAAGAACAATCACATAGCCATAGTCACTGTTGTATACTGTGTCACCATTTATAGTGTTCACTAAGAACAATTACATAGCCATAGTCATTGTTGTATACTGTGTCACTATTTATAGTGTTCACTAAGAACAATTACATAGCCATAGTCACTGTAGTATATCGTGTCACTGTTTATAGTGTTCACTAAGAACGATCACCTAGCCATAGTTACTGTAGTATACTGTATCACTATTTATAGTGTTCACTAAGAACAATCACATAGCCATCGTCACTGTAGTATACTGTATCACTATTTATAGTGTTCACTAAGAACAATCACATAGCCATAGTCACTGTAGTATACTGTGTCACTATTTATTGTGTTTATTAAGAACAATCACATAGCCATAGTCATTGTTGTATACTGTGTCACTATTTATAGTGTTCACTAAGAACAATCACATAGCCATAGTCATTGTTGTATACTGTATCACTGTTTATAGTGTTCACTAAGAACAATCACATAGCCATAGTCACTGTAGTATACTGTATCACTAATTATAGTGTTCACTAAGAACAATCACATAGCCATAGTCACTGTAGTATACTGTATCACTAATTATAGTGTTCACTAAGAACGATCACATAGCCATAGTCACTGCAGTATACTGTGTCACTATTTATAATGTTTATTAAGAACAATCACATAGCCATAGTCACTGTAGTATACTGTATCACTATTTATAGTGTTCACTAAGAACAATCACATAGCCATAGTCACTGTTGTATACTGTGTCACTATTTATAGTGTTCACTAAGAACAATTACATAGCCATAGTCACTGTAGTATATCGTGTCACTGTTTATAGTGTTCACTAAGAACGTTACATAGCCATAGTTACTGTAGCATACTGTAACACTATTTATAGTGTTCACTTAGAACGTCACATATTCAATGTATGCGATATTGCCAACAAATATATATAACTCATTGCACAGTAAATGAAAAGTTCGTTACATTATAGTAAAAGAAAATGTGGTGTAATACACAGTCAATATGAAATTTTGAACCACAAAACAAAATACGACATATTTGACAACAATTATAAAGAATATACAGTAAATGAAACATGACGAAAAAAAATAAATAAAAATAAATAAATAAATAAACAAACAAACAAACAAATAAATAAATAAATAAATAAATAAATAAATAAATAAATAAATAAATAAATAAATAAATAAATAAATAAATAAATAAATACTGCCACATCGCGTCTGTATTCGTACTGAATTTATGATACATAATTTAGCCAGTCACAGCACAAGGGATGAAATAGAATACCGTTTACAGCCACGTGGATAGATTGCAAATATTTAAGAGTACCTGAGGATGAAAGTAAAATTACATGTTTGTTGATTGACAATCCATGCTCCAAACAGAGTATTTTGATTGACCTCTCTGATTCGATTCACATCTCACATGTCTATACACAAGTATTACAAGTACACGTACGGCTGGCAACCAAAATCTTATCCACCTTCATATCAGTAATGGTTTATAATAGTTTGTAATCAACAATATTACTTAGGTTCAGCTCTTATCCAATCAATCTTTTCAATTATCGACTCGAAAGTACCTTAAAAAGCGAGCATTATTCAGTTAACACTGGCTTGGCATGGCATGCAGTCCAACCAGTCAATGTGAATGTATTGCACCAACAATCAGTATCAGATGGCAGTACACGAGGTGAACTAAAATTATGCCTAGTCACAATCAAAGTATTGATCAGATGACAGTACACGAAGTGAACTAAAATCATGCCTAGTCACAATCAAAATAGTGATCAGATGGCAGTACACGAGGTGAACTAAAATCATGCCTAGACACAATCAAAGTATTGATCAGATGGCAGTACACAAAGTGAACAAAAATCATGCCTAGTCACAATCAAAGTATTGATCAGATGGCAGTACACGTGGTGAACTAAAAGCATGCCTAGTCACAATCAAAGTATTGATTATCTGACAGCACACGAGGTGAACTAAAATCATGTCTAGTCACAATCACAGTATTGATTATATGGCAGTACACGAGGTGAACTAAAAATATGTCTAGTCACAATCAAAGTATTGATCAGATGGCAGTACACAAGGTGAGCGAAAGTCATGCCTAGTCACAATCAAATGTAATTGATCAGATGACATTACACGAGGTGAACTAAAATCTTGCCTAGACACAATCAAAATATTGATCAGATGACAGTACACGAGGTGAACTAAAATCAAGCCTAGTCACAATCCAAGTATTGATCAGATGGCAGTACACGAGGTGAACTAAAATCATGCCTAGTCACAATCAATGTATTGATCAGATGGCAGTACACGAAGTGAACTAAAATCATGCCTAGACACAATCATAGTACTGATCAGATGGCAGTACACGAGGTGAACTAAAAGCATGTCTAGTCACAATCAAAGTATTGATCATCTGACAGCACACGAGGTGAACTAAAATCATGTATAGTCACAATCAAAGTATTGATTATATGGCAGTACACGAGGTGAACTAAAAATATGTCTAGTCACAATCAAAGTATTGATCAGAAGGCAGTACACGAGGTGAACTAAAATCATGCCTAGTCACAATCAATGTATTGATCAGATGACAGTGCACGAAGTGAACTAAAATCATGCCTAGTCACAATCAAAGTATTGATCAGATGGCAGTAAACGAGGTGAACTAAAATCATGCCTAGTCACAATTAAAGTGTAAATCAGATGGCAGTACAAGAGGTGAACTAAAATCATGCCTAGTCACAATCATAGTATTGATCAGATGGCAGTCCAGGGGGTAAGTTAAAATCATGCCTAGTCACAATTAAAGTATTGATCAAATGGCAGTACACGAGGTGAACTAAATCATGCCTAGTCACAATCATAGTACTGATCAGATGGCAGTACACGAGGTGAACTAAAATCATGCCTAGTCACAATCAAGGTATTGATCAGATGTCAGTACACGAGGTGAACTAAAATCATGCCTAGACATAATCAAATTATTGATCATCTGACAGCACACGAGGTGAACTAAAATCATGTCTAGTCACAATCAAAGTATTGATCAGATGGCTGTACACAAGGTGAACTAAAATCATGCCTTGTCACAATCAAAATATTGATCAGATAGCAGTACACGAGGTGAATTAAAATCATCCCTAGTCACAATCAAGGTATTGATCAGATGGCAGTACACGAGGTGAATTAAAATCATGCCTGGACACAATCAAAGTATTGATCATCTGACAGTAATCGAGGCGAACTAAAACCCATCAGAGTCACAATCAAAGTATTCATCAGATGGCAGTACACGAGGTGAACTAAAATCATGCCTAGTCACAATCAATGTATTGATCAGATGACAGTACACGAAGTGGACTAAAATCATGCCTAGTCACAATCAAAGTATTGATCAGATGGCAGTAAACGAGGTGAACTAAAATCATGCCTAGTCACAATTAAAGTGTAAATCAGATGGCAGTACAAGAGGTGAACTAAAACATGCCTAGTCACAATCATAGTATTGATCAGATGGCAGTACAGGAGGTGAACTAAAATCATGCCTAGCCACAAATAAAGTATTGATCAGATGGCAGTACACAAGGTGAGCGAAAATCATGTCTAGTCACAATCAAAGTATTGATCCGATGTCAGTATTCAAGGTGAAGTAAAATCATGCCTAGTCACAATTAAAGTATTGATCAGATGGCAGTACACGAGGTGAACTAAACTCACCCAGACACAATCAAAGTATTGATCAGATGGCAGTACTCAAGGTGAACTAAATCATGCCTAGTCACAATTAAAGTATTGATCAGATGGCAGTACACAAGGTGAACTAAAGTCATGCCTAGTCACAATCATAGTACTGATCAGATGGCAGTACACGAGGTGAACCAAAATGATGCCTAGTCACAATCACTGTATTGATCAGATCGCAGTACACGAGGTGAACTAAAATCATCTCTAGTCACAATCAAAGTATTGATCAGATGGCAGTACACGAGGTGAACTAAATCATGCCTAGTCACAATCAAAGTATTGATCAGATGGCAGTACACGAGGTGAACTAAAATCATGCCTAGTCACAATTAAAGTATAAATCAGATGGCAGTACACGAGGTGAACTAAATTCATGCCTAGTCACTATCATAGTATTGATCAGATGGCAGTACAGGGGGTGAGTTAAAATCATGCCTAGTCACAATTAAAGTATTGATCAGATGGCAGTACATGAGGTGAACTAAATCATGCCTAGTCACGATCATAGTACTGATCAGATGGCAGTACACGAGGTGAACTAAAATCATGCCTAGTCACAATCATCGTATTGATCAGATGACAGTACACGAAGTGGACTAAAATCATGCCTAGTCACAATCAAAGTATTGATCAGATGGCAGTAAACGAGGTGAACTAAAATCATGCCTAGTCACAATTAAAGTGTAAATCAGATGGCAGTACAAGAGGTGAACTAAAACATGCCTAGTCACAATCATAGTATTGATCAGATGGCAGTACAGGAGGTGAACTAAAATCATGCCTAGCCACAAATAAAGTATTGATCAGATGGCAGTACACAAGGTGAGCGAAAATCATGTCTAGTCACAATCAAAGTATTGATCCGATGTCAGTATTCAAGGTGAAGTAAAATCATGCCTAGTCACAATTAAAGTATTGATCAGATGGCAGTACACGAGGTGAACTAAACTCACCCAGACACAATCAAAGTATTGATCAGATGGCAGTACTCAAGGTGAACTAAATCATGCCTAGTCACAATTAAAGTATTGATCAGATGGCAGTACACAAGGTGAACTAAAGTCATGCCTAGTCACAATCATAGTACTGATCAGATGGCAGTACACGAGGTGAACCAAAATGATGCCTAGTCACAATCACTGTATTGATCAGATCGCAGTACACGAGGTGAACTAAAATCATCTCTAGTCACAATCAAAGTATTGATCAGATGGCAGTACACGAGGTGAACTAAATCATGCCTAGTCACAATCAAAGTATTGATCAGATGGCAGTACACGAGGTGAACTAAAATCATGCCTAGTCACAATTAAAGTATAAATCAGATGGCAGTACACGAGGTGAACTAAATTCATGCCTAGTCACTATCATAGTATTGATCAGATGGCAGTACAGGGGGTGAGTTAAAATCATGCCTAGTCACAATTAAAGTATTGATCAGATGGCAGTACATGAGGTGAACTAAATCATGCCTAGTCACGATCATAGTACTGATCAGATGGCAGTACACGAGGTGAACTAAAATCATGCCTAGTCACAATCATCGTATTGATCAGATGGCAGTACAGGGGGTGAGTTAAAATCATGCCTAGTCACAATTAAAGTATTGATCAGATGGCAGTACACGAGGTGAACTAAATCATGCCTAGTCACAATCATAGTACTGATCAGATGGCAGTACACGAGGTGAACTAAAATCATGCCTAGTCACAATCAAGGTATTGATCAGATGTCAGTACACGAGGTGAACTAAAATCATGCCTAGACATAATCAAAGTATTGATCATCTGACAGCACACGAGGTGAACTAATATCATGTCTAGTCACAATCAAAGTATTGACCAGATGACAGTACACGAAGTGAACTAAAATCTTGCCTAGTCACAATCAAAGTATTGATCAGATGGCAGTACACAAGGTGAACCAAAATCATGCCTTGTCACAATCAAAATATTGATCAGATAGCAGTACACGAGGTGAATTAAAATCATCCCTAGTCACAATCAAGGTATTGATCAGATGGCAGTACACGAGGTGAATTAAAATCATGCCTGGACACAATCAAAGTATTGATCATCTGACAGGAATCGAGGCGAACTAAAACCATTCAGAGTCACAATCAAAGTATTGATCAGAATACAGTACACGAAGTGAACTAAAATCATGCCTAGTCACAATCAAAATATTGATCAGATGGCAGTACACGAAGTGAACTAATATCATGCCTAGTCACAATCAAAATATTGATCAGATGGCAGTTCACGAGGTGAACTAAAATCATGCCTAGTCAGAATCAAAATATTGATCAGATGGCAGTACAGGAGGTGAACTACAATCATGCCTAGTCAGAATCAAAATATTGATCAGATGGCAGTACACGAGGTGAACTAAACTCACCCAGACACAATCAAAGTATTGATCAGATGGCAGTACACAAGGTGAACTAAATCATGCCTAGTCACAATCATAGTACTGATCAGATGGCAGTACACGAGGTGATCTAAAATCATGCCTAGTCACAATCAAAGTACTGATCAGATGGCAGTACATGAGGTGAACCAAAATCATGCCGAGTCACAATCACTGTATTGATCAGATCGCAGTACACGAGGTGAACTAAAATCATCCCTAGTCACAATCAAAGTATTGATCAGATGACAGTACACGTGGTGAACTAAAATCATGTTTAGACACAATCAAAATATTAGTCAGATGACAGTACACGAAGTGAACTAAAATCATGCCTAGTATCAATTAAAGTATAAATCAGATGGCAGTACACGAGGTGAACTAAAATCATACCTAGTCACTATCATAGTATTGATCAGATGGCAGTACAGGGGGTGAGTTAAAATCATGCCTAGTCACAATTAAAGTATTGATCAGATGGCAGTACATGAGGTGAACTAAATCATGCCTAGTCACAATCATAGTACTGATCAGATGGCAGTACACGAGGTGAACTAAAATCATGCCTAGTCACAATCATAATATTGATCAGATGGCAGTACAGGGGGTGAGTTAAAATCATGCCTAGTCACAATTAAAGTATTGATCAGATGGCAGTACACGAGGTGAACTAAATCATGCCTAGTCACAATCAAAGTATTGATCAGATGGCAGTACACGAGGTGAACTAAAATCATGCCTAGTCACAATTAATGTATAAATCAGATGGCAGTACACAAGGTGAACTAAATTCATGCCTAGTCACTATCATAGTATTGATCAGATGGCAGTACAGGGGGTGAGTTAAAATCATGCCTAGTCACAATTAAAGTATTGATCAGATGGCAGTACACGAGGTGAACTAAATCATGCCTAGTCACAATCATAGTACTGATCAGATGGCAGTACACGAGGTGAACTAAAATCATGCCTAGTCACAATCATAGTATTGATCAGATGGCTGTACAGGCGGTGAGTTAAAATCATGCTTAGTCACAATTAAAGTATTGATCAGATGGCAGTACACGAGGTGAACTAAATCATGCCTAGTCACAATCAAAGTATTGATCAGATGACAGTACACGTGGTGAACTAAAATCATGCCTAGTCACAATCAAAATATTAGTCAGATGACAGTACACGAGGTGAACTAAAATCATGCCTAGTCACAATCAACGTATTGATTAGATGGCAGATGGAAACTGCTTTTAACAAATAAATAAATAAATAAATAAATAAATAAATAAATAAATAAATAAATAAATAAATAAATAAATAAATAAATAAATAAATAAATAAATAAATAAATAAATAAATAAATAAATAAATAAATAAATAAATAAATCGTATCTAATATTAGTATATATATTGTATAATATAACATATTGCCAAACTATATTACCTAATGGCATATACGAGTTGATCAAAGAACATAAAATTATAGAGTTGAGGTATAGAGATACCTACTTCCTCTGGGAATTCAGAGAACATGTCGAGAGCTTATCGATCACTACACTAAATATGAGCAATGACTACCGACAAAGTGAACTGGAAATTGCCAATTATTAAGAAAAATGAATCTTTTAAAACCATCTATATTGAAATATTATATTGTGGTATGTTACTTTCATTGTCACTTGTCTGGTTCAGTCGTGACTCGCCTCTCATAGCATGTTGTTGTTTTTTCTGCCTAAATCACCCTTGTCACGTGTTCGAGTAATCAAATCCTGCTCATGCAGAAAACCATTAAAATGATTTGGCTATTGTAGAATAATTAACCGCATCCATGTAAATAAATTGTTCGTCTACCAAGTGTATCGTACTTGATGTAGATTGGTGTTTTCTCACGTTGCAATTTCGTTTGGTTGAATTTAATTGGAAAGTCACATTATAACTCTCGTATTATTCGATTGTGCTAAAATGACATATGATAGTGCCATTCATTAAATTGGACAATAACACGCATGCTTATCTTAAAACATACTCGGTGTTGATTTATTTCAAAGTGGATAAATAACATTTCGGTAAATATGAAACAAATTGTTCGTTATGTCATTATATCTTTTCAACAAACTATCAGACAAATAGGTCACGTGATATGGCATTTGAGACATATCATCGTCACCAATTCCAGTCGATATAAACAAACATTATTAGTATTATATAAAGTTTGGGTAAGATTGCCTTGTTGCTCTACACGACAGCGTTTCTATCTACATACTACCGGTAACGTAATAGTGTGGTTATAGTAATTGACGTATGAAACACATTTCAAGGGTAACGAATTAGTGTGAATACTATGATAAGTAGCATACAGCACACAGGAAACATGTACTGATACAATAGTACACTATTATTATACGTAACATACAGCACACAGGAAACATGTACTGATACAATAGTACACTATTATTATACGTAACATATAGCACACAGAAAACATGTACTGATACAATAGTACACTATTATTATACGTAACATACAGCACACAGGAAACATGTTCTGATACAATAGTACACTATTATTATACGTAACATACAGCACACAGGAAACATGTACTGATACAAAAGTACACTATTATTATACGTAACATACAGCACACACGAAACATGTACTGATACAATAGTACACTATTATTATACGTAACATACAGCACACAGGAAACATGTACTGATACAATAGCACACTATTATTATACGTAACATACAGCACAAAGGAAACATGTACTGATACAATAGTACGCTATTATTATACGTAACATACAGCACACAGGAAACATGTACTGATACAATAGTACGCTATTATTATACGTAACATACAGCACACAGGAAACATGTACTGATACAATAGTACACTATTATTATACGTAAAATACAGCACACAGGAAACATGTACTGATACAATAGTACGCTATTATTATACGTAACATACAGAACACACGAAACATGTACTGATACAATAGTACACTATTATTATACGTAACATACAGCACACAGGAAACATGTACTGATACAATAGTACACTATTATTATACGTAACATACAGCACACACGAAACATGTACTTATACAATAGTACACTATTATTATACGTAACATACAGCACACTGGAAACATGTACTTATCCAATAGTACACTATTATTATACGTAACATACAGCACACAGGAAACATGTACTTATACAATAGTACACTATCATTATACGTAACATACAGCACACACGAAACATTTACTTATACAATAGTACACTATTATTATACGTAACATACAGCACACACGAAACATGTACTGATACAATAGAACACTATTATTATACGTAACATACAGCACACAGGAAACATGTACTGATACAATAGTACACTATTATTATACGTAACATACAGCACACAGGAAACATGTACTTATACAATAGTACACTATTATTATACATAACATACAGCACACAGGAAACATGTACTGATACAATAGTACACTATTATTATACGTAACACACAGCACACAGGAAACATGTACTTATACAATAGTACACTATTATTATACGTAACATACAGCACACACGAAACATGTACTTATACAATAGTACACTATTATGATAAGTAGCATACAGCACACAGGAAACATGTACTGATACAGTAGTACACTATTATTATACGTAACATGCAGCACACAGGAAACATGTACTTATACAATAGTACACTATTATTATACGTAACATACAGCACACACGAAACATGTACTTATACAATAGTACACTATTATTATACGTAACATACAGCACACTGGAAACATGTACTTATACAATAGTACACTATTATTATACGTAACATACAGCACACACGAAACATTTACTTATACAATAGTACACTATTATTATACGTAACATACAACACACACGAAACATGTACTGATACAATAGAACACTATTATTATACGTAACATACAGCACACAGGAAACATGTACTGATACAATAGTACACTATTATTATACGTAACATACAGCACACAGGAAACATGTACTTATACAATAGTACACTATTATTATACGTAACATACAGCACACAGGAAACATGTACTGATACAATAGTACACTATTATTATACGTAACATACAGCACACCGGAAACATGTACTTATACAATAGTACACTATTATTATACGTAACATACAGCACACACGAAACATGTACTTATACAATAGTACACTATTATGATAAGTAGCATACAGCACACACGAAACATGTACTGATACAATAGTACACTACTATTATACGTAACATACAGCACACAGGAAACATGTACTGATACAATAGTACACTATTATTATACGTAACATACAGCACACAGGAAACATGTACTGATACAATAGTACACTATTATTATACGTAACATACAACACACACGAAACATGTACTGATACAATAGTACACTATTATTATACGTAACATACAGCACACAGGAAACATGTACTGATACAATAGTACACTATTATTATTCGTAACATACAGCACACACGAAACATGTACTGATACAATAATAAAAATCGTAATAGTAGTTTATAAATAAATAAACGCTGCTCGGACTGATAAGTATGATATATTGAAGATAATATTTGGTAATCGTAGTCCTAAATAACTATTAAAAATAGCTATTTTTAATAGTTATTTAGCTATTTTTAATAGTTATTTAGGACTACGATTACCAAATATTATCTTTAATATATCATGCTTATACAATAGTACACTATTATTATACGTAACATACAGCACACAGGAAACATGTACTTATACAATAGTACACTATTATTATACGTAACATACAGCACACACGAAACATGTACTTATACAATTTTACACTATTATTATACGTAACATACAGCACACTGGAAACATGTACTTATACAATAGTACACTATTATTATACGTAACATACAGCACACACGAAACATGTACTGATACAATAGTACACTATTATTATACGTAACATACAGCACACAGGAAACATGTACTGATAAAATAGTACACTATTATTATACGTAACATACAGCACACACGAAACATGTACTGATACAATAGTACACTATTATTATACGTAACATACAGCACACAGGAAACATGTACTAATACAATAGTACACTATTATTATACGTAACATACAACACACAGGAAACATGTACTGATACAATAGTACACTGTTATTATACGTAACATACAGCACACAGGAAACATGTACTGATACAATAGTACACTATTATTATACGTAATATACAGCACACAGGAAACATGTACTGATACAATAGTACACTATTATTATACGTAACATACAGCACACAGGAAACATGTACTGATACAATAGTACACTATTATTATACGTAACATACAGCACACAGGAAATATGTACTGATACAATAGTACACTATTATTATACGTAACATACAGCACACAGGAAACATGTACTGATACAATAGTACACTATCACTATACGTAACATACAACACACAGGAAACATATTATTATACGTAACATACAGCACACAGGAAACATGTACTGATACAATAGTACACTATTATTATACGTAACATACGGCAAACAGGAAACATGTACTGATACAATAGTACACTATTATTATACGTAACATACAGCACACAGAAAACATGTACTGATACAATAGTACACTATCATTATACGTAACATACAGCACACAGGAAACATGTACTGATACAATAGTACACTATTATTATACGTAACATACAGCACACAAGAAACATGTACTTATAGAATAGTACACTATTATTATACGTAACATACAGCACACAGGAAACGTGCACTGACACAATAGTACACTATCATTATACGTAACATACAGCACACAGGAAACATGTACTGATACAATAGTACACTATTATTATACGTAACTTACAGCACACAGGAAACATGTACTTATACAATTGTACACTATTATTATACGTAACATACAGCACACAGGAAACATGTACTGATACAATAGTACGCTATTATTATACGTAACATACAGCACACAGGAAACATGTACTTATACAATAGTACGCTATTATTATACGTAACATACAGCACACAGGAAACATGTACTGATACAATAGTATACTATCATTATACGTAACATACCGCACACAGGAAACATGTACTGATACAATAGTACACTATTATTATACGTAACATATAGCACACAGGAAACATGTACTGATACACTAGTACACTATTATTATACGTAACATACAACACACAAGAAACATGTACTGATACAATAGTACACTATTATTATACGTAACATACAGCACACAGGAAACATGTACTGATACAATAGTACGCTATTATTATACGTAACATACAGCACACAGGAAACATGTACTGACACAATAGTACACTTATTATACGTAACATACAGCACACAGGAAACATGTACTGATACAATAGTACACTATTATTATACGTAACATACAGCACACAGGAAACATGTACTGATACAATAGTACACTATCATTATACGTAACATACAGCACACATGAAACATGTACTGATACAATAGTACGCTATTATTATACGTAACATACAGCACACAGGAAACATGTACTGATACAATAGTACACTATTATTATACGTAACATACAGCGCACACGAAACATGTACTGATACAATAGTACACTTATTATACGTAACATACAGCACACAGGAAACATGTACTGATACAATAGTACACTATTATTATACGTAACATACAGCACACAGGAAACATGTACTGATACAATAGTACACTATTATTATACGTAACATACAGCACACAGGAAACATGTACTGATACAATAGTACACTTATTATACGTAACATACAGCACACAGGAAACATGTACTGATACAATAGTACACTATTATTATACGTAACATACAGCACACAGGAAACATGTACTGATACAATAGTACACTATTATTATACGTAACATACAGCACACAGGAGACATGTACTGATACAATAGTACACTATTATTATACTATAGTGATTGTAAGACACGTGTCCTAATCGATATGCATCAAAATGACATGTGACTATTGTGAACACTAATAACTAAATGCTTTTAGATTGCAAATCAAGTACATTCTTATATTATGTACAAATACATAAATCAGTTTTAGAAAATTAGTGTGAACTCGTCTCAAAGGTGATTTATTAGATTTACATATTTTGTCAGTTTGTTTCGCTGATTACTTTGTAGATACATTAACGATGTGACCGAGCGTGATAAAGGCAGAGTGTCTTTAATTATATACATGGCGTCGGTAGGGCAGCAATAACTCTATAATTATATTGCAATTATATATGGAGAATAAACTTTCATTCAACACACGTTTAATTCACAGACTTGAGAATATAATTATGTGGAATGTTCACGTTATAAGTGAAAGTGAAACGAGAAGACATGCAGCGTCAGATATGATTACCTGGTAATGATGAATTACAATTCCCGTGTGCTATCTCTATATGAGATGTGATCTAAGTAATTGGTACTGCGATAACAGCTAGACCACATACATCTAATCTGGCATCTACAAATTAAACTCAACGCAGGCTTTTTTAAAATTATTAAAACAGTGCTTCAGTATTAAACATGTGTTTTGTTAAACAGTATGGGTGACAGTTCAAGGTAGCTAATTTCACTATTTATTTGCTATGCAAATCATATCCCATGTTTAAGATAAAGTCTAGTTTGTTTTTATATTTATTATAGCAAATCTATATAAAAACCCAATAAGCACATCGTACAGAATGGTGTAAAACCAGTGTATTAGCCACATACAACTGACGAATTTAATCAAAAGCCACCAAGTAAATGTCCATTACAGCTATGCCATAACTATTTTCGGACTGTATTACAAAGATGCGAACAAAACTATATATTTTAAATATAGTAAATAAAGTTAAACAGAATATAAACAAGACACACATAATATGTATAGTTTACAGTGAGACATCTACTCTTAATGTCAACATCTTGTGAATGTCACGTGACCGAAGTACAGACTACTACTAATACCAAAGTATGGTTCAACCTCGACTAAATAAGTCACAAGACCAAAAGTGCTATAAGATTGTAAAGAGAACATGGTTTTATATACGATACTAACCCAAATATAAACAGGGTATACATAATACAGTGATATGAAATACGATGTGCTTGTTATCAACGTTTTATAAATAAAAATGAAATGGTATTGTGACATCATCTTTAGTATAATTAATCTTAATGAAATTATTATTATCAGTAAAAGATTTTGAATATGAGTGTTAGTGTTAGCAGTTTCTATGTCATGTGAAGACATGTGCGCACATTATAGACGTAGACAATGTTCATCCCTTGAGCCAATCAATTTGGATTTGAATGAAAGCTGATGATTGGAATTTACAATTTCTTAGGTACGTTTATAAGCAAAGCCTCGGCTTTGTGCCTTACGCTGTGAACATACAACAGGTATTCATATTATACGCATAACCATCTGATTCATGTAATCAAGGCAACACAACAGTAATTGTAATCGAGTTGTACTCTGTTTACATTTATTTACATTTTATTTATTTCTTAACTCATAACAACCTACTGGAGGAGGTTAAAGGTTACAAAAGAAAATTCTGAATAAAAACTAATCAAATTACAATGGCTAAGAGTTTAAAGAACAACTAACCAACCTTGAACCCCACCTTATCAATGAAAACACAAACCAAATAATCACCATACATATGTAATGAAGCGTACGATGTATGAGGATATACATTCCGATATTTTGTTAAAAACCTGAATATTTTACCTTTTTCAAAAAGATAATGGAAAGAAAACGTCAGCTAAAATATCGCTTTCGCTTTCAGAGTTTGTCAGTAACATATCCAAAGTTTGCATAATCCACTCCACTAATGCAAAATCTGATCGTTCGTTTTGTACTCGATAGTACCCTAAGAAAGACCGTAATCCCGGGGTATGGAGACGTGTCGTACTTTGGGGTGGATAATTTACACGTTTGCTCTATAAATTGGTTTGGCTGCATTGCGAATAGCTTTCATATGAGGTGAGCGCATTTACACATCCATTCCGGACACCGTCGAAGTTTTTTGAAAACGTACTTTGAAGAAAGAAAGAGCTTCTTGGAAAATATGAGCCAGTTGAAATGCGAGTTGATATGTGTTTACTTGAATTTATTTATAGTATATTTATTTTATAGATATAAATAGGTCTAAATGGGCGGAGTTGAGCAACTCCCTAACGTCGATTTCATTCACTCGGTCGAAATCATCAGGGAATTTTGATATTACCTCAAAGATGTACAATTTCAGAAGTGCCCATCAATTTGTGTGTCAAAATAAATAATTAAAAAGGATGCATTTTGACCGATATTTGTGTTCATTCACGTCGATAACGCGATCAACTTCGCGCGATTAATCATGGAAAGAAACAACAACAAAAACATGCATTGATTGTTAAATTTACTTTTATTGCAACAAATCAGTGATTGCCTTGTCATATTTTGTCCGTCAGTGTTTTGATTTAATTTGCTATGTCCTTTTAATGACAGCTTTGATTATTTTCAAATTATGGGTTTGATGTAGGCATATACTAGTATATATAAGTATTTATTACTTTCCTGGGCCACCAGCCCATATACAAACATATCAAAACAATGCTTAAGATGTAACAGGTACAAGTAGAATATGATAATATTCTCGGTTATAGATCACACGGAATTAAATAATAATTAATTTGTTAACAATTGTTTACTAACTTCAAATGCTCTGAACACAAACACACAAATATTTCGTAGAATATCACCATTTGTTGCTTGAACAAGCCTTTGAAATGTATCCACGGTTGGTTGGGTTGAATAATTTTGGGGGATTAACTATCGTTATATCGTGTTATAGGCTGGGCAAATCAACAGAAAATGATATTCATCCTCAACAAAATTAGCACGACATACTTTACAGACCCTTTCCGTTGAAGACAAACCTTTGCGCCGACCTTCTTCAATTCTTAGTGGTAACACCCCACAACAAAAACAGGCAAAAATGCGGACGAGTTTCAGATTGCAATTTAAAGATAAATATTTCTCCGGTTGTAAGGTACTCTTGAACTCAATGTAATTACGTAATTTAGGTTTCAAGGACGCATTTGCTTTCCAAAGCTGTTTCTGCGTGTCGGAGACTCGCAGTACAAATTCAGAAAGAAAAACGTCCTTGCTACCTACTTCTTGAGCTAGCCAGACATACCCAAAGCCATATGAATACAAAATGTGTTTAACTGCCGTCATCCAGTTATTTATACCTAGGTCATTGAGATTACGCAACATTGAATAGGCATGCCTGGGAATTCTCGTCGGGGGGGGGGAGTTCTAAGAGTCTAAGCCAATACTTAATACAACGTTTAAGTGTGGAAACAAAGACTGGAAGTCGCCTACATTCTCCAACTATAGCTTCTTTGGCAGTATCTTGAGGGAGCCCAAGAAGCCTCCTGCATCATTTCCTATGTACTTTTTCAATTTGAAATCCTCATATTTCAGATCCGTGACACAGAATAGGAAATATAATTGAATTAAATAATTTGAAATGGGTGTCAAAATGAACCCCGTTAAGGTAGAGATGCAGGTTGGGAGACTATATTTCTAATTGGCTCTAATTACTGTAATTACATGAGTAAAATATACTTTTTACCCATCAAGTTATATATCATTTGAAAGAGTTTTATTTAAACTTTCGAGTTTTATGGTTTACAATAATGTACTATGATACCATATTGAGTGGTGTTGATTTTAGGTTAAAATCATGCATTTTAGGTGAAAGTGCACTTAAAACTATTTAACTTTTGAATGCATACCCTTATTTTAATTTAAGAACACTTATTTAAAACTTCATCTGTTTATTAGGAACATAATGGCTTATTTATTAGTGTTTCCATTGAAAAGTTTTTACACAGTGCTCTTTGAAACATTCACATTTTATAAATCGTTCACAGTTAACAGAGCCGCTAATTGGCAGCTCTATTGTTTCTGTTCCAGCGAAGACAGTGAAACCATACGAAGCCATTTACTTAGGATATACCTAAATTTCATTGAAAACAAATGAACCGTCTAGAAGTTAAATAGTTTTAAAGTTGAAATTTTGAGTGAAAAATGAAACTGAGATAATCGCCATTTTATAAAAAAAAGTTTTAAAACGAATCATTCGCTTCATGTGTGTAACAGAATCTCCTAGAAATACACCATACACTGTAATTTGCTGATGTTAAATCATCAGGTAAAATAATAAAATAAAAATATTTACAATTCAAGGGAAACGGACAAAAATCGTCCGCGAAGTCTCAACCTTGCATGAAAACTGTCATGGCGTAGTGTTATCAATTCCACTGAAAGAGGAACACAATGGATTACGTAAAGCCGATGAGATATTCATACAGTTATATAAACATAGCGATCGCCATTGGGTGGGTTGATTCTAAATTTACCTTTCCTCAAACCAGGGTCTATGCTCAAACCACAGGCGCCTTAAACCTTTACAAAAATACTTTGTATGACGCAGTTTCAGGTTGACCAGGTTGATATGGGCCGTAATACTTTGCTACACAACGGCTATTCGCAGTTTTTACTACTCAATCATCCAAACGTCGGTGAAACAAATTGAAATGAAGTCACATTGAAAGGGGAACTATTGTAAATCGAGACAGGTTTAATTCAACTACAGACGAGACAGGTCGATGCAAATTAAACGAACCCTGATCTCTGGAAATACCTCATTCATAGAGTGCTATAGTACCAGAGGTCGCCGATCACAACCATACAACGTAGTTTGCTACATCGCTACCGGTGCATGCTAGCTGACAAGGGGGTTTCCGATTAAGGTAACCAAGATGGCATCGCAGAGTGCATGATTTTTCCGCGGTGTTTAAAAACAGCATCTCATTGCCGATTTTTCGGTAATTCCAGAGCATTTTTTTTATTTTTAATTAACCAAGCATTTTATGTTTGTGTATTTTGACACTGTAAAGTTAGTTATCGATGACAGCAACAGCTGTGTTGTTTGTCAATTGCATCGCAATTCTATCAGCACGATAATCGTTACAGCGAAACGAAAAATGTTTACTTCAGTGTTAAAATGTCGTTGGAGTAAAAATGTGTGGAAACATTTTTTAGTTTCACCATGGAACTTATAGTTCCATGGTTTCACCCACAATGCGAAACAGCTTGAAATCTATGCGCCAAGAAAACAAAAGAAATTGTGGCCTTGTTTTGCACGAAAATTAAATCGCCCTATCGACGCTACCTCCTACATGAAAATAAATGAAAAATCAATTTCTTTAAGGGTGAAAAAGTTTACTTATCAGTTACAAGTGTATGTTTTGTTTCATTCTGCTTGCCTGCTGGAAGCGTCTACGTCTTGTCTGTTTTTGTAGTTTGCTAGTTGATCGCGCTTGAGGTAAGTAAACAGAGAGCCAGGATAGGAAGTCGCACACCGGCTGCTCCGTAACTGAGGCCAGCAATCATTTGAATATAACATCAACAGTGACTTGTCAATCAAAGAGCAACGCAAACAAACTTTCAGGACTTTTAATCACATACGCGTTCCTCGGTTCCCTATATTTTAAAAATGATTTTTGAGTATGTTCCAACAATGACAATGCTCCGAAATGTTAGCACTATCTAGCCAAGACTGTCTGGGTAAGAAAAATAAAAAAAAAATTCAATCTGAGTGCCCACGAACCTGCATCTCTACCTTAAGTTTAACAGATACCGATGAAAGAATCCTAAGCGTTTTCCCAGACTGGTCCGCCTTTGCGGAAACCATAACTTTTGTTTTTTTGTAAATTAACTTTCATACACCACTTGCTACAAAATTGCGATAACATATTAATCAAATTCTGCAGGTTTGGAATTGAGTCACTAAAAATGGCTACATCATCTGCATAAAGTAAAGCGAATAGATTATAAATGTCCTGTGTTAGTTGAATCCCCAAATTTCTCGAGTTAACTAACATCAAATTTAATTCTTCAATAAAGAAACTAAATAAAATAGGGCTCAACATACATCCTTGTCTGACCCCTATCGGACATTCAAAGGAACTTGAAAGATTCGATTCAGATTTGACATAAGACTTAACATTACTATACATAGAACGCAAGATACAAAACATGTTACCATGGATACCAATTGTTAATAATTTATATAATAATAGTGAATGATTTATCTTGTCGAATGTTTTAGAAAAACCCACGAAGAAACAATAAAATTCACCACCCCTTTTAGCCAAATACTTCTGCACAATAGCATACAAAACAAAAATATTATCTATAGTACTGTGATTATTTCGAAAACCCGATTGACAATCGGATAACACGCCATTATGTTCTGCCCATAAACTTAGCCTTTCATTTAAGATTGCTGTAAAAATCTTTCCTAAAACATTTAATAATGATATCGCCCGGTAGTTGTTTACATCATTTTCTCCCCGTACTTCAATATGGGAATAACAACACCCGATGCCCAATCTTTCGGACAGTTACCTGAATTGTAAATAAAGTTGAACAGAAGGGTTAGAACAGGAAGAATAATTGGGCCGAAAATTTAAAAAAAATCTTTTGAAAATCCATCGTCACATGGCGCTTTAATATGCTTAAGTTTATTTAAACTTTCCAAAATTTCATCCTCCGTAATTTGTTGGTTCAAATGATCAGCCTCACCATTATTTTGGACGGACAACCCTGAAATTTCCCCATGTAAAACTGCTTCATCAACTGTATTCATGAAAACATGATGACATATACTAGTAGTCCTTAACCGTTATTGTTTTGCCCTTCCCGTGACGGTTTATCCACACGCTTTTATGAAAGTAAAATGCATAGGTCATATGCCGTGGTCATACTGAGGCCAGTGAGTGCTATCAGTGAGCTTAATCAGAATAGTAAACAGCAATACACCGTTTTCTGTATTTATTAAAAAAGTTGAAATTATTGTTTAAAGCGCGGTGGTCGTCGCGCAGCGCGTGTTCGAATTTCATGTACTGAATAAACAATGTATTTTACACGCGTTGTATACGTCGCCATGAGTCCCATATCGAACAGAACGCGGCACGACAACCACCGCCCTTTAAGTCACATTCACGTTGTTCACGAATGTCACTATCACTCATATAATACTGAAGTTTCACTCACTGAATAATACGCTTCTTTCAGTTTTAAAAGATGGGCATTTCAAGACAAAATGCAAATAATCATCAATGCTAACATTGCATTTCTATCTTCCAAATTAATTTTAGGCTTGTTTGCTGATGCCCAAGTTCAATTTCTAAGTTGTGGGCACTTCGAAATCTAATTGTTAGCAATTAAAACACTCACTCAAAACATTGTGTGCGTTATATTAACAACCAACAACCCATCACAAAACGGAAGCCTTGTGTAGCCAGTTACTTGGTATCCATGCATGTCTGTTATAATAAAGCACTATTGTGTAGTGGCGTGAAGCTAGGCGATTAGGTGCCGTACGCGAGCGCCGGTTCGAGTCACGCACGCAGTACGTATTTACTATAATTAGACATAGTCTTTACCTTGCCGTTTATTCGGTGTTATTTGCTTACTTTACTTCCTATGTCGACAGCAACTATGAGTTTAAAAATTATTTCTCAGTACTTATTCACTGTTAAAATGCTGTACCGTTACTTTCACCATCCTACTACAGCCAGATCTGAAGGCCTTTGCCGCATTCTGGCCATGCTGTGTGGCGCGTATCGCGTGGACGGGTTTCATGTTCTCTGCACGTAATAAGCTCGGTTATTAAGCATCCTTTATTGGGGATGCCCGGTGGCCGAGGGGAAGACGTGTAGTGGCGTGAAGCTAGGCGATTAGGTGCCGTACGCGAGCGCCGGTTCGAGTCACGCACGCAGTACGTATTTACTATAATTAGACATAGTCTTTACCTTGCCGTTTATTCGGTGTTATTTGCTTACTTTACTTCCTATGTCGACAGCAACTATGAGTTTAAAAATTATTTCTCAGTACTTATTCACTGTTAAAATGCTGTACCGTTACTTTCACCATCCTACTACAGCCAGATCTGAAGGCCTTTGCCGCATTCTGGCCATGCTGTGTGGCGCGTATCGCGTGGACGGGTTTCATGTTCTCTGCACGTAATAAGCTCGGTTATTAAGCATCCTTTATTGGGGATGCCCGGTGGCCGAGGGGAAGACGTGTAGTGGCGTGAAGCTAGGCGATTAGGTGCCGTACGCGAGCGCCGGTTCGAGTCACGCACGCAGTACGTATTTACTATAATTAGACATAGTCTTTACCTTGCCGTTTATTCGGTGTTATTTGCTTACTTTACTTCCTATGTCGACAGCAACTATGAGTTTAAAAATTATTTCTCAGTACTTATTCACTGTTAAAATGCTGTACCGTTACTTTCACCATCCTACTACAGCCAGATCTGAAGGCCTTTGCCGCATTCTGGCCATGCTGTGTGGCGCGTATCGCGTGGACGGGTTTCATGTTCTCTGCACGTAATAAGCTCGGTTATTAAGCATCCTTTATTGGGGATGCCCGGTGGCCGAGGGGAAGACGTGTAGTGGCGTGAAGCTAGGCGATTAGGTGCCGTACGCGAGCGCCGGTTCGAGTCACGCACGCAGTACGTATTTACTATAATTAGACATAGTCTTTACCTTGCCGTTTATTCGGTGTTATTTGCTTACTTTACTTCCTATGTCGACAGCAACTATGAGTTTAAAAATTATTTCTCAGTACTTATTCACTGTTAAAATGCTGTACCGTTACTTTCACCATCCTACTACAGCCAGATCTGAAGGCCTTTGCCGCATTCTGGCCATGCTGTGTGGCGCGTATCGCGTGGACGGGTTTCATGTTCTCTGCACGTAATAAGCTCGGTTATTAAGCATCCTTTATTGGGGATGCCCGGTGGCCGAGGGGAAGACGTGTAGTGGCGTGAAGCTAGGCGATTAGGTGCCGTACGCGAGCGCCGGTTCGAGTCACGCACGCAGTACGTATTTACTATAATTAGACATAGTCTTTACCTTGCCGTTTATTCGGTGTTATTTGCTTACTTTACTTCCTATGTCGACAGCAACTATGAGTTTAAAAATTATTTCTCAGTACTTATTCACTGTTAAAATGCTGTACCGTTACTTTCACCATCCTACTACAGCCAGATCTGAAGGCCTTTGCCGCATTCTGGCCATGCTGTGTGGCGCGTATCGCGTGGACGGGTTTCATGTTCTCTGCACGTAATAAGCTCGGTTATTAAGCATCCTTTATTGGGGATGCCCGGTGGCCGAGGGGAAGACGTGTAGTGGCGTGAAGCTAGGCGATTAGGTGCCGTACGCGAGCGCCGGTTCGAGTCACGCACGCAGTACGTATTTACTATAATTAGACATAGTCTTTACCTTGCCGTTTATTCGGTGTTATTTGCTTACTTTACTTCCTATGTCGACAGCAACTATGAGTTTAAAAATTATTTCTCAGTACTTATTCACTATTGGGAATGTTGACAAAGTATTGTATTGCTATTATATAAGATTTCTAATTAAACATTATAGTGTACGTAGTTGAACCATGAGTGTACAGTGCAAGGTGTCAAGTAGAGTTTTCTCTCACTTTCAATGTATTTCAAACATTTATCACACATTGCTGCCATGTTTTTAAGCCAATTCTCTCTAGTTAATTTGACAGTGTGGTGGTCTGTAATGGGATGTCTTAAATTAATATTTTGTCTATAATGGGATATGTTTTTAAGGTCAAACTTGTATATAATTGGCTGCACATCCCTATCAAACTAAAATTTAAGCATCTGAATGTAATCGCCCACGTATTTAAATCAATGGCAATGTTGTTTCTACAACAGCGCAATGATGTTAGCAGTGTAGGCAAGCCTGAGTATCATTAGTTACGTACATTGAGACACGGTATCCTCCAGTAACTGTGATTGAGACAGAAAATTGCAGGCGGTGTAGTGGGACAGAAAAGACAAAGCGACTTTCGATGTTATGCAAATAAGTATTGTCTGGCGCAGACCCAATACTCGTACCATGGACGCACGAACACGTGGGATATGCATGGGGGGGGGGGGGGTCATGAGAGGGCGCTGTCCGATCTGAGTGGAACGTTTCGAAACCAGCCGTATTGTCGAAGCAAAAAACGTCCCCTCTACGAATTGATGAAATCATTTCAGCGACTTCTTTACAGAATAATCCTGGACGAAACATTACATATTGTATCTATCGCACAACAAATAAACCGACGTATAGGTGAGCTCTACACGTGGTTTTAAACCGACGTATATGAGAGCTCAACGCAAACATTGGTTTTAAACCGACGTATAGGTGAGCTCTACACGTGGTTTTAAACCGACGTATATGAGAGCTCAACGCAAACATTGGTTTTAAACCGACGTATAGGTGAGCTCTACGCGTGGTTTTAAACCTACGTATAGGTGAGCTCTACGCGTGGTTTTAAACCGACGTATAGGTGAGCTCTACACGTGGTTTTAAACCGACGTATAGGTGAGCTCTACCAGTGGTTTTAAACCGACGTATAGGTGAGCTCTACACGTGGTTTTAAACCAATGTATAGGTGAGCTCTACGCGTGGTTTTAAACCAACGTTCAGGTGAGCTCTACACGTGGTTTTAAACCGACGTATAGGTGAGCTCTACCAGTGGTTTTAAACCGACGTTCAGGTGAGCTCTACACGTGGTTTTAAACCGACGTATAGGTGAGCTCTACGCGTGGTTTTAAACCGACGTTCAGGTGAGCTCTACACGTGGTTTTAAACCGACGTATGGGTGAGCTCTACGCGTGGTTTTAAACCGATGAATAGGTGAGCTCTACGCGTGGTTTTAAACCGACGTATAGGTGAGCTCTACGCGTGGTTTTAAACCGATGTATAAGTGAGCTCTACACGTGGTTTTAAACCGACGTATAGGTGAGCTCTACGCGTGGTTTTAAACCGACATATAAGTGAGCTCTGCGCGTGGTTTTAAACCGACGTATAGGTGAGCTCTACGCGTGGTTTTAAACCGACGTATAGGTGAGCTCTACACGTGGTTTTAAACCGACGTATAGGTGAGCGCTACGCGTTGTTTTAAACCGACGTATAGGTGAGCTCTACGCGTGGATTTAAACCGACGTATAGGTGAGCTCTTCGCGTGGTTTTAAACCGACGTATACGTGAGCTCTACACGTGGTTTTAAACCGATGTATAAGTGAGCTCTACACGTGGTTTTAAACCGACGTATAGGTGAGCTCTACGCGTGGTTTTAAACCGACATATAAGTGAGCTCTGCGCGTGGTTTTAAACCGACGTATAGGTGAGCTCTACGCGTGGTTTTAAACCGACGTATAGGTGAGCTCTACACGTGGTTTTAAACCGACGTATAGGTGAGCGCTACGCGTTGTTTTAAACCGACGTATAGGTGAGCTCTACGCGTGGATTTAAACCGACGTATAGGTGAGCTCTTCGCGTGGTTTTAAACCGACGTATACGTGAGCTCTACACGTGGTTTTAAACCGACGTATAGGTGAGCTCTACGCGTTGTTTTAAACCGACGTATAGGTGAGCTCTACGCGTGGATTTAAACCAATGTATAAGTGAGCTCTACGCATGGTTTTAAACCGACGTATAGGTGAGCTCTACCAGTGGTTTTAAACCGACGTATAGGTGAGCTCTACACGTGGTTTTAAACCGATGTATAGGTGAGCTCTACGCGTGGTTTTAAACCGATGTTCAGGTGAGCTCTACACGTGGTTTTAAACAGACGTATAGGTGAGCTCTACGCGTGGTTTTAAACCGAGGAATAGGTGAGCTCTACGCGTGGTTTTAAACCGACGTGTAGGTGAGCTCTACGCGTGGTTTTAAACCGATGTATAAGTGAGCTCTACACGTGGTTTTAAACCGACGTATAGGTGAGCTCTACGCGTGGTTTTAAACCGACATATAAGTGAGCTCTACGCGTGGTTTTAAACCGACGTATAGGTGAGCTCTACGCGTGGTTTTAAACCGACGTATTGGTGAGCTCTACACGTGGGTTTAAACCGACGTATAGGTGAGCTCTACGCGTTGTTTTAAACCGACGTATAGGTGAGCTCTACGCGTGGATTTAAACCGATGTGTAAGTGAGCTCTACGCGTGGTTTTAAACCGATGTATAGGTGAGTCTACACGTGGTTTTAAACCGACGTATAGGTGAGCTCTACACGTGGTTTTAAACCGATGTATAGGTGAGCTCTACGCGTGGTTTTAAACCGACGTTCAGGTGAGCTCTACACGTGGTTTTAAACCGACGTATAGGTGAGCTCTATGTGTGGTTTTAAACCGAAGAATAGGTGAGCTCTACGCGTGGTTTTAAACCGACGTATAGGTGAGCTCTACGCGTGGTTTTAAACCGATGTTTAAGTGAGCTCTACGCGTGGTTTTAAACCGACGTATAGGTGAGCTCTACGCGTGGTTTTAAACCGACATATAAGTGAGCTCTACGCGTGGTTTTAAACCGACGTATAGGTGAGCTCTATGCGTGGTTTGAAACCGACGTATAGGTGAGCTCTACACATGGTTTTAAACCGACGTATAGGTGAACTCTACGCGTTGTTTTAAACCGACGTATAGGTGAGCTCTACGCGTGGTTTTAAACCGATGTATAGGTGAGCTCTATGCGTGGTTTTAAACCGACGTATAGGTGAGCTCTACACGTGGTTTTAAACCGATGTATAGGTGAGCTCTACGCGTGGTTTTAAACTGACGTATAGGTGAGCTCTACGCGTGGTTTTAAACCGACGTATAGGTGAGCTCTACATGTGGTTTTAAACCGACGTATAGGTGAGCTCAACGCGTGGTTTTAAACCGACGTTCAGGTGAGCTCTACACATGGTTTTAAACCGACGTATAGGTGAGCTCTACGCGTGGTTTTAAACCGAAGAATAGGTGAGCTCTACGCGTGGTTTTAAACCGACGTATAGGTGAGCTCTACGCGTGGTTTTAAACCGATGTATAAGTGAGCTCTACGCGTGGTTTTAAACCGACGTATAGGTGAGCTCTACGCGTGGTTTTAAACCGACGTATAGGTGAGCTCTACGCGTGGTTTTAAACCGACGTATAGGTGAGCTCTACGCATGGTTTTAAACCGACGTATAGTTGAGCTCTACTCGTGGTTTTAAACCGACGTATAGGTGAGCTCTACGCATGGTTTTAAACTGACATATAATTGAGCTCTACCAGTGGTTTTAAACCGACGTATAGGTGAGCTCTACACGTGGTTTTAAACCGATGTATAGGTGAGCTCTACGCATGGTTTTAAACCGACGTTCAGGTGAGCTCTACACATGGTTTTAAACCGACGTATAGGTGAGCTCTACGCGTGGTTTTAAACCGAAGAATAGGTGAGCTCTACGCGTGGTTTTAAACCGACGTATAGGTGATCTCTACGCGTGGTTTTAAACCGATGTATAAGTGAGCTCTACGCGTGGTTTTAAACCGACGTATAGGTGAGCTCTATACATGGTTTTAAACTGACGTATAGGTGAGCTCAACGCGTGGTTTTAAACCGACGTATAGGTGAGCTCTACGCGTGGTTTTAAACCGACGTATAGATGAGCTCTACGCGTGGTTTTAAACCGACGTATAGGTGAGCTCTACTCGTGGTTTTAAACCGACGTATAGGTGAGCTCTACGCATGGTTTTAAACTGACATATAGTTGAGCTCTACCAGTGGTTTTAAACCGACGTATAGGTGAGCTCTACACGTGGTTTTAAACCGATGTATAGGTGAGCTCTACGCGTGGTTTTAAACCGACGTTCAGGAGAGCTCTACACATGGTTTTAAACCGACGTATAGGTGAGCTCTACGCGTGGTTTTAAACCGAAGAATAGGTGAGCTCTATGCGTGGTTTTAAACCGACGTATAGGTGAGCTCTACGCGTGGTTTTAAACCGATGTATAAGTGAGCTCTACGCGTGGTTTTAAACCGACGTATAGGTGAGCTCTACGCGTGGTTTTAAACCGACGTATAGGTGAGCTCTATGCGTGGTTTTAAACCGACGTATAGGTGAGCTCTACGCGTGGTTTTAAACCGACGTATAGGTGAGCTCTACTCGTGGTTTTAAACCGACGTATAGGTGAGCTCTACGCATGGTTTTAAACTGACATATAGTTGAGCTCTACCAGTGGTTTTAAACCGACGTATAGGTGAGCTCTACACGTGGTTTTAAACCGATGTATAGGTGAGCTCTACGCGTGGTTTTAAACCGACGTTCAGGTGAGCTCTACACGTGGTTTTAAACCGACGTATAGGTGAGCTCTACGCGTGGTTTTAAACCGAAGAATAGGTGAGCTCTATGCGTGGTTTTAAACCGACGTATAGGTGAGCTCTACGTGTGGTTTTAAACCGATGTATAAGTGAGCTCTACGCGTGGTTTTAAACCGACGTATAGGTGAGCTCTACGCGTGGTTTTAAACCGACGTATAGGTGAGCTCTACGCGTGGTTTTAAACCGACATATAAGTGAGCTCTACGCGTGGTTTTAAAATGACGTACAGGTGAGCTCTACACGTGGTTTTAAACCGACGTATAGGTGAGCTCTACGCGTTGTTTTAAACCGACGTATAGGTGAGCTCTACGCATTGTTTTAAACCGATGTATAAGTGAGCTCTACGCATGGTTTTAAACCGACGTATAGGTGAGCTCTACGCGTGGTTTTAAACCGACGTATAGGTGAGCTCTACGCGTGGTTTTAAACCGACGTATAGGTGAGCTCTACACGTGGTTTTAAACCGACGTATAGGTGAGCTCTACACGTGGTTTTAAACCGACGTATAGGTGAGCTCTACGCGTTGTTTTAAACCGATGTATAAGTGAGCTCTACGCATGGTTTTAAACCGACGAACAGGTGAGCTCTACGCATGGTTTTAAAGTGACGTACAGGTGAGCTCTACGCGTGGTTTTAAACCAACGTATAGGTGAGCTCTACGCGTGGTTTTAAACTGACATATAATTGAGCTCTACCAGTGGTTTTAAACCGACGTATAGGTGAGCTCTACACGTGGTTTTAAACCGATGTATAGGTGAGCTCTACGCGTGGTTTTAAACCGACGTTCAGGTGAGCTCTACACATGGTTTTAAACCGACGTATAGGTGAGCTCTACGCGTGGTTTTAAACCGAAGAATAGGTGAGCTCTACGCGTGGCTTTAAACCGACGTATAGGTGAGCTCTACGCGTGGTTTTAAACCAATGTATAAGTGAGCTCTACGCGTGGTTTTAAACCGACGTATAGGTGAGCTCTATACAGGGTTTTAAACTGACGTATAGGTGAGCTCAACGCGTGGTTTTAAACCGACGTATAGGTGAGCTCTACGCGTGGTTTTAAACCGACGTATAGATGAGCTCTACGCGTGGTTTTAAACCGACGTATAGGTGAGCTCTACTCGTGGTTTTAAACCGACGTATAGGTGAGCTCTACGCATGGTTTTAAACTGACATATAGTTGAGCTCTACCAGTGGTTTTAAACCGACGTATAGGTGAGCTCTACACGTGGTTTTAAACCGATGTATAGGTGAGCTCTACGCGTGGTTTTAAACCGACGTTCAGGAGAGCTCTACACATGGTTTTAAACCGACGTATAGGTGAGCTCTACGCGTGGTTTTAAACCGAAGAATAGGTGAGCTCTATGCGTGGTTTTAAACCGACGTATAGGTGAGCTCTACGCGTGGTTTTAAACCGATGTATAAGTGAGCTCTACGCGTGGTTTTAAACCGACGTATAGGTGAGCTCTACGCGTGGTTTTAAACCGACGTATAGGTGAGCTCTATGCGTGGTTTTAAACCGACGTATAGGTGAGCTCTACGCGTGGTTTTAAACCGACGTATAGGTGAGCTCTACTCATGGTTTTAAACCGACGTATAGGTGTGCTCTACGCATGGTTTTAAACTGACATATAGTTGAGCTCTACCAGTGGTTTTAAACCGACGTATAGGTGAGCTCTACACGTGGTTTTAAACCGATGTATAGGTGAGCTCTACGCGTGGTTTTATACCGACGTTCAGGTGAGCTCTACACGTGGTTTTAAACCGACGTATAGGTGAGCTCTACGCGTGGTTTTAAACCGAAGAATAGGTGAGCTCTATGCGTGGTTTTAAACCGACGTATAGGTGAGCTCTACGTGTGGTTTTAAACCGATGTATAAGTGAGCTCTACGCGTGGTTTTAAACCGACGTATAGGTGAGCTCTACGCGTGGTTTTAAACCGACGTATAGGTGAGCTCTACGCGTGGTTTTAAACCGACATATAAGTGAGCTCTACACGTGGTTTTAAACCGATGTATAGGTGAGCTCTACGCGTGGTTTTAAACCGACGTTCAGGAGAGCTCTACGCGTTGTTTTAAACCGACGTATAGGTGAGCTCTACGCATTGTTTTAAACCGATGTATAAGTGAGCTCTACGCATGGTTTTAAACCGACGTATAGGTGAGCTCTACGCGTGGTTTTAAACCGATGTATAAGTGAGCTCTACGCGTGGTTTTAAACCGACGTATAGGTGAGCTCTACGCGTGGTTTTAAACCGACGTATAGGTGAGCTCTACGCGTGGTTTTAAACCGACGTATAGGTGAGCTCTACGCGTGGTTTTAAACCGACGTATAGGTGAGCTCTACTCATGGTTTTAAACCGACGTATAGGTGTGCTCTACGCATGGTTTTAAACTGACATATAGTTGAGCTCTACCAGTGGTTTTAAACCGACGTATAGGTGAGCTCTACACGTGGTTTTAAACCGATGTATAGGTGAGCTCTACGCGTGGTTTTATACCGACGTTCAGGTGAGCTCTACACGTGGTTTTAAACCGACGTATAGGTGAGCTCTACGCGTGGTTTTAAACCGAAGAATAGGTGAGCTCTATGCGTGGTTTTAAACCGACGTATAGGTGAGCTCTACGTGTGGTTTTAAACCGATGTATAAGTGAGCTCTACGCGTGGTTTTAAACCGACGTATAGGTGAGCTCTACGCGTGGTTTTAAACCGACGTATAGGTGAGCTCTACGCGTGGTTTTAAACCGACATATAAGTGAGCTCTACGCGTGGTTTTAAAATGACGTACAGGTGAGCTCTACACGTGGTTTTAAACCGACGTATAGGTGAGCTCTACGCGTTGTTTTAAACCGACGTATAGGTGAGCTCTACGCATTGTTTTAAACCGATGTATAAGTGAGCTCTACGCATGGTTTTAAACCGACGTATAGGTGAGCTCTACGCGTGGTTTTAAACCGACGTATAGGTGAGCCCTACGCGTGGTTTTAAACCGACGTATAGGTGAGCTCTACACGTGGTTTTAAACCGACGTATAGGTGAGCTCTACACGTGGTTTTAAACCGACGTATAGGTGAGCTCTACGCGTTGTTTTAAACCGATGTATAAGTGAGCTCTACGCATGGTTTTAAACCGACGTACAGGTGAGCTCTACGCATGGTTTTAAAGTGACGTACAGGTGAGCTCTACGCGTGGTTTTAAACCGACGTATAGGTGAGCTCTACGCGTGGTTTTAAACCGACGTATAGATGAGCTCTACGCGTGGTTTTAAACCGACATATAGGTGAACTCGACACGTGGTTTTAAACCAATGTATAGGTGAGCTCTACACGTGGTTTTAAACCGACGTATAGGTGAGCTCTACGCGTGGTTTTAAACCGACGTATTGGTGAGCTCCACGCGTGGTTTTAAACCGACGTATAGGTGAGCTCTACACGTGGGTTTAAACCGACGTACAGGTGAGCTCTACACGTGGTTTTAAACCGATGTATAGGTGAGCTCTACGCATGGTTTTAAACCGATGTATGGGTGAGCTCTACGCGTGGTTTTAAACCGACGTATAGGTGAGCTCTACACGTTGTTTTAAACTGACGTATAGGTGAGCTCTACGCGTTGTTTTAAACCGATGTATAAGTGAGCTCTACGCGTGGTTTTAAACCGACGTATAGGTGAGCTCTACGCGTGGTTTTAAACCGACGTATAGGTGAGCTCTACGCGTGGTTTTAAACCGACGTATAGGTGAGCTCTACACGTGGTTTTAAACCGACGTATAGGTGAGCTCTACACGTGGTTTTAAACCGACGTATAGGTGAGCTCTACACGTTGTTTTAAACCGATGTATATGTGAGCTCTACGCATGGTTTTAAACCGACATACAGGTGAGCTCTTCGCGTGGTTTTAAACCGACGTATAGGTGAGCTCTATTCGTGGTTTTAAACCGACGTATAGATGAGCTCTACGCGTGGTTTTAAACCGACGTATAGGTGAGCTCTATGCGTGGTTTTAAACCGACGTATAGATGAGTTCTACGCGTGGTTTTAAACCGACGTATAGGTGAGCTCTACTCGTGGTTTTAAACCGACGTATAGGTGAGCCCTACACGTGGTTTTAAACCGACGCATAGGTGAGCTCTATGCGTTGTATTAAACCGATGTATGAGAGAGCTCTACGCGTGGTTTTGAACCGATGTATAGCTGAGCTCTACGCATGGTTTTAAACCGACGTATAGATGAGCTCTACGTGTGGTTTTAAACCGACGTATAGATGAGCTCTACGCATGGTTTTAAACCGACGTATAGGTGAGCTCTACTCGTGGTTTTAAACCGACGTATAGGTGAGCTCTACATGTGGTTTTAAACCGACGTATAGGTGAGCTCTACGTGTGGTTTTAAACCGACGTATAGGTGAGCTCTGCGCGTGGTTTTAAACCGACGTATTGGTGAGCTCTACGCGTGGTTTTAAAACGACGTATAGTGAGCTCTACGCATTGTTTTAAACCGATGTATAAGTGAGCTCTACGTGTGGTTTTAAACCGACGTATAGGTGAGCTCTACGCGTGGTTTTAAATCGACGTATAGGTGAGCTCTACGCGTGGTTTTAAACCAACGTATAGGTGAGCTCTACGCGTGGTTTTAAACCGACTTATAGGTGAGCTCTACGCGTGGTTTTCAACCGACATATAGGTGAGCTCTACGCGTTGTTTTAAACCGACATATAAGTGAGCTCTACGCATGGTTTTAAACTGACGTTCAGGTGAGCTCTACGCGCTGTTTTAAACCGATGTATAAGTGAGCTCTACGTGTGGTGTTAAACCGACGTATAGGTGAGCTCTACACGTGGTTTTAAACCGATGTATAGGTGAGCTCTACACGTGGTTTTATACCGACGTATAGGTGAGCTCTACACATGGTTTTAAACCGACATATAGGTGAGCTCTACGCGTGGTTTTAAACCGACGTATAGGTGAGCTCTACACGTGGTTTTAAACCGACGTATAGGTGAGCTCTACACGTGGTTTTAAAGAGACATATAGGTGAGCTCTACGCGTGGTTTTAAACCGACGTACAGGTGAGCTCTACACGTGGTTTTAAACCGACGTACAGGTGAGCTCTACACGTGGTTTTAAACCGACGTATAGGTGAGCTCTACGCGTGGTTTTAAACCGACGTATAGGTGAGCTCTACGCGTGGTTTTAAACCGACGTACAGGTGAGCTCTACGTGTGGTTTTAAACCGACGTACAGGTGAGCTCTACGCGTGATTTTAAACCGACGTACAGGTGAGCTCTACGCGTGGTTTTAAACCGACGTATAGGTGAGCTCTACGCATGGTTTTAAACCGACGTATAGGTGAGCTCTATGCGTGGTTTTAAACCGATGTATAGGTGAGCTCTACACGTGGTTTTAAACCGACGTATAGGTGAGCTCTACGCGTAGTTTTAAACCGACGTATAGGTGAGCTCTACACGTGGTTTTAAACCGACGTACAGGTGAGCTCTACACGTGGTTTTAAACCGATGTATAGGTGAGCTCTACGCATGGTTTTAAACCGATGTATGGGTGAGCTCTACGCGTGGTTTTAAACCGACGTATAGGTGAGCTCTACGCGTTGTTTTAAACTGACGTATAGGTGAGCTCTACGCGTTGTTTTAAACCGATGTATAAGTGAGCTCTACGCGTGGTTTTAAACCGACGTATAGGTGAGCTCTACGCGTGGTTTTAAACCGACGTATAGGTGAGCTCTACGCGTGGTTTTAAACCGACGTATAGGTGATCTCTACACGTGGTTTTAAACCGACGTATAGGTGAGCTCTACACGTGGTTTTAAACCGACGTATAGGTGAGCTCTACACGTTGTTTTAAACCGATGTATATGTGAGCTCTACGCATGGTTTTAAACCGACGTACAGGTGAGCTCTTCGCGTGGTTTTAAACCGACGTATAGGTGAGCTCTACGCGTGGTTTTAAACCGACGTATAGATGAGCTCTACGCGTGGTTTTAAACCGACGTATAGGTGAGCTCTATGCGTGGTTTTAAACCGACGTATAGATGAGCTCTACGCGTGGTTTTAAACCGACGTATAGGTGAGCTCTACTCGTGGTTTTAAAGCGACGTATAGGTGAGCCCTACACGTGGTTTTAAACCGACGCATAGGTGAGCTCTACACGTGGTTTTAAACCGACGTATAGGTGAGCTCTACGCGTTGTTTTAAACCGATGTATAAGTGAGCTCTACGCATGGTTTTAAACCGACGTACAGGTGAGCTCTACGCATGGTTTTAAAGTGACGTACAGGTGAGCTCTACGCGTGGTTTTAAACCGACGTATAGGTGAGCTCTACGCGTGGTTTTAAACCGACGTATAGATGAGCTCTACGCGTGGTTTTAAACCGACATATAGGTGAACTCGACACGTGGTTTTAAACCAATGTATAGGTGAGCTCTACGCGTGGTTTTAAACCGACGTATAGGTGAGCTCTACGCGTGGTTTTAAACCGACGTATTGGTGAGCTCCACGCGTGGTTTTAAACCGACGTATAGGTGAGCTCTACACGTGGTTTTAAACCGACGTACAGGTGAGCTCTACACGTGGTTTTAAAATGATGTATAGGTGAGCTCTACGCATGGTTTTAAACCGATGTATGGGTGAGCTCTACGCGTGGTTTTAAACCGACGTATAGGTGAGCTCTACGCGTTGTTTTAAACTGACGTATAGGTGAGCTCTACGCGTTGTTTTAAACCGATGTATAAGTGAGCTCTACGCGTGGTTTTAAACCGACGTATAGGTGAGCTCTACGCGTGGTTTTAAACCGACGTATAGGTGAGCTCTACGCGTGGTTTTAAACCAACGTATAGGTGAGCTCTACACGTGGTTTTAAACTGACGTACAGGTGAGCTCTACGCGTGATTTTAAACCGACGTACAGGTGAGCTCTACGCGTGGTTTTAAACCGACGTATAGGTGAGCTCTACGCATGGTATTAAACCGACGTATAGGTGAGCTCTATGCGTGGTTTTAAACCGATGTATAGGTGAGCTCTACACGTGGTTTTAAACCGACGTATAGGTGAGCTCTACGCGTAGTTTTAAACCGACATATAGGTGAGCTCTACACGTGGTTTTAAACCGACGTATAGGTGAGCTCTACACGTAGTTTTAAACTGATGTATAGGTGAGCTCTACGCGTGGTTTTAAACCGACGTATAGGTGAGCTCTACGCGTGGTTTTAAACCGACGTATAGGTGAGCTCTACGCGTGGTTTTAAACCGACGTATATGTGAACTCTACGCGTGGTTTTAAACCGACGTATAGGTGAGCTCTACGCATTGTTTTAAACCGACGTATAGGTGAGCTCTACGCGTGGTTTTAAACTGACGTATAGGTGAGCTCTACACGTGGTTTTAAACCGACGTATAGGTGAGCTCTACACATGGTTTTAAACCAATGTATAGGTGAGCTCTACACGTGGTTTTAAACCGACGTATAGGTGAGCTCTACTCGTGGTTTTAAACCAACGTATAGGTGAGCTCTACACGTGGTTTTAAACCGACGTATAGGTGAGCTCTACGCGTGGTTTTAAACCAACATATAGGTGAGCTCTACACGTGGTTTTAAACCGATGTATAGGTGAGCTCTACACGTGGTTTTAAACCGACGTATAGGTGAGCTCTACACATGGTTTTAAACCAACGTATAGGTGAGCTCTACACAAGGTTTTAAACCAACATATAGGTGAGCTCTACGCGTGGTTTTAAACCGACGTATAGGTGAGCTCTACGCGTGGTTTTAATCCAACGTATAGGTGAGCTCTACACGTGGTTTTAAACCGACGTATAGGTGAGCTCTACGCGTGGTTTTAAACCAACGTATAGGTGAGCTCTACGCGTGGTTTTAAACCGACGTATAGGTGAGCTCTACGCGTGGTTTTAAACCAACGTATAGGTGAGCTCTACACGTGGTTTTAAACCGATGTATAGGTGAGCTCTACGCGTGGTTTTAAACCAACGTATAGGTGAGCTCTACACGTGGTTTTAAACCGACGTATAGCTGAGCTCTACGCGTGGTTTTAAACCAACGTATAGGTGAGCTCTACACGTAGTTTTAAACCGATGTATAGGTGAGCTCTACGCGTGGTTTTAAACCGATGTATAGGTGAGCTCTACACGTAGTTTTAAACTGATGTATAGGTGAGCTCTACGCGTGGTTTTAAACCGACGTATAGGTGAGCTCTACGCGTGGTTTTAAACCGACGTATAGGTGAGCTCTACGCGTGGTTTTAAACCGACGTATAGGTGAGCTCTACGCATTGTTTTAAACCGACGTATAGGTGAGCTCTACACGTGGTTTTAAACCGACGTATAGGTGAGCTCTACACATGGTTTTAAACCAATGTATAGGTGAGCTCTACACGTGGTTTTAAACCGACGTATAGGTGAGCTCTACTCGTGGTTTTAAACCAACGTATAGGTGAGCTCTACACGTGGTTTTAAACCGACGTATAGGTGAGCTCTACGCGTGGTTTTAAACCAACATATAGGTGAGCTCTACACGTGGTTTTAAACCGATGTATAGGTGAGCTCTACACGTGGTTTTAAACCGACGTATAGGTGAGCTCTACACATGGTTTTAAACCAACGTATAGGTGAGCTCTACACAAGGTTTTAAACCAACATATAGGTGAGCTCTACGCGTGGTTTTAAACCGACGTATAGGTGAGCTCTACGCGTGGTTTTAATCCAACGTATAGGTGAGCTCTACACGTGGTTTTAAACCGACGTATAGGTGAGCTCTACGCGTGGTTTTAAACCAACGTATAGGTGAGCTCTACGCGTGGTTTTAAACCGACGTATAGGTGAGCTCTACGCGTGGTTTTAAACCAACGTATAGGTGAGCTCTACACGTGGTTTTAAACCGATGTATAGGTGAGCTCTACGCGTGGTTTTAAACCAACGTATAGGTGAGCTCTACACGTGGTTTTAAACCGACGTATAGCTGAGCTCTACGCGTGGTTTTAAACCAACGTATAGGTGAGCTCTACACGTAGTTTTAAACCGATGTATAGGTGAGCTCTACGCGTGGTTTTAAACCGATGTATAGGTGAGCTCTACGCGTGGTTTTTAACCGTCGTATAGGTGAGCTCTACACGTGGTTTTAAACCGACGTACAGGTGAGCTCTACATGTGGTTTTAAACCGATGTATAGGTGACCTCTACGCGTGGTTTTAAACCAACATATAGGTGAGCTCTACACGTGGTTTTAAACCGATGTATAGGTGAGCTCTACGCGTGGTTTTAAACCGATGTATAGGTGAGCTCTACGCGTGGTTTTAAACCGACGTATAGGTGAGCTCTACACGTGGTTTTAAACCGACGTATAGGTGAGCTCTACACGTGGTTTTAAACCGACGTATAGGTGAGCTCTACTCGTGGTTTTAAACCAACGTATAGGTGAGCTCTACACGTGGTTTTAAACCGACGTATAGGTGAGCTCTACGCGTGGTTTTAAACCAACATATAGGTGAGCTCTACACGTGGTTTTAAACCGATGTATAGGTGAGCTCTACACGTGGTTTTAAACCGATGTATAGGTGAGCTCTACACGTGGTTTTAAACTGACGTATAGGTGAGCTCTACACGTGGTTTTAAACCAACGTATTGGTGAGCTCTACACAAGGTTTTAAACCGACGTATAGGTGAGCTCTACGCGTGGTTTTAAACCGACGTATAGGTGAGCTCTACGCGTGGTTTTAAATCAACGTATAGGTGAGCTCTACACGTGGTTTTAAACCGACGTATAGGTGAGCTCTACGCGTGGTTTTAAACCAACGTATAGGTGAGCTCTACGCATGGTTTTAAACCGACGTATAGGTGAGCTCTACGCGTGGTTTTAAACCAACGTATAGGTGAGCTCTACACGTGGTTTTAAACCGATGTATAGGTGAGCTCTACGCGTGGTTTTAAACCAACGTATAGATGAGCTCTACACGTGGTTTTAAACCGACGTATAGGTGAGCTCTACGCGTGGTTTTAAACCAACGTATAGGCGAGCTATACACGTGGTTTTAAACCGACGTATAGGTGAGCTCTACATGTGGTTTTAAACCGATGTATAGGTGAGCTCTACACAAGGTTTTAAACCTATGTATAGGTGAGCTCTACGCGTGGTTTTAAACCGATGTATAGGTGAGCTCTACACGTGGTTTTAAACCGACGTATAGGTTAGCTCTACACGTGGTTTTAAACCGACGTATAGGTGAGCTCTACGCGTGGTTTTAAACCAATGCATAGGTGAGCTCTACACAAGGTTTTAAACCAACGTATAGGTGAGCTCTACACGTGGTTTTAAACCGATGTATAGGTGAGCTCTACACGTGGTTTTAAACCGACGTATAGGTGAGCTCTACGCGTGGTTTTAAACCAACGTATAGGTGAGCTCTACACGTGGTTTTAAACCGACGTATAGGTGAGCTCTACGCGTGGTTTTAAACCGACATATAGGTGAGATCTACGCGTGGTTTTAAACCAACGTATAGGTGAGCTCTACACCAGGTTTTAAACCAACGTATAGGTGAGCTCTACGCGTGGTTTTAAACTGACGTATAGGTGAGCTCTACGCGTGGTTTTAAACCAACGTATAGGTGAGCTCTACACGTGTTTTTAAACCGACATATAAGTGAGCTCTACACGTGGTTTTAAACCGATGTATAGGTGAGCTCTACACGTGGTTTTAAACCGACGTATAGGTGAGCTCTACGCGTGTTTTTAAACCGACGTATAGGTGAGCTCTACGCGTGGTTTTAATTCAACGTATAGGTGAGCTCTACACAAGGTTTTAAACCGACGTATAGGTGAGCTCTACGCGTGGTTTTAAACCGACGTATAGGTGAGCTCTACGCGAGGTTTTAAACCGACGTATAGGTGAGCTCTACACGTGGTTTTAAACCAACGTATAGGTGAGCTCTACGCGTGGTTTTAAACCAACGTATAGGTGAGCTCTACACGTGGTTTTAAACCGATGTATAGGTGAGCTCTACGCGTGGTTTTAAACCGACGTATAGGTGAGCTCTACGCGTGGTTTTAAACCGACGTATAGGTGAGCTCTACGCGTGGTTTTAAACCGACGTATATGTGAACTCTACGCATGGTTTTAAACCGACGTATAGGTGAGCTCTACGCGTGGTTTTAAACCGACGTATAGGTGAGTTCTACGCATTGTTTTAAACCGACGTATAGGTGAGCTCTACGCGTGGTTTTAAACTGACGTATAGGTGAGCTCTACACGTGGTTTTAAACCGACGTATAGGTGAGCTCTACACATGGTTTTAAACCAATGTATAGGTGAGCTCTACACGTGGTTTTAAACCGACGTATAGGTGAGCTCTACTCGTGGTTTTAAACCAACGTATAGGTGAGCTCTACACGTGGTTTTAAACCGACGTATAGGTGAGCTCTACGCGTGGTTTTAAACCAACATATAGGTGAGCTCTACACGTGGTTTTAAACCGATGTATAGGTGAGCTCTACGCGTGGTTTTAAACCGACGTATAGGTGAGCTCTACACGTGGTTTTAAACCGACGTATAGGTGAGCTCTACACATGGTTTTAAACCAACGTATAGGAGAGCTCTACGCGTGGTTTTAAACCAACGTATAGGTGAGCTCTACACGTGGTTTTAAACCGACGTATAGCTGAGCTCTATGCGTGGTTTTAAACCAACGTATAGGTGAGCTCTACACGTGGTTTTAAACCGATGTATAGGTGAGCTCTACGCGTGGTTTTAAACCGATGTATAGGTGAGCTCTACGCGTGGTTTTAAACCATCGCATAGGTGAGCTCTACACGTGGTTTTAAACCGACGTACAGGTGAGCTCTACACGTGGTTTTAAACCGATGTATAGGTGAGCTCTACGCGTGGTTTTAAACCAACATATAGGTGAGCTCTACACGTGGTTTTAAACCGATGTATAGGTGAGCTCTACGCGTGGTTTTAAACCGATGTATAGGTGAGCTCTACGCGTGGTTTTAAACCGACGTATAGGTGAGCTCTACACGTGGTTTTAAACCGATGTATAGGTGAGCTCTACACGTGGTTTTAAACCGACGTATAGGTGAGCTCTACTCGTGGTTTTAAACCAACGTATAGGTGAGCTCTACACGTGGTTTTAAACCGACGTATAGGTGAGCTCTTCGCGTGGTTTTAAACCAACATATAGGTGAGCTCTACACGTGGTTTTAAACCGATGTATAGGTGAGCTCTACACGTGGTTTTAAACCGATGTATAGGTGAGCTCTACACGTGGTTTTAAACCGACGTATAGGTGAGCTCTACACGTGGTTTTAAACCAACGTATTGGTGAGCTCTACACAAGGTTTTAAACCGACGTAGAGGTGAGCTCTACGCGTGGTTTTAAACCGACGTATAGGTGAGCTCTACGCGTGGTTTTAAATCAACGTATAGGTGAGCTCTACACGTGGTTTTAAACCGACGTATAGGTGAGCTCTACGCGTGGTTTTAAACCAACGTATAGGTGAGCTCTACGCGTGGTTTTAAACCGACGTATAGGTGAGCTCTACGCGTGGTTTTAAACCAACGTATAGGTGAGCTCTACACGTGGTTTTAAACCAACGTATAGGTGAGCTCTACACGTGGTTTTAAACCGATGTATAGGTGAGCTCTACACAAGGTTTTAAACCGATGTATAAGTGAGCTCTACGCATGGTTTTAAACCGATGTATAGGTGAGCTCTACACATGGTTTTAAACCGACGTATAGGTGAGCTCTACGCGTGGTTTTAAACCAATGCATAGGTGAGCTCTACACAAGGTTTTAAACCGACGTATAGGTGAGCTCTACACGTGGTTTTAAAAACCGATGTATAGGTGAGCTCTACGCGTGGTTTTAAACCGATATATAGGTGAGCTCTACGCGTGGTTTTAAACCGTCGTATAGGTGAGCTCTACACGTGGTTTTAAACCGACGTATAGGTGAGCTCTACGCGTGGTTTTAAACCGACGTATAGGTGAGCTCTACACGTGGTTTTAAACCAACGTATAGGTGAGCTCTACACAAGGTTTTAAACCAACATATAGGTGAGCTCTACGCGTGGTTTTAAACCGACGTATAGGTGAGCTCTACGCGTGGTTTTAAACCAACGTATAGGTGAGCTCTACACGTGTTTTTAAACCGACATATAAGTGAGCTCTACACGTGGTTTTAAACCGATGTATAGGTGAGCTCTACACGTGGTTTTAAACCGACGTATAGGTGAGCTCTACGCGTGTTTTTAAACCGACGTATAGGTGAGCTCTACGCGTGGTTTTAATTCAACGTATAGGTGAGCTCTACACAAGGTTTTAAACCAACGTATAGGTGAGCTCTACGCGTGGTTTTAAACCGACGTATAGGTGAGCTCTACGCGAGGTTTTAAACCGACGTATAGGTGAGCTCTACACGTGGTTTTAAACCGACGTATAGGTGAGCTCTACGCGTGGTTTTAAACCAACGTATAGGTGAGCTCTACACGTGGTTTTAAACCGATGTATAGGTGAGCTCTACGCGTAGTTTTAAACCGACGTATAGGTGAGCTCTACACGTGGTTTTAAACCGACGTATAGGTGAGCTCTACACGTGGTTTTAAACCGATGTATAGGTGAGCTCTACGCGTGGTTTTAAACCGACATATAGGTGAGCTCTACACAAGGTTTTAAACCGACGTATAGGTGAGCTCTACGCGTGGTTTTAAACCGACGTATAGGTGAGCTCTACACGTGGTTTTAAACCGATGTATAGGTGAGCTCTACGCGTGGTTTTAAACCAACGTATAGGTGAGCTCTACACAAGATTTTAAACTGACGTATAGGTGAGCTCTACACGTGGTTTTAAACCGATGTGTAGGTGAGCTCTACACGTGGTTTTAAACCGATGTATAGGAAAGCTCTACGCGTGGTTTTAAACCGACGTATAGGTGAGCTCTACACGTGGTTTTAAACCGACGTATAGGTGAGCTCTACGCGTGGTTTTAAACCGACGTATAGGTGAGCTCTACGCGTGGTTTTAAACCAACGTACAGGTGAGCTCTACACAAGGTTTTAATCCAACGTATAGGTGAGCTCTATGCGTGGTTTTAAAACGGCGTATAGGTGAGCTCTACGCGTGGTTTTAAACCAATGTATAGGTGACCTCTACACGTGGTTTTAAACCGACATATAAGTGAGCTCTACACGTGGTTTTAAACCGATGTATAGGTGAGCTCTACACGTGGTTTTAAACCGACGTATAGGTGAGCTCTACACGTGGTTTTAAACCGATGTATAGGTGAGCTCTACACGTGGTTTTAAACCGACGTATAGGTGAGCTCTATGCGTGGTTTTTAACCAACGTACAGGTGAGCTCTACACAAGGTTTTAAACCAACGTATAGGTGAGCTCTATGCGTGGTTTTAAACCGACGTATAGGTGAGCTCTACGCGTGGTTTTAAACCAACGTATATGTGAGCTCTACACGTGGTTTTAAACCGACATATAAGTGAGCTCTACACGTGGTTTTAAACCGATGTATAGGTGAGCTCTACATGTGGTTTTAAACCGACGTATTGGTGAGCTCTACACGTGGTTTTAAACCGATGTATAGGTGAGCTCTACACGTGGTTTTAAACCGACGTATAGGTGAGCTCTACGCATGGTTTTAAACCAACGTATACATGTAGGTGAGCTCTACGCATGGTTTTAAACCAACGTATAGTTGAGCTCTACACAAGGTTTTAAACCGACGTATAGTTGAGCTCTACGCGTGGTTTTAAACCGACGTATAGGTGAGCTCTACGCGTGGTTTTAAACCAACATATAGGTGAGCTCTACACGTGGTTTTAAACCGACGTATAGGTGAGCTCTACGCGTTGTTTTAAACCGATGTATAGGTGAGCTCTATGCGTGGTTTTAAACCGATGTATAGGTGAGCTCTACACAAGGTTTTAAACCGACGTATAGGTGAGCTCTACGCGTGGTTTTAAACCAACATATAGGTGAGCACTACACGTGGTTTTAAACCGACGTATAGGTGAGCTCCACGCGTGGTTTTAAACCGATGTATAGGTGAGCTCTACACGTGGTTTTAAACCGACGTATAGGTGAGCTCTACGCGTGGTTTTAAACCAACGTATAGGTGAGCTCTACGCGTGGTTATAAACCGACGTACAGGTGAGCTCTACACGTGGTTTTAAACCGATGTATAGGTGAGCTCTACGCGTGGTTTTAAACCGATGTATAGGTGAGCTCTACGCGTGGTTTTAAACCGTCGTATAGGTGAGCTCTACATGTGGTTTTAAACCAACGTATAGGTGAGCTCTACACGTGGTTTTAAACCGACGTATAGGTGAGCTCTACGCGTGGTTTTAAACCAACGTATAGGTGAGCTCTACACGTGGTTTTAAACCGATGTATAGGTGAGCTCTACACGTGGTTTTAAACCGATGTATAGGTGAGCTCTACACGTGGTTTTAAACCGACGTTTGGTGAGCTCTACACGTGGTTTTAAACCAACGAATAGGTGAGCTCTACACAAGCTTTTAAACCGACGTATAGGTGAGCTCTACGCGTTGTTTTAAACCGACGTATAGGTGAGCTCTACGCGTGGTTTTAAACCAACGTATAGGTGAGCTCTACACGTGGTTTAAACCGACGTATAGGTGAGCTCTACGCGTGGTTATAAACCAACGTATAGGTGAGCTCTACGTGTGGTTTTAAACCGACGTATAGGTGAGCTCTACGCGTGGTTTTAAACCATTTAAACCAACGTATAGGTGAGCTCTACACGTGGTTTTAAACCGATGTATAGGTGAGCTCTACGCGTGGTTTTAAACCAACGTATAGGTGAGCTCTACACAAGGTTTTCAACCGACATATAGGTGAGCTCTACACGTGGTTTTAAACCGATGTATAGGTGAGCTCTACACAAGGTTTTAAACCGATGTATAGGTGAGCTCTACGCGTGGTTTTAAACCGATGTATAGGTGAGCTCTACACGTGGTTTTAAACCAACGTATAGGTGAGCTCTACACGTGGTTTTAAACCGATGTATAGGTGAGCTCTACACGTGGTTTTAAACCGATGTATAGGTGAGCTCTACACGTGGTTTTAAACCGATGTATAGGTGAGCTCTACGCGTGGTTTTAAACCAACGTATAGGTGAGCTCTACACGTGGTTTTCAACCGACATATAGGTGAGCTCTACACGTGGTTTTAAACCGATGTATAGGTGAGCTCTACACAAGGTTTTAAACCAACGTATAGGTGATCTCTACACGTGGTTTTAAACCGATGTATAGGTGAGCTCTACGCGTGGTTTTAAACCGATGTATAGGTGAGCTCTACACGTGGTTTTAAACCGACGTATAGGTGAGCTCTACACGTGGTTTTAAACCGACGTATAGGTGAGCTCTACGCGTGGTTTTAAACCAATGCATAGGTGAGCTCTACACCGACGTATAGGTGTGCTCTACACGTGGTTTTAAACCGACGTATAGGTGAGCTCTACGCGTGGTTTTAAACCGACGTATAGGTGAGCTCTACGCGTGGTTTTAAACCGACGTATAGGTGAGCTCTACGCGTGGTTTTAAACCAACGTACAGGTGAGCTCTACACAAGGTTTTAATCCAACGTATAGGTGAGCTCTATGCGTGGTTTTAAAACGGCGTATAGGTGAGCTCTACGCGTGGTTTTAAACCAATGTATAGGTGACCTCTACACGTGGTTTTAAACCGACATATAAGTGAGCTCTACACGTGGTTTTAAACCGATGTATAGGTGAGCTCTACACGTGGTTTTAAACCGACGTATAGGTGAGCTCTACACGTGGTTTTAAACCGATGTATAGGTGAGCTCTACACGTGGTTTTAAACCGACGTATAGGTGAGCTCTACGCGTGGTTTTTAAACAACGTACAGGTGAGCTCTACACAAGGTTTTAAACCAACGTATAGGTGAGCTCTATGCGTGGTTTTAAACCGACGTATAGGTGAGCTCTACGCGTGGTTTTAAACCAACGTATATGTGAGCTCTACACGTGGTTTTAAACCGACATATAAGTGAGCTCTACACGTGGTTTTAAACCGATGTATAGGTGAGCTCTACATGTGGTTTTAAACCGACGTATTGGTGAGCTCTACACGTGGTTTTAAACCGATGTATAGGTGAGCTCTACACGTGGTTTTAAACCGACGTATAGGTGAGCTCTACGCATGGTTTTAAACCAACGTATACATGTAGGTGAGCTCTACGCATGGTTTTAAACCAACGTATAGTTGAGCTCTACACAAGGTTTTAAACCGACGTATAGTTGAGCTCTACGCGTGGTTTTAAACCGACGTATAGGTGAGCTCTACGCGTGGTTTTAAACCAACATATAGGTGAGCTCTACACGTGGTTTTAAACCGACGTATAGGTGAGCTCTACGCGTTGTTTTAAACCGATGTATAGGTGAGCTCTATGCGTGGTTTTAAACCGATGTATAGGTGAGCTCTACACAAGGTTTTAAACCGACGTATAGGTGAGCTCTACGCGTGGTTTTAAACCAACATATAGGTGAGCACTACACGTGGTTTTAAACCGACGTATAGGTGAGCTCTACGCGTGGTTTTAAACCGATGTATAGGTGAGCTCTACACGTGGTTTTAAACCGACGTATAGGTGAGCTCTACGCGTGGTTTTAAACCAACGTATAGGTGAGCTCTACGCGTGGTTATAAACCGACGTACAGGTGAGCTCTACACGTGGTTTTAAACCGATGTATAGGTGAGCTCTACGCGTGGTTTTAAACCGATGTATAGGTGAGCTCTACGCGTGGTTTTAAACCGTCGTATAGGTGAGCTCTACATGTGGTTTTAAACCGATGTATAGGTGAGCTCTACGCGTGGTTTTAAACCGACGTATAGGTGAGCTCTACACGTGGTTTTAAACCGACGTATAGGTGAGCTCTACACGTGCTTTTAAACCGACGTATAGGTGAGCTCTACTCGTGGTTTTAAACCAACGTATAGGTGAGCTCTACACGTGGTTTTAAACCGACGTATAGGTGAGCTCTACGCGTGATTTTAAACCAACGTATAGGTGAGCTCTACACGTGGTTTTAAACCGATGTATAGGTGAGCTCTACACGTGGTTTTAAACCGATGTATAGGTGAGCTCTACACGTGGTTTTAAACCGACGTTTGGTGAGCTCTACACGTGGTTTTAAACCAACGTATAGGTGAGCTCTACACAAGCTTTTAAACCGACGTATAGGTGAGCTCTACGCGTTGTTTTAAACCGACGTATAGGTGAGCTCTATGCGTGGTTTTAAACCAACGTATAGGTGAGCTCTACACGTGGTTTAAACCGACGTATAGGTGAGCTCTACGCGTGGTTATAAACCAACGTATAGGTGAGCTCTACGTGTGGTTTTAAACCGACGTATAGGTGAGCTCTACGCGTGGTTTTAAACCATTTAAACCAACGTATAGGTGAGCTCTACACGTGGTTTTAAACCGATGTATAGGTGAGCTCTACGCGTGGTTTTAAACCAACGTATAGGTGAGCTCTACACAAGGTTTTCAACCGACATATAGGTGAGCTCTACACGTGGTTTTAAACCGATGTATAGGTGAGCTCTACACAAGGTTTTAAACCGATGTATAGGTGAGCTCTACACAAGGTTTTAAACCAACGTATAGGTGATCTCTACACGTGGTTTTAAACCGATGTATAGGTGAGCTCTACGCGTTGTTTTAAACCGACGTATAGGTGAGCTCTACGCGTGGTTTTAAACCAACGTATAGGTGAGCTCTACACGTGGTTTAAACCGACGTATAGGTGAGCTCTACGCGTGGTTATAAACCAACGTATAGGTGAGCTCTACGTGTGGTTTTAAACCGACGTATAGGTGAGCTCTACGCGTGGTTTTAAACCATTTAAACCAACGTATAGGTGAGCTCTACACGTGGTTTTAAACCGATGTATAGGTGAGCTCTACGCGTGGTTTTAAACCAACGTATAGGTGAGCTCTACACAAGGTTTTCAACCGACATATAGGTGAGCTCTACACGTGGTTTTAAACCGATGTATAGGTGAGCTCTACACAAGGTTTTAAACCGATGTATAGGTGAGCTCTACGCGTGGTTTTAAACCGATGTATAGGTGAGCTCTACACGTGGTTTTAAACCAACGTATAGGTGAGCTCTACACGTGGTTTTAAACCGATGTATAGGTGAGCTCTACACGTGGTTTTAAACCGATGTATAGGTGAGCTCTACACGTGGTTTTAAACCGATGTATAGGTGAGCTCTACGCGTGGTTTTAAACCAACGTATAGGTGAGCTCTACACGTGGTTTTCAACCGACATATAGGTGAGCTCTACACGTGGTTTTAAACCGATGTATAGGTGAGCTCTACACAAGGTTTTAAACCAACGTATAGGTGATCTCTACACGTGGTTTTAAACCGATGTATAGGTGAGCTCTACGCGTGGTTTTAAACCGATGTATAGGTGAGCTCTACACGTGGTTTTAAACCGACGTATAGGTGAGCTCTACACGTGGTTTTAAACCGACGTATAGGTGAGCTCTACGCGTGGTTTTAAACCAATGCATAGGTGAGCTCTACACCGACGTATAGGTGTGCTCTACACGTGGTTTTAAACCGACGTATAGGTGAGCTCTACGCGTGGTTTTAAACCGACGTATAGGTGAGCTCTACGCGTGGTTTTAAACCGACGTATAGGTGAGCTCTACGCGTGGTTTTAAACCAACGTACAGGTGAGCTCTACACAAGGTTTTAATCCAACGTATAGGTGAGCTCTATGCGTGGTTTTAAAACGGCGTATAGGTGAGCTCTACGCGTGGTTTTAAACCAATGTATAGGTGACCTCTACACGTGGTTTTAAACCGACATATAAGTGAGCTCTACACGTGGTTTTAAACCGATGTATAGGTGAGCTCTACACGTGGTTTTAAACCGACGTATAGGTGAGCTCTAACCGTGGTTTTAAACCGATGTATAGGTGAGCTCTACACGTGGTTTTAAACCGACGTATAGGTGAGCTCTACGCGTGGTTTTTAACCAACGTACAGGTGAGCTCTACACAAGGTTTTAAACCAACGTATAGGTGAGCTCTATGCGTGGTTTTAAACCGACGTATAGGTGAGCTCTACGCGTGGTTTTAAACCAACGTATATGTGAGCTCTACACGTGGTTTTAAACCGACATATAAGTGAGCTCTACTCGTGGTTTTAAACCGATGTATAGGTGAGCTCTACATGTGGTTTTAAACCGACGTATTGGTGAGCTCTACACGTGGTTTTAAACCGATGTATAGGTGAGCTCTACACGTGGTTTTAAACCGACGTATAGGTGAGCTCTACGCATGGTTTTAAACCAACGTATACATGTAGGTGAGCTCTACGCATGGTTTTAAACCAACGTATAGTTGAGCTCTACACAAGGTTTTAAACCGACGTATAGTTGAGCTCTACGCGTGGTTTTAAACCGACGTATAGGTGAGCTCTACGCGTGGTTTTAAACCAACATATAGGTGAGCTCTACACGTGGTTTTAAACCGACGTATAGGTGAGCTCTACGCGTTGTTTTAAACCGATGTATAGGTGAGCTCTATGCGTGGTTTTAAACCGATGTATAGGTGAGCTCTACACAAGGTTTTAAACCGACGTATAGGTGAGCTCTACGCGTGGTTTTAAACCAACATATAGGTGAGCACTACACGTGGTTTTAAACCGACGTATAGGTGAGCTCTACGCGTGGTTTTAAACCGATGTATAGGTGAGCTCTACACGTGGTTTTAAACCGACGTATAGGTGAGCTCTACGCGTGGTTTTAAACCAACGTATAGGTGAGCTCTACGCGTGGTTATAAACCGACGTACAGGTGAGCTCTACACGTGGTTTTAAACCGATGTATAGGTGAGCTCTACGCGTGGTTTTAAACCGATGTATAGGTGAGCTCTACGCGTGGTTTTAAACCGTCGTATAGGTGAGCTCTACATGTGGTTTTAAACCGATGTATAGGTGAGCTCTACGCGTGGTTTTAAACCGACGTATAGGTGAGCTCTACACGTGGTTTTAAACCGACGTATAGGTGAGCTCTACACGTGCTTTTAAACCGACGTATAGGTGAGCTCTACTCGTGGTTTTAAACCAACGTATAGGTGAGCTCTACACGTGGTTTTAAACCGACGTATAGGTGAGCTCTACGCGTGGTTTTAAACCAACGTATAGGTGAGCTCTACACGTGGTTTTAAACCGATGTATAGGTGAGCTCTACACGTGGTTTTAAACCGATGTATAGGTGAGCTCTACACGTGGTTTTAAACCGACGTTTGGTGAGCTCTACACGTGGTTTTAAACCAACGTATAGGTGAGCTCTACACAAGCTTTTAAACCGACGTATAGGTGAGCTCTACGCGTTGTTTTAAACCGACGTATAGGTGAGCTCTACGCGTGGTTTTAAACCAACGTATAGGTGAGCTCTACACGTGGTTTAAACCGACGTATAGGTGAGCTCTACGCGTGGTTATAAACCAACGTATAGGTGAGCTCTACGTGTGGTTTTAAACCGACGTATAGGTGAGCTCTACGCGTGGTTTTAAACCATTTAAACCAACGTATAGGTGAGCTCTACACGTGGTTTTAAACCGATGTATAGGTGAGCTCTACGCGTGGTTTTAAACCAACGTATAGGTGAGCTCTACACAAGGTTTTCAACCGACATATAGGTGAGCTCTACACGTGGTTTTAAACCGATGTATAGGTGAGCTCTACACAAGGTTTTAAACCGATGTATAGGTGAGCTCTACGCGTGGTTTTAAACCGATGTATAGGTGAGCTCTACACGTGGTTTTAAACCAACGTATAGGTGAGCTCTACACGTGGTTTTAAACCGATGTATAGGTGAGCTCTACACGTGGTTTTAAACCGATGTATAGGTGAGCTCTACACGTGGTTTTAAACCGATGTATAGGTGAGCTCTACGCGTGGTTTTAAACCAACGTATAGGTGAGCTCTACACGTGGTTTTCAACCGACATATAGGTGAGCTCTACACGTGGTTTTAAACCGATGTATAGGTGAGCTCTACACAAGGTTTTAAACCAACGTATAGGTGATCTCTACACGTGGTTTTAAACCGATGTATAGGTGAGCTCTACGCGTGGTTTTAAACCGATGTATAGGTGAGCTCTACACGTGGTTTTAAACCGACGTATAGGTGAGCTCTACACGTGGTTTTAAACCGACGTATAGGTGAGCTCTACGCGTGGTTTTAAACCAATGCATAGGTGAGCTCTACACCGACGTATAGGTGTGCTCTACACGTGGTTTTAAACCGACGTATAGGTGAGCTCTACGCGTGGTTTTAAACCGACGTATAGGTGAGCTCTACGCGTGGTTTTAAACCAACATACAGGTGAGCTCTACACAAGGTTTTAAACCAACGTATAGGTGAGCTCTACGCGTGTTTTTAAACCGACGTATAGGTGAGCTCTACGCGTGGTTTTAATTCAACGTATAGGTGAGCTCTACACAAGGTTTTAAACCGACGTATAGGTGAGCTCTACGCGTGGTTTTAAACCGACGTATAGGTGAGCTCTACGCGAGGTTTTAAACCGACGTATAGGTGAGCTCTACATGAGGTTTTAAACCGACGTATAGGTGAGCTCTACGCGTGGTTTTAAACCAACGTATAGGTGAGCTCTACACGTGGTTTTAAACCGATGTATAGGTGAGCTCTACGCGTAGTTTTAAACCGACGTATAGGTGAGCTCTACACATGGTTTTAAACCGACGTATAGGTGAGCTCTACACGTGGTTTTAAACCGATGTATAGGTGAGCTCTACGCGTGGTTTTAAACCGACATATAGGTGAGCTCTACACAAGGTTTTAAACCGACGTATAGGTGAGCTCTACGCGTGGTTTTAAACCGACGTATAGGTGAGCTCTACACGTGGTTTTAAACCAATGTATAGGTGAGCTCTACGCGTGTTTTTAAACCAACATATAGGTGAGCTCTACACAAGATTTTAAACCGACGTATAGGTGAGCTCTACACGTGGTTTTAAACCGATGTATAGGTGAGCTCTACACGTGGTTTTAAACCGATGTATAGGAAAGCTCTACGCGTGGTTTTAAACGGACGTATAGGTGAGCTCTACACGTGGTTTTAAACCAACGTATAGGTGAGC